>NC_141098.1:38046023-38491292 GCF_041138505.1 Cibotium barometz
TCATTGAATTTGGCTATTAAGTTGAACAAACCACATAAAGCTTTGATAAAAAGTAAAGAAGCAAAATTACAGTCCCAACAAGTGAATAGCAATGCTGCAGTACAAATTGATCATCACGAAACTAGGTTTGAGGTTGGCAAGTACGGTTGCCATGGCTTCAAAAGCTGCAAAATAACATGCTCTTTACCAACAAAAAAACACCCACACATGCTCAACAAGATGAGAAGTTCAAGAAATTGTCATCATCATCCTCACTCTCCTCATTCTCAAGGAAATGCACAAGAGAGAGTTTGTAAGAACCAAGAGAAAGTAGAAGAAGAGAGAAGAGAATATGAGAAATTTAATAATTTGTCAACATCATCCTCACTCTCCTGAATCTCTTCCTCCATTGATGAAGAACAAGAAAATGCATAAGAGAGAGCTTGCAAGAACCAACAGAGAGAAAACAAGAGCGAAGTGGCACCTAAATCAGGCCGTGAACTCTCCTCCGACTTCATCAACCTACTTTTGTCTTTCTTGATATTATAAAATTCGGAATACATCTTTTGTCAAAAGTTTAAAGACTTTATTTTTACAACTAAGGAGTTCTAAAAAGAATCTTGAAACCTTTCAAAACTATGAAACACACACACATAAAAGTGGCCATGGCAATCAAAGATTACCGACCCGCTAATATGCCATGCTAGTTTACAATAAAGCATATAAAAATGAGTATATTTGTAGGAAAAATGCTAAACATTTATCAATTTAGCACCAAAATTATGCCCAAAATAGGAGGTTATCATTCCTCCTTTTCTTAGACTTTGAGCATCCTCATGAACACTTTGAAAAGAAAGCTTTGCATTGGAATCAGCACCTCAAACATGTTGACAAAGAAACTACAAACACTCTATCACTTCTCTTTTCTCCAAGTTGGACCACCTCAATCGGCACCACCCATCCAAAACTCCAACACTTCTTTACACACCACACTCACACCATCTCCAACTCTTCAACTTCCTCTTTAACACCAAAACTTCTAAGGAAGTACCCTTTTATTTTGAAACGAATAAGGCAATACATCCCTCTAAACAAACCCAAATACGCCCCACCCTTACACTTATCAAAAGAGCATCATCCCCTTTGTTTGTCATCAGGGCACCTTCATCTGGAGCAGTTAGACATCACTCCTATGTGGGTCATCACCCTGTTAATAATGCCTTGGCATCCATCTCTATTCACCATGGAGAGCGTTCAGGCTTATCTATAATTCTGTCACACATCTCAGTATCCCGTTCGATATCGAGACATCCTCCCATCCAAACGAGACATCCTGCCATCCAAACGAGACATCCTCCCATCCAGCCTTCTGCAGCTCCTCTACCGCCAGCTCATGAAGGCTTTTCTCATCCATCTTCTTGGCCTCAAAGGCCGAACGGAACTTCTCCAGAAGCACTTCATGAGAACCAACGCTGCCACCTACCACGCACTGCAAGCACAACGCACGCACTGCAAGCACAACACCACAAGAGGACCCATCAACACCAACATAATCTCTCTCTCTCTCTCTCTCACACACACGAGTTACACCTACCAACACCAACATATATTGTTAAACATGCTGTTTGAAGCACAACGGGCGCTTACCTCTCTCTCTCTGTCGCTCTCTCTCAAACAACACAAAAGGCCGGTTTGATGCTGAAACAAAGCTCTCGTTTATATATATATATATATATATATAGAGAGAGAGAGAGAGAGAGAGAGTCAACAGTGACCTGCACATTTGGTCGGTGGACATCGCAGAAGACCATACACCTCACGTCTCTGCGCATTTGGTCGGTGCATATCTCAGAAGACCATAGACCTCACGTCTCTTGGTGCAATTAAGCTATGCGCACCAATGAAATTTATTTGGGAGTGTACCAGAAAGTACCTTGGCCTTCACTGATGAAAACTCCCTGCGCAACAAAATCTATTTGGCCCAACTTTCAAAGTTGGGAAAGGCTTTTTGAAACCTTCTCCAGTGTCTTCATTTTCCAGATGAAATTTCCAGACGAGCAATCCTCACACATGCCTTTGAGTTAATGCTCAGGACTCGGATAGTTGAACTACCGGAATAAAAATATATATGCCTATCTAGGCTAATTATTTGCCCGTCCCAGATGGGGTAAGGATCTAGTACCAATACTAGTTCCTGTGTTATTGTTACTGCTGCCCCTACCATTAGGGGTCAGAGGAGGTCATCTAAAAATTGATGATATTGAATTAAGAAAGATATGCACAAATGATTAAGATAAGAAGAAGCTTCTTTTCATTATATATTTTGATTAAGTCCGAGATCATATGAAACATCATGATATTCAAGAAAAAAATTCACAAATCATTGAGATAAAAGAGCCTTTTCACGATACATTTTACAAAATTTTGCAAAGGCTTGTGACCGATGTTCATTGATGCTGATGTTCGATGGGACCACCAGAGCCTTGAATTCATGAAAATGGTTTTTGAAGGCAGTATCATATTCTTGCACATCTATCATGTATAGTCCCATGTAATTCATGTCTATAAGAAGAAACTCTAAATAAGAAGGGAAGAAAGTGTAGCAATTTGTAAAAGCCATGTCTCCCTCCAAGTAGTTTGAGTATGTTGGCATTATAATCAATTTTTCTCAATCTAAGATATGGAAAATATATAAAGGGGCATTGGCTTTCCATTCTAACTCTCGCAACCCCCGCCTGTGTCACTTTTTTTAAAGGAAAATTGTGTATCTCTTCTACTAGTGGAATTTTTGAGCTCTTTATATTAATGATGATTGCATTACTAACCACGTAAGCACGTATGATACCCATAAATTGGGGCCTACCTAGTGGAATTTAGCATTGTGGATCCTTGGCAAAAGTTAATAAATCAAACTCCCAAATGAAATTATTTTCTTTCATTTCAAATATGCAATTCGACTAAGCATTCTCAAGATCACCTCTACGATGTCTCCAATTCCAACATAGTTAAGTGCAGCAATTATGGATCCACACACTAAAGTATCATATTTTCAAGATCTTTGATTCAATCTGGGTATTGAGTTGAAGAAACCACACAAATATTTGATAAAAAGGAAACAGGCAAAATAACAGTCCTAACAAGCATACAAAATGTTGTTCCAAAATTATAGTCCCAACAAGTACAAAATATATTGTTTCAAAATTTCATTTAGAGAAGAATAAAGCAAATAAAAGATCAGGGTTGTTGCAAGATCAGGGTGTCCAGTTTTATCCAGTTTCTGCTGGACTGGGACAATGCTTGGAGAGCAAATTTTAGGGGGCAAGGTACTTAAAATGAGATCAAGAAAATAATAGAAAATATGCTTGCCCTTAAATTAACCCAATATAACTTAAATTAATATAAATTAGTCTAATTAATCAAAATTAATTAAAAATATGATGAAATGATAAACAAATGATCTTTCCATACTTAGAGTGATCCAATTTATTTTTCCATAGATGCACCATTACAAGTACACTAGTCCCTATAGGTTTTAGATGATTCACATCAAAAATGTAATTTTACTAATTAGATTATTAATATTTGCAGGCCTTCTGATAGTCTGGAAGAATTTTGAAAAAGAGATCATTAAAAATCCAACCATTGGATTTGCAATTTTCACTAACCACCACATTCTACTAATGTCTCAGTATCTACCCACTCTTTTGATCTACAAGATTGAGGATTTTAAGTGGTAGCTATTGTGGGTACAAAAAGTGGCGTATATTATAACACTTAAAAGACCTTAAAATATTTAAAGAAAATAGACAAATATCTTATCTCAAAAAATCAAGTTAAGATCCATATTATGTGAAGATCTAAGGTACAAAGTGGAAATCTCATATGAGTTTATATGTAAAAGATATTAGCATTTTATGGAATCAGCTCAAATTTGGGACAGGGTGTATACATTGACTTTGTACCTAAGAAAATGAGGACTTTTGACTATCTAATGCTTAATCCAATTATGCAACTATATTTCCAACTTTGAATATGATGTTCCAACAAAAGAACTTGAAACGAAATTCCTTCATTTACTAGGAGAGATTAGCCACTAAAGGTAAACAAATGCCTGTTTTTTTACTGTTTACAGGGTGCCTGAGTGGACAAAACTGGGCACCCTGATCTTGCAACCACCCATCAATAACCAAGTGCAAAAACAACAACACAACTCCCCCCCCTTGCGGATGGCCGTTTTCGTCGCTCTACGAGTGTCATGATACATGGTGCTACTACTGACCATCATGTGTGCAACACTCAAAATGAAGAATAACAGTTATATAAGCAATATCTTTGTATCGTTTAGGCAATGTTGCATCATTTAAGCAACATTGTTTGCATGGCATAAACGATGCATGCCATCGCATAAAGAAGGTTCATTTTTAAAAAAAGTACTATGATGTGATGAACGGGCAACACATAAGCAATGCCCAATGTCTCTTTTACTTGATTAAAGACTGGCGTAATAGTGCAACAGTTCTCTTTGTGTCTCTCACATATACACACTAAAGTACTTCTCTCTCTCTCTCTCTCTCTCTAGAGAACAGGATGAGTTGCAATCAACATTAATAGCAAATGTGCCCAATACATTGGTTGTTGTTAAGAAACCACCAAGCAAAGAAGAGTTCTTTCTTTAAAAAAGTACATTGACTACTACTCTCATGAATTATACTCAGAAAGTGCCCATTACTAAGGTCACCAAAGTTATGCAAGTTTCCAGGCATTCCTTGACATCCCAAAAAATAGTGTGCAGTCTCGGATAAATACCAAAGAATCTCAACTTCTTTTAAAGAATTACATTCCAATAGTATTCTTCGTAAAATATGTGCATTACATTCTCTAGATAGAATAAATTGCACAATAATGTTCTTTATGATCTCTTGATTGAGACCTACAGCTCTACAGAAGCTGGAGATTCCTAAATAACAAGATCAATGAATGAAGAGGTTTGCTCTTTTTTTTTTTTTTTTGCTTTGTAGAGACACCTCCAACCTTTATCACAAGGTTTTCAAAAGAAATCTCTTTATCCAAAATAATATATGGTTCTTATCCAACAATACTTGTTGACTCAATAGGCAAGAGCTCGCCCATCTCACTGGATGCCAACTTTAATGTAAACACAACCATGCCAACTTTTTGAAGTAAACACAACCATGCCATGCTTGAATATCAACGAAATCTTTTCCATTGACAACCAAAAAATACCCATCTACTTGTTTTTTAATCGGTTCATTCTCGAACCTCCCAACCAAAATGTACAATAAAACAGATGCCATAATGTGAAAGTACCATAGAATACCAAATAAAAAGCTTCATAAAACACAACAAAAAGGAACATAATCAACCAATTAAACCCCCCAAAAAGGTAGAAATTATAAACAAACATGTGAGAGAGAATATTGTAAGAAAACAAAAAAACAAATCAATACTATGATTTATTGCTTAATGTATCACGATTTTAAAGTGTAAACCAGAAGACAAAATCTCATAAAGTTTTAAATATATAAAAATAATATTTTATATAAGAGAACTATAAATAAAAATAATCTCTATAATTTAATATAAACATAAATCATGAATTAAATTACTGAATATAAAATCTATTTCTAGATTTTATCATAATAAAGTAATAATAATTTATATATTATTAACTAATCATTAAATTTAACATTTAATAAATTATCTTTACCTTTTATATAATTTTAATTAATTAATTAAATATACTAATTTATTTATTTATTTATTTTACTATTACTATTTGTTAATTTTTCAACTATTAGTCTTTCCCTACCTCTCTCTCTCTCTCTCTCTCTCTCTCTCTCTCTCTCTCTCTCTCCCCCCTTAATTTTCCTCTCAATCTCTCTTTTTTTCTCTCTCCTTCTATACCTCTTTCTCTATGTCCCTCACTCTCCCTCTCCAAAACCTATCTCCCCCCCTGCCATGTTAGATTAAGGTGAACCCCCCCTCCCCATGATAGGGTGCTGACACCCTATCATGGGAGGAGGAAGAGGGTGGGATCACCCTAATCACTCCTTTCCTACCTCTCTCTCACTCACTCTCTCTTCCCCCCCTCTCTTTCTCTCTTTCTTCTAGATCTATCTCCCTGGCACCATATCATGGGAGGAGGGAGATCAGACTCACCCTAGGTTATCTCCCCCCCTCCCATGATAGGGAACCTGCTCCCTTTCATGGGAGGGGGGAAAGGCGAGCTCTCCCTACTATATATATATATATATATATATATATATATATATCTCCCCTTCCCCACATCTCCCTTTCCCTCTCCCTCTCCCTCTCCTAAATTTATATCCCCCCTAATGATAGGATGTTGTCAGTGCCCTATCATGGGAGGAGGAAGAGGGTGGGATAATCCTAATCTCTATCCCTACCTCTATGTCACTTTCTCTCCTTCCCTACCTCTATGTAAATTTCTCTCCTTCCCTACCCCCCCCCCTCTCTCTCTCTCTCTCTCTCTCTCTCTCTCTCTCTCTCTTTTGGATCTTTCTTCCCCCTCCATGATAGGGCGTCAACGCCCTATCATGGAGAAAAGCAGGGGGAGACTCGCCTCTCTCTCTCTCTCTCTCTCTCTCTCTCTCTCTCTCTCTCTCTCTCTCTCTCTCTCTCTCTTGGGGGTGCGAGCAGGAGAGCGTAGTTGAGGAGGGGGGAAAGAGAGAGATTACGACGAGTCCCCCACGAACTACTGCATGACATTTGAGGTTAGTTTTCTTGAAATTTTCTATTTATCATGTTAGCTTTCAATAATAATACTCGTTTATGTATATATTTCAAAATATACAATTAACACATTTATGCTTACGTGTGCCAGAAAATGTCGTACTACAGACTTCAAAGAAAGATACATGTTATTATTATCCATCCTGGTATGGAAGTTGGTCGTGGATCAATCATGCAAATACAAACTAACAAAATTGTGTATGGTGTTTCTTTACCATAACTCCATGGTAATATGGAAGTTAGATGTGGATCAATCATGCAAACACAAACCAACTAAATTGTGCATGGTGTTTCTTTACCAATTCAGCAGAGTAAAACTCCATGTTGTATGTTGTGAAGAGATGAATGTACCACTCTCATATCCTGCGCACAATGGAGAGATATATCACCTTGATGAAGCGATTGGCTTTATCGTTCTTTGGCCAACCAAATTCTTGGTAGTAATAAGTTTTCTTAATTGTTTTGCATTCTAAGAATTATGTTCAATCAATAATTTATGTGGTAAATTTAGTTCGATGATTAAGAAATGTATTTTGGAAATAAAATAGAGAGAGTTACATTGTCTATGGAAGATGATAGAGTTACATTGTCTATGGAAGATGATAGAGTTAGAGTGCATGATCTTGAGAAAGAGACTGATCTTAAGTCACTGCCATTAAGGAAAAGAACTAAGCATACAATTGAGCAAGAAAAATCAAGCTCTAAGACCAAAAGTCAGGTGGTAATATTCAAGAAAACCCAACATACTAAAAAGAAGGATGAGGATTAAGTTCCATCTAGAGAGAAAGGCAACCAAGAAGTCTTGACAAAAAGGTTCTAGTGCACAAAAACAACATGTGTGGGTACAAACAAAAGTTGTAGTAGAGAGTACAAGAAGAGACGCTACAAAAGTGTTAATCCAACTCTAGGATTAACAAGAGCCACCACCATTATCTTACATCAAGGAGTCACGGTAGATACACCGAAGGGTCATACATTCAAGATATCAAGCAATAGTGTCCAAAGCTACAACTTGGACAGGCGCCCGTAATGGTGTGATGGAGTATTTATGGCGATTTTCGCTTCAAGAGTGTGTGGTAGCAAGTTAGGATGAAGTCCTAAGTGATGTACTTCATGGGTATATTATGAGAGTAGTCATTGTAATAGCATTAGGCCTCTTATGAGCCTAAAGTGCCTAGCCGACCATAGTTTAAGTCAGTGTGAACACTCATGGCCATGTATATAAGTGAATTTCTCTCATAATACAACATACTCTCCCATTGTGCAATTGAGTCGTACTCTTGCTAATCCTCTTGCTAATCTCTCTTCCTTATGCTAATAATGATGCAAGTATGTTGTTAAATAGAATGATTTACTATTCTAACTTGAATGTAGGTATCTGAGTTACCATGCAGTTATGCTAGTTAGCATTATGAATGCGCTAATTAGAATGCATGTATGGTAGTTAGCATAATTAAGTGTTCTAACAAGCATGCAACATGCTAACTAGTAAGCAACTATTCTAACTAATAACATGTAGTTATGCTAGTTAGAATGTTTAATGTGCCAATTAGCATTCAACATGTAGTTATGCTAGTTAGAATGTTCAATGTGCCAATTAGCATTCAACATGTAGTTATGCTAGTTAGAATGCTAGTTAGAATGTTAGAATGTTAGCATTCAAGTATGGTAGCTAGCATGATTTAGTGTTGTAACAAGTATGCAATATACTAACTAGCATGTAAGTATGCCAACTAGCATGTAGGTATGCCAACTAACATGCTATTATGCTAGTTAGAATTATGAATGTGCTAATTAGCATGCATGTATGGTAGTTAGCATGATTTAGTGTTCTAATAAGCATGAAATTATACTAACTAGCATGTAGATATGCTAACTAACATGCAAGTATGGTAGTTAGCATGCAGGTATGGTAGCTAGCATGATTTAGTGTTCTAACAAGTATGCAGGTATGCTAACAAGCATACAAGCATGCTAATTAACATGTAGTTATACTAGTTAGCAAAAAGTAAGTATGGTAGTTAGCATAAAGGTATGCTAGTTAACATGATTTAGTATTCTAGCAAGCGGATTAAACAAGTTCTTTGATTTCATCCATTATGGCATGGTAACGTGGAAGCCTTGAGCACGATTCCAATGAGAATAAGTGGTCACCAAGACTGCAGACTATTTTTTGGGATGTACAAGGAATGCCTGGAAACTTGCATAACTTTGGTGGCCTTAGTAATGGGCACTTTTTGAGTATAATTCATGAGAGTAGTGAATGTACTTTTCTTAAGAAAGAACTCTTCTTTTCTTAGTGGTTTCTTAACAACAACCAATGTATTAGGCTTATTTGCTATTATTGTTGATTGCAGTTCATCCTGTTCTCTAGAGAGAGAGAGAGAGAGAGAGAGAGAGAGAGAGAGAGAGAGAGAGAGAGAGAGAACAAGATGATTCCAAAACCTACTGGATTTAGATTAATGGGTTGGTGTTCTCCTAAATTATCTTTGATTCATTTGCTCAAAACATTAGTTTTTGGTGTCTTTATATATAAAGTACACTAAGGGAATTTGGCTTTTCCAGCGTAGCTCTTACATCTCCCGACTACAACTTTTTGTGGGAAACTATGTATGTCCTCTATTAACTGAATTTTAAATGAAATCTTTGAGTTCCTTATATTAATGATGATTGAGTTTTTACTTGAACACACATAAGATACTCACAAAACTGGCCTTCATCAATGGAAATATTTAGCATTGTGGAACCTTGGTATAAAAAGTTAATCAAATTCACAATGGCATTGTTTCGTTTTATTCCAACTATTCAACTTGACTAAATATTCTCAAGCTCACCTCTACGATGTCTCCAATTTCAAAGTAGTTCAGTGGAGCAATTATGGAACTACACACTAAAGTATCATATTATTAATCTCTTCCTTACATTTTACTAGGTCATTGAATTTGGCTATTAAGTTGAACAAACCACACAAAGCTTTGATAAAAAGTAAAGAAGCAAAATTACAGTCCCAACAAGTGAATAGCAATGCTGCAGTACAAATTGATCTCATCACACGAAACTAGGTTTGAGGTTGGCAAGTACGGTTGCCATGGCTTCAAAAGCTGCAAAATAACATGCTCTTTACCAACAAAAACACACCCACACATGCTCAACAAGATGAGAAATTCAAGAAATTGTCATCATCATCCTCACTCTCCTCATTCTCAAGGAAATGCACAAGAGAGAGTTTGTAAGAACCAAGAGAGAGTAGAAGAAGAGAGAAGAGAATATGAGAAATTTAATATTTGTTAACATCATCCTCACTCTCCTGAATCTCTTCCTCCATTGATGAAGAACAAGAAAATGCATAAGAGAGAGCTTGCAAGAACCAACAGAGAGAAAACAAGAGCGAAGAGGCACCTAAATCAGGCCGTGAACTCTCCTCCGACTTCACCAACCTACTTTTGTCTTTCTTGATATTATAAAATTCGGAATACATCTTTTGTCAAAAGTTTAAAGACTTTATTTTTACAACTAAGGAGTTCTAAAAAGCATCCTGAAACCTTTCAAAACTATGAAACACACACCTAAAAGTGGCCATGGCAATCAAAGATTGCTGACCCGCTAATATGCCATGCTAGTTTACAATAAAGCATATAAAAATGAGTATATTTGTGGGAAAAATGATAACCATTTATCAATTTAGCACCAAAATTATGCCCAAAATAGGAGGTTATCATTCCTCCTTTTCTTAGACTTTGAGCATCCACATGAACACTTTGAAAAGAAAGCTTCGTATTGGAATTAGCACCTCAAACATGTTGACAAAGAAACCACTAACACTCTATCACTTCTCTTTTCTCCAAGTTGGACCACCTCAATTGGCACCACCCATCCAAAACTCCAACACGTTTTTACACACTTCACACTCACACCATCTCCAACTTCAACTTCCTCTTTAACACCAAAACTTCTAAAGAATTACCCTTTTATTTTGAAACGAATAAGGCAATACATCCCTCTAAACGAACCCAAATACGCCCCATTCTTACACTTATCAAAAGAGCATCATCCCCTTTGCTTGTCATCAGGGCACCTTCATCTGGAGCAGTTAGACATCACTACTATGTGGGTCATCACCCTGTTAATAATGCCTTGGCATCCATCTCTATTCACCATGGAGAGCGTTCAAGCTTATCTATAATTCTGTTAGAGAAGGCCAATATTGTAGAATGAATAAAGAAAAGGACAAACACAGATGGAATCAAAATATGGGACACTCAATGTGGTCAATGGAGTAGGTTTTTCTAGTTTTTATAACCACATTGCACTAATCTAGTCCTCTTGTAGCTAAATCATGAGAGAAAAATTATTAAGTCCTAAGAGGTATCTCTCTTCATTCATTAAGTTATTCTCCACTCTAAATCCTTTCCATTCTTGTATCTTTCTATGCTCTAGCTCTACTACACTAGTGTTTGTTAAATGTGCATACCTAGCATGATTAGTTTAGCGTAAACTATTCTAGAAAAGGGTTTATTTGTTCCAACAAAAGTGGAGTTTTATAGGCATTCACCTTTATGAATAGCATATGTTTTATAAAGTATATGAGCTGTTACAAATGTTTATTGCATTAACCAAAATACTCTTAAGAATGAGAGGGTGAAGGCCCAATATGATGATGAACATCAAGACTAAGGATTTTAAAAAATGTGTGACATGCAAGCGGACCCTTAGCTGAATGTCGAACAACAAGTCCAATGTTTAAATGTAGTTTTCCAAGAAAAATGCACAATTAACTCGATTGTTAACAAGAAGTCTAAGGTCCAAACGGTGGTTTTACAAGAACCCTTAACTTGATGTGACACATTGAGTACACGATTTAGAGGTGGGGATGAATTTCAAATCCGATTGGTATAACTAAAGTAAAAAATTTGACTGTATCGAGAATTTTTAGCAAAGACACACAAGCTGGCTCTAGAGCTCTGCAATACCAAAGGGCTACGCTCATGGTTCTTGGTGTAGACGAGTGGCTGGATGATGATGGTGGCCTTCTAGTACAAGGTGGCTAGATGATGATGGTGGCCTTCTAGTACAAGGTGAAGAAGTCAAGGTCTACAGGCACCTGAATTCCATCTTGCTCTGGGTGTAGTAAGTGTAGTTGCACTCAATCTCTAGGGTGTCTGCCCACGCAACCCCCTCTCGACAGCTCGGATCCCCTTACACTACAAAAGATCGACAGCTCGGATCCCCTTTAAAAAGAGATGCCTTACTTTTAAAGGTTTGAAATCGTTAGAGATTAAAGACCATATCATATTTATATGTAGAACTAAGGTTTAAAAACCCTAAAAAATTCATCCTACACATTTTAAGGAGAACCAAAGGTAATAAGAATATCACTAGATCTTTAATTTGAGATTTGTGAAAGTGTATTGGCCCAAGCACGACGCTTCTTCTTGTCAATGAGCATAATTAAACAAGTGAAACTGGCCCTTCTTCTTGTCAATGAGCATAATCAAACACGTGAAACTAACAAGCTAACCACCCACTCACCCAAAAAGAAACAGATAATGCAACGATAGAAAAAGAAACAGATAATGCAAAGATAGATAGAGAGTCATGGATGGCGTGACGCCTCTCCATTATTATTTATACATGCATGCATGCATGTTCCGTACTACTTACTCTACGTCAGAGGGCTCATTCCCGGGCCACTGGATGCTGGGGATGGATGATCTTGCCCTTCCAGATGCCCGGGCCACTGCATGCTGGGACGGAGGGGATGATCTTGCCCATCCAGATGCACAGCGTCTTGCCGTCTTTCTTATCCTTGAAGATAATAGTGTCCAAGATTCTGCTGCTGGCGCTGGTGCCGGCGGGCGAGAGCTCATACCATGACACATCACATGTTGGACTCATGATCAGCAAGCCATCACCAGAGCCGTTACCCTGAGCATTTACTCATAATCTCTCATGATCGGGCCTCCCGTCGTCACCCATCTCCTCCCATCCAAACGAGACATCCTCCCATCCAGCCTTCTGCAGCTCCTCTACCGCCAGCTCATGAAGGCTTTTCTCATCCTCTTCTTGGCCTCAAAGGCCGAACGGAACTTCTCCAGAAGCACTTCATGAGAACCAACGCTGCCCGCCTCCACCTCCATATTGCTTCAACCCCACGCACTGCAAGCACAACACCACAAGAGGACCCATCAACACCAACATAATCTCTCTCTCTCTCTCTCTCACACACACACACAAGTTACACCTACCAACACCAACATATATTGTTAAACATGCTGTTTGAAGCACAACGGGCGCTTACCTCAAACAACACAAAAGGCCGGTTTGATGCTGAAACAAAGCTCTCGTTTATATATATATATATATATATATATATATAGAGAGAGAGAGAGAGAGAGAGAGTCAACAGTGACCTGCACATTTGGTCGGTGGACATCGCAGAAGACCATACACCTCACGTCTCTTGGTGAAATTAAGCTATGCGCACCAATAAATTTATTTGGGAGTGTACCAGAAAGTACCTTGGCCTTCACTGATGAAAACTCCCTGCGCAACAAAATCTATTTGGCCCAACGTTCAAAGTTGGGAAAGGCTTTTTGAAACCTTCTCCAGTGTCTTCATTTTCCAGATGAAATGTCACTCAAAGCAATCAATCAGTGGCCAAAAGAGCAATCCTCACACATGCCTTTGAGTTAATGCTCAGAACTCGGATAGTTGAACTACCGGAACATGGGTAAGATAACCATAAAAATATATATGCCTATCTAGGCTAATTATTTGCCCGTCCCGGATGGGTTAAGGATTTAGTGCCAATACTAGTTCCTGTGTTGTTGTTGCTGCTGCCCCTACCGTTAGGGGTCGGAGGAGGTCATCTAAAACTTGATGATATTGAATTAAGAAAGATATGCACAAATGATTAAGATAAGAAGAAGCTTCTTTTCATTATATATTTTGATTAAGTCCGAGGTCATATGAAACATCATGATAAAACCCACAGCTCTATATACACCTACCACTATATTAAATTATTTTATAGTTACAAAGTATTATTCAAAGGAGCTACATAACTCCCATATATACAATAGCCATGAAGGAGCTACATCACTCCCATATATATATGGGAGCTACATCACTCCCATATATACAATAGCCATGAAGGAGCTACATCACTCCCATATATACTTCATTACTCTTATGTGTACAATAGCCATGAAGGCTTTGAAGGAGTCATCATCATCCATCTTCATGTTGTCTTGATCCATTCATGTAGGTTGGGTGCGAGTCTATCTTCGTGACGATGCCAAATAATATTTTTGTAGTCTCTTCTCTATATTGAAGCTCAACAATATACAATCCTGATCCATAAACCCTGTAATATGGAAGAAGTCTCCATAACAAATGGAAAACCATAATTTGGTTATAGAAATATGAGATTTACACGAAAAGATGTACACAAAGAAATAGACATAAAGGTATCTATTATATGGTTGCTTAGGAATATAGTCCATCCGCATGGACATGCATGGCAATGTCAACTTGTGGAAGATCATCCAATCAATGGCAAATGAACTAGATTTGGTAAGAGAATCTGGTTACTTGGAGAAGTTGACTTGGAAGATTGACCTGTCAATAAACACTAAAATAGAAAATGACACTCATTCTAGTTAGTAAGGATATCATGGAAAGCTAGAATCATATCTTTACCATGGGAAAATTCTATTACATAAGATAAAACCTCCAATATTATGAGTCAAGATAATGAGACAACTATAACTTGGATCAAACTTCCAGGATGACATGAAAGTAAACCTCATAAGATGACAGGACGAGAAATCAAACCTTTGACATGTAGTCAGGATGACATGATGTGAACATAAACCTCATAAGCTGACGGGACGAGAAATGACGTCCATAGGTAGGATGACCAGACATGATGAAAAAGCGAACCTCTGAAACAATAATTAGGATAGTAAACCTCATAAGATAGGCCGAGAAATCAAACGTGTGACATTCACAATAAGGATAGTAAACCTCATAAGATGACGGAACAAGAAATAGGCCAAGAAATCAAACGTGTGACATTCACAACAATAAGGATAGTAAACCTCATAAGATGACGGAACGAGAAATCAAACTTTTGACATCCGTAGGCAGCATGTAGCCAGGATGACATGATGTGAACATAAACCTCATAAGCTGATAGGACGAGAAATCAAACCTCTAACGGGAAGAGAAATCAAACCTCTGACATGTAGTCAGGATAACATGAAGAGAACGTAAACCAACCTCGTAAGATGACGAGACAAGAATCAAACCTCTGACATGTAGTCAGGATGACATGACGTGAACATAAACCTCATAAGCTGACGGGACGAGAAATCAAACCTCTCGAGAAATATGCTCGACGGAATTTCTTGTTAGTTGCCATAGATTGAATTCCAAGACTTGACCACCATTATAGCCATTTAGACCTGCATGGTTGCATTGTCGACCACAAAAGACATTGATAGACTTAAATAAACCTAGTCAATCTGATGAGCCAAAGCCAAGGCACGGTGCATCCAATGACCATGGCATCATGGATACAATCCATGGAAACGTAGTCAACCATCATTGATGAAACATGTAACCATCATCATGGAACAACACCATGGCATCATGGATAAAATCCTTGGAAACACAATCAACCAATATAGATTAGCCAAGTGAACCAACATCAACGAAACATGTAGCTTGGAATGACCAACATCAACGAAACATGTAACCATCACCATGGAACAACAATCCATGGAAACATAGTTAACCATCATCGATGAAACATGTAACCATCATGGAACAACACCATGGCATCATGGATACAATCCATGGAAACGTAGTCAACCATCATCGATGAAACATGTAACCATCATCATGGAACAACACCATGGCATCATGGACATTTTGACAAAAAAGCATCCATATGTATGCTTGAAAAATCATCATAAAACATCACCATGGCATCATGGATCTTTTCCATGGGAACATAGTCAACCAATATCGATGAAATGTGTAACCATCACCATGGCCAGGGATTTAATATTCACGTGATCACAAGATTTTTTGTGATAATAACACATGTGAACAAGTTATTCACATGTTCTCATGTTACCGTTCACAAAATAACAGGTCACTTGCCATTTGGGAACCCCTTAGAAGCTTGGCTACACATGGGAATAAGCTATTCACATGTTCTCATGTTACCATCTTCACATAATAGCAGGTCAGTGGCCACCTAAGAAGATTTTTTATGCCTGACAAAGATAAATTTTTTAGGCCCTTGTGAAAGCTTTGTGAATATAACATGTGATCACAAGATTTTTTGTGTTATTAACGTATGTTATTTACATGTTCACATGTTCTCGTTTACGTCAGTGAAATCCCTGACCATGGCATCATGGACATTTTGAGAAAACGTGTAACCATCATCAGGGAAGGAAACCATAGTATCATGAGACAACACCAAAGCATTAATACAAAGGTAAACCAAGTCAATGGATGCACATCCCATCAATATGAAAGAAACAAGATGCATTTAAAAGCATCACAATCAATATGGGAGAAACAATTGACATACCTTTTCTTGAGGATTTAATATGAGAATCATACCTATAGGCTCCTCATCTGAAAAGTGAGATTTGAGTATCCTCCACGCACTTGATGGATACCTACCCATATAGCAGTTCTCATGATGGAGATAAGGATTATGTCTCCACAAGATCTTCCTTAGGGTTACAAACTACTCTTGAATGGCTTCCATTAAAAGATGTCAAAATTAGCAGGTTATGATAGCCATATCAAACTCGACACCAAATGCAGGGTGAGAAAGGTAAAATTAGCGTGAACTTGTGTAAAATAGTAGTTATGCTCTCTTTAAGAGACGCTTGATAGTGGATTCATGTATGAATTTCAAAACAATTTCTCATAGTTAATGCAAAACAAACTATAAAATAGAGAACTTATCTCGCCATAATCCAAACTCTCCTGCTCTTGTTGGCACCTAGTGCCTTCGCAAAATATCAAGGCCATGGTTAGCATAGATTTTCAGATTAATTTAGTTGAAAAAATATGTCAAGCTGCAATGTATATATGATCAAGAAACCATCAGAAGTGAAATCATAGATTATCATATTGATTTAGTTGGAAAAATGATGAATATGTCAAGCTGCAATGTATATATGATCAAGAAACCATAAGAAGTGAAGATAGGAGCATTGCGTGTAAGAGTTAGTTTTCACAACATAAACCATCAAAAGTGATCACAAAAGAGGACTTAGCTGTTTGTTGATGAAGAGATTTGTTTGACGATTAAGAGATTTGCATGACGATGAAGGCTCCATAGTTTAAGATCTTGCTTTAGTAGGTTGAAGAATGGAAGTATGCTCCCACTTGAGGGGCTCCGTAGTACTGGGTACCCAAAGATCATCAACTCAAAAAGCTGTCACCTTATTTTTCAATGGAATAAGACCCTTCTACCTTTGGCGCTCCTAGCAAACCTTCACGTTATTTATGCGTCTCTGCTCATACGGCTGAATATGTATGCTCATCTCTCAGCGTTAGTTATGCTTCCCTGCTCAATGCGTCTCTGCTCATACGGCTGAATATGTATGCTCATCTCTAAGCGTTAGGTATGCTTCTCTGCTCATACGGCTGAATATGTATGCTCATCTCTCAGCGTTAGTTATGCTTCCCTGCTCAATGCGTCTCTGCTCATACGGCTGAATATGTATGCTCATCTCTAAGCGTTAGGTATGCTTCTCTGCTCATACGGCTGAATATTGATACTGCACTGCGCTTACAACTTCAGACTTCTCTGCTCATCCATTCTCTATAAGGCTATCCGTTTTGCTAAGAAATTATAAGATTCATGCGCTGCTGCTGTACATGAACCAGAGATTGGATGCAAACTGTTGGCTATATATAGAGACATATATAGAATGTCTCTATATATAGCCAACACAAACTTCTCAATCCAAAATAAGCACTAAGAAGCAAGAAAGCAACAATACATGTCATGCTTGTCCGAAATAAGCACTAAGAAGATAAAGCTAAATCAGACGGTGCAGTCTGGCTAATTCTGCAGGGCTCGTGCTCACTCTATCTCAGCTACAAAGTAGCGCTCTTTCGCGCTCTATCTCTGCTGCACCTTTGTTCCTTGCTCTATCGCTGCTGCACCTTGCCTCTACATGCAACCATGCACTCACAATTGGGCCTCATGCAGCCATGCACTCACGAGTGGGCCTCTCTATGCAAGCTGCACATGCATGTAGCCTTCTCTGCAACGCATGCAGCCTTCTCTGCATACTCTATAGAAAGAAGTCACACACAGGGCCGCTAGATGGCGATTAGGAACATGCTCTGAGCAACGTAATCAGAGGCTATGACTAATTACATGCATACAGCTAATTACATGCATTCACCAAACAAAGCCGTAATTACATGCATAATCCACTCAAAACAGGTGATAACATCATTTATTTCTGACGACGAACAATAAGCAATAGGCTTATACACAATTAAGCAACAACAACAGAACAATATATCAAGGAGGAATACTACTTAGCTTCTTTGCTCGAGACGTCCGTGGAGCGTAGCCACAGCTCTGATACCATGTTGGAGATGGAGGCGATAGCATGAGAGAGATGAGAGAGAAGCACACGAGACACAAGATTGAATCCCCAGTGTGTGGAATACACACAATACATGAGTATAAATAGAGGAGATCCTAGGGCTATATATAGAGACATTCTATATATAGCCAACATCTTGCACATCTATCGTGTCTAGTCCCATGTAATTCATGTCTATAAGAAGAAACTCTAAATAAGAAGGGAAGAAAGTGTAGCAATTTGCAAAAGCCATGTCTCCCTCCAAGTAGTTTGAGTATGTTGGCATTATAATCAATTTTTCTCAATCTAAGATATGGAAAATATACAAAGGGGCATTGGCTTTCCATTCTAACTCTCGCAACCCCCGCCTCTGTCACTTTTTTTTAAGGAAAATTGTGTATCTCTTCTACTAGTGGAATTTCTGAGCTCTTTATATTAATGATGATTGCATTACTAACCATGTAAGCACGTATGATACCCATAAATTGGGGCCTACCTAGTGGAATTTAGCATTGTGGATCCTTGGCAAAAATTAATAAATTAAACTCCCAAATGAAATTATTTTCTTTCATTTCAAATATGCAATTCGACTAAGCATTCTCAAGATCACCTCTACGATGTCTCCAATTCCAACATAGTTAAGTGTAGCAATTATGGATCCACACACTAAAGTACCATATTTTCAAGATCTTTGATTCAATATGGGTATTGAGTTGAAGAAACCACACAAATATTTGATAAAAAGGAAACAGGCAAAATAACAGTCCTAACAAGCATACAAAATGTTGTTCCAAAATTATAGCCCCAACAAGTACAAAATATATTGTTTCAAAATTTCATTTAGAGAAGAATAAAGCAAATAAAAGATCAATAACCAAGTGCAAAAACAACAACACAACTCCCCCCCCTTGCGGATGCCCGTTTTTGTCGCTCTACGAGTGTCATGATACATGGTGCTACTACTGAGCATCGTGTGTGCAACATTCAAAATGACGAACAACCGTTATATAAGCAATATCTTTGTATCGTTTAAGCAATGTTGCATCATTTAAGCAACATTGTCTGCATGGCATAAACGACGCATGCCATCGCATAAAGAAGGTTCATTTTAAAAAAAAGTACTATGATGTGATGAACGGGCAACGCATAAGCAATGCCCAATGTCTCTTTTAGTTGATTAAAGACTGGCGTAATAGTGCAACAGTTCTCTCTGTCTCTCTCACATATACACACTAAAGTACTCCTCTCTCTCTCTCTCTCTCTCTCTAGAGAACAGGATGAATTGCAATCAATATTAATAGCAAATGTGCCCAATACATTGGTTGTTGTTAAGAAACCACCAAGCAAAGAAGAGTTCTTTCTTAAAAAAAGTACATTGACTACTACTCTCATGAATTATACTCAGAAAGTGCCCATTACTAAGGTCACCAAAGTTATGCAAGTTTCCAGGCATTCTTTGACATCCCAAAAAATAGTGTGCAGTCTCGGATAAATGATGGTGACCACTCATTCTCATTGGAATCATGCTCAAGGCTTCCTTGTTACAATACCATAACGGATGAAATCAAAGAACTTGTTTAATCCTTTTGGGAATCTGAAACATGTGTCCTCCTTATTAACAAGAAAGATGTCTGCAGAAAAAGAATCGAACAAAACTATTACATCAAGCATCCGGTCCATCTTCTCGATTAGCCTCAAGTACATGAACCTTGTTTACTATAGTTACATGTGCTAATTATCATAGTACATTCACTATTGATAAATGGCATACTTGCATACTAGTTATTAATGCTAGCTATGACACATGCCTACTAGTTAGGAAACTTGCTAGTTATACTAATTAACATGCATGCATGCTAGCTAGAATAATAAATAATGATAAGTAACATACCTGCATGCTTGTTATTAATGCTAACTATGACACATGCCTACTAGTTAGGAAACTCGCCAATTATACTAATTAACATGCATGCATGCTAGCTAGAATAATAAATAATGATAAGTAACATACCTGCATGCTTGTTAGTACAGTTAGATGGTACGAATGAAAGAAGTTAATCTTTCTCTGCTTGACTCATTAATGCTAGCTAGCATACATGTATGCTCATTAGCACACTCATCAATGCTGATCAGCATACTTGACTACTTGTTAGAACAGTGAATCATGTTAACTAGCATACCTTTATGCTAACTACCATACTTGCATGCTAACTAGTATAACTGCATGTTAATTAGCATGCTTGTTAGCATACCTGCATACTTTTGTTAGAACACTAAATCATGCTAACTACCATACTTGCATGTAACTTAGCATATCTGCATGTAACTTAGCATATCTGCATGCTAGTTAGCAGAATTTGATGCTTATTAGAACACTAAATCATGCTAAATACCATACATGCATGCTAATTAGCAAATTCATATTCTAACTATAGCATAATTGCATGTTAGTTGGCATACCTACATGCTAGGTAGCATATTGCATTCTTGTTAGAACACTAAATCATGCTAGTTACCATACCTGAATGCTAATTAGCACATTCAACATTCTAACTAGCATAACTACATGTTATTAGTTAGAATACTTGCTTACTCTAGTTAGCATGTTGCATGCTTGTTAGAACACTTAATTATGCTAACTACCATACCTGCATTCTAATTAGCGTATTCATAATGCTAACTAGCATGATTGCATGGTAACTCGCATACCTACATTCAAGTTAGAATAGTAAATCATTCTATTTAACATACTTGCATGATTGTTAGCACACTCATGTATGCTAACTAGCATACATGCATCCTAATTAGAATAGTAAATCATACCAACTAGTATACCCACGAATATGGACTTATTCATTCATGCTTATGGATGCTTTGTTCTTAT
This sequence comes from Cibotium barometz, assembly GCF_041138505.1. NCBI lineage: Eukaryota > Viridiplantae > Streptophyta > Polypodiopsida > Cyatheales > Cibotiaceae > Cibotium > Cibotium barometz. Next base: position 38,067,303 of record NC_141098.1, read on the forward strand.
TTTGTAGGTTGAGTTGTTTCAAAAATTCAAAGCTGCTCATCCATATTTTACAATCTTTAATTACGCTCATTTGAGTATTTGAAGCCCTTGCTTGTTTGTCGAGTGAAGGATAGATATACATGCTGCTATGATATCATGCTCAAATGTCTTTCTTCAAAGACACTCAACAAGAGTGAATGTACGATAGATGTGAGGTTTGTGTAGGAGATGTTGTAACCATGGGTTGCATCGCACTGGTTTGTACTTTCTATGGTGTGACACAGTTATAGGAATAAGCAGTCTACTCAAAGGAGATTTTTTTGGCCAATAAAAAGTCCTTCTAACCAAAGCCAAGGTACGCTATATCCCCGGATGTCCTCTCGATGGTGCATCATGACACTCAAATAGGATTCTCAATTTAATTTCTGGCACATCCGGTATGCAAACCTTATCATTTCGGAATAAAAGACCATTTTGAATAAAAAATTAGTTGGCTTTTCCTTGATTCCCAAGGTTTTGATCTACCTCAGGGTTAAAACTTAATTTTGCCAAATTCTAATATTTTTTATTAAAAAAAATATGTATTGTATTTTCCCTTGAGTGAATCATACAAGTTAGAAGTAATTTCTGTGAAGCTAAGGTCATTAATTTCAACAATTCGACTCAATGCATGAGTGATTCTATTCAAGCTACCTTTTCTATATTTAATCATGAAATCAAAGTCGCAGCTGCATCAATTCAGCCCATCTTGCCTTTCTACCTTTCAAGTTTGGTTGATCACAAATACACTGATGATCTGTGAAGACCATAAATTGAGACACGTAGAGATACTGTATTCATGCCTTTAAAGCATAAATAATTGCATACAAATCTTTCTCTTGAACTAGGTATCTAGTCTGTGCATCGTTGAGTTTCTTACTCTCGAAGGCCACAAGCTTCCCATCCTAGAACAAAGTTGTGCCTACCGCAAAATCACTAGCATCAGTCTCTACAATGTAAGCCCTACTAGGATCTGCTAAGGCTAACACAGGAGCATCTAGAACTTTAATATTTCAAAGTATCAAAATTTTCCTGTAGCTTCTCATTCCACTCAATTGGAGAATTAGACTTCTTATTTTTACCCTTAAGAAGGTTGGTAAAATGCACTGTCAACTTTGAATAATCGTTAATAGTTGTCCATCCTTGTACTTGATGAACATGGTCAAAACAAACCCAAGATCTCTTCAGATCACCATCTCCAATGCGCTACATATGGTTAACCCTAGATATAAGATCTTTTGTAGACATTTTGAATGCATAGCATCTTTCTGTCTCAAATCGGCTTCCATGAAAGAAAATCATAAGGACATTATCTTTCTATCTTAAATCAACTTCCATTAAAAAAATTTAAAGGGACATTATCTTTTTAAATCTAGGATGCTCGATTTCATTCCTTGCGCACTTGTCCTTCATCGGTTTGGTCTAACAATGACCATCAAAGCTTTGCTCCATTCTTTTTATGGGAAAATCATGTGGACCAGTTACACTAAAGAGCTCAAATGCAATATTGTAGTTGTAAATACCAGGAATCTCAACTTCTTCTAAAGAATTACATTCCAATAGTATTCTTCGTAAAATATATGCATTACATTCTCTAGATAGAATAAATTGCACAATAATGTTCTTTATGATCTCTTGATTGAGACCTACAGCTACAGAAGCTGGAGATTCCTAAACAACAAGATCAATGAATGAAGAGGTTTTTTTTTAAAAAAAAACTTTATAGAGACACCTCCAACCTTTATCACAAGGTTTTCAAAAGAAATCTCTTTATCCAAAATAATATATGGTACTTACCCAACAATACTTGTTGACTTAATAGGCAAGAGCTCGCCCATCTCGCTAGATGCCAACTTTAATGTAAACACAACCATGCCAACTTTTTGAAGTAAACACAACCATGCCATGCTTGAATATCAACGAAATCTTTTCCATTGACAACCAAAAAATACCCATCTACTTGTTTTTTAATCGGTTCATTCTCGAGCCTCCCAACCAAAATGTACAATAAAACAGATGCCATAATGTGAAAGTACCATAGAATACCAAATAAAAGCTTGATAAAACACTAAAAACAATAAAAAAGAACATAATCAACCAATGAAACCCCCCGAAAAGGTAAAAATTATAAACAAACATGTGAAAGAGAGAATATTGTAAGAAAACAAAAAAACAAATCAATACTATGATTTATTGCTTAATGTATCACGATTTTAAAGTGTAAACTAGAAGACAAAATCTCATAAAGTTTTATATAAGAAAACTATAAATAAAAATAATCTCTATAATTTAATATAAACACAAATCATGAATTAAATTACTAAATATAAAATCTATTTCTAGATTGTATCATAATAAATTAATAATAATTTATATATTATTAACTAACCATTAAATTTAACATTCAATGAGAAATAAATTATCTTTACCTTTTATATAATTTAAATTAATTAATTAAATATATTAATTTATTTATTTATTTATTTTACTATTACTATTTGTTAATTTTTCAACTATTAGTCTTTCCCTACCTCTCTCTCTCTGTCTCCCCCCTTAATCTTTCTCTCAACCTCTCTTTTTTTCTCTCTCCTTCTCAACCTCTTTCTCTATGTCCCTCACTCTCCCTCTCCAAAACCTATCTCCCCCCCTCCCATGTTAGATTAAGGTCACTACAAGAGTAGAAGCCTGTAGCGACCCTTACGGGGTCGCTATAGAAGTCGTTCCAAAGGTCGCTTTTGAACATCGTTTAAACGACCTCTATAGCGACGTTTTTGCGATGCATAAACGACGCTTTTTGGGTGGCATAAACCACGTTTTTAGGGTGGCATATGCATCGCATTTGGGTGGCATAAACGACGTTTCGAGGGTGGCATAAACCACGTTGTTAGGTGGCATAAACGACGCAAATTGAGTGCCATAAGCGACCTTTTTTGAGTGGCATAAACGACCCTACGAAGGTGGCATAAACGACCCTATTTTGGGTGGCATAAACGACCCTGTTTGGGTGGCATAAACGACCTTACGAAGGTGGCATAAGCGACCCTATTTGTATTATTTTTTTTAGCCGTTGGGGTCGCTTAAAAGACCTTTGTTCTGAACGTTTTTTTTAGCCGATGCGCATTCTCTCTCTCTCTCTCTCTCTCTCATACACATTATCTCCACTTGTGTCTCTTGCACACACATTCTCTCTCTCTTTCTCCCTCTCTCTCTCTCTCTCACACACACACACACTTCACATAAACATTAGTCTCTCTCTCTCTCTCTCTCTCTTTCTCCCTCTCTCTCTCTCTCTCACACACACACACACTTCACATAAACATTGGTCTCTCTCTCTCTCTCTCTCTCTCTCTCTCTCTCATACACACTTGCCTCTTTATCACACACACATCGTATGTATACAAACATCATAAAAAATCTCTCTTTCTCTCTCTCTCTCTCTCTCTCTCTCACACACACACACATACGCACGCGCATTCGTGTACGACAAAAGACCCAAGAATCGACATACATCGACTTTTGAAAAAGCAATGGCCGACGAATGAGCGACTATATGTATCAAAAAATTATGTCTACAAACTTAGCACTAAATGGCTCTATCATTAATCGGAGTCATCCGAGGAAGAGTCCTCCTCTTGTACATTCTTGGGTGGTTGCGATGATAACCCTGCTGCTACCTGTCGAGCAACCTCGTCCATGTCGTTCTCACCATGTTGCTCCTGCAATTAAAAATGTCTATTAGCTATTTGAGTATAAAAAAAACCACATAACATATAACACATGCAGATCTTGATTGGCATAAAATAATATTTGATAGAATTACTTACAAAAGCATCGGGTGTCGGCATCTCCTTCTGTAGCGCTCTGTAGCTGTAAATTGTGGCTCTCCGTATCTCGTCTGCAGATGGTGCTCGACCATAATCCTTTCTCTGTCATTTAAACATTGCATATATATACGTAAGAAGTGAATTGAATGCATATGAGATCATAGATACATGGATACATATATATATATATATATATATGTATATACAAATAGCTATAGATAGTCGAACAAAAAATTTGTGCACTTACAAAGAGTGCTTGAAAGCCACTAGAGCCCATCCGGCCAAGCCGAGAGGTGTGCCTTGACTGGACACGAGCCTGTGCTGCCTCCTGCAAATTAAATGCGCTTTTATATGAATATATAATTAATGCTATTCGAGAAGTACCTATCATATGCATTGAGTGAATTAACTTTGTGTACCTTCTGTTGAGGCCATGTCACTCTCAAGCGAATCTCTTTCCTGAAGTGCCGCCAAGAATCTTTGCACATCGCAGGTGGGCGTGTATGCTCAGGGACGATCGCAAATTTCCTAAGCATTTAACAACAGTGTGTTATTACAAGGTTTCACAATTTACAATCAATAAACATATAGATGGATATATAAAAACATATACATAGGTAGGTGGATAGATAAATAGATAAATGTAGCGGTCAGTATGCGCTATGGATGCTCAATTGGGTGCATTTGGAGAGCGTACTAGCTCTCTGAATGGACCAATTGCACATCCATAGTGCATACGGACTGGCTGACGGTCCGTATATGCTATGCTAATGAATTTGGGTGCATGTCAATTACACCTTGAAGAACTATTTTGTGCAAGGTTACTGTAAGCCTCTAATATGTTCATAAGTACAGTAAGAAGGTATGATTACAAATTAACTAGTTTCTGCTGAGGGAAGAACATTATTCCTAACCTGGGCATAAGCAAATATGCATTGTGCGCTACCATAGCATTTACAAACACTTCTAGGATGATTTTGTATGTGTATTATTTTTGTTCAAGTTTTCTTTGATTTTTAATGATATTAATATGACATTAATATTTTATGAATGCAGATTCCGGATCATCCTCTGGGACACCGCCTCCTCCCACTCTTCCTGTGCGTCCATCTGTAGTTGCGAGAGGAGATGGTTCCTCTTCTTCCACATCATCTACGACACTAGACGACTCACAAACATATTACGTTGAAAGAATCCCATGTTGGTGTGCAGCATGCCATGGCACTCATTGACGAATGCGATGCATATGTTTTGCCCATATGGAGCAGTATGGTCCATGTCCTGATATGCCACCACAAGAGGAACGGGAGCATCCCATGGTAAGTGATGTCATTTTAGAACTATGTATAAATTCATATCCAAGTTTACTCCGCACTATTAATCGTGTTCCATGTGTGTCTCACCCTTCTATAATCAACAATGATGCATTATTCAGCACGTGCCAGTTCTACATCCTCGATTTCATGAGGATTGTGAAGACCATGGAATTGATCCTTCATTCCTTCCACGCACACGATATGGTCAAGCCGTTTTTTAGTTGCAAATGGAGGCATCATCAACTTCTTTGCCCCTCGGTGCCCAATCAGAGACATTGGGTGATCATCCATTGCCTGATCGTCCTCTATCTCTCATTCAAACGTACGATCGTAGACGCTATGGAGGATGGTTCGGAGCAGCCCTTCCAGCAGACGGAGAGGTTTTCAGCTTTTGGGGTGCTCGATATGTGATTGCACCATCTACCATTCCCAGTGGTGGACAAGGTCTCTTTATTGCACAGGATTTACGTGTGCCCGCAAACTCAGAGGTGACTCTTATGTCATTTTGTGGGCCCATTTATGGTTGGGGCGCATGGCATGCACTTGTTCGCTTTATCAGAAGTATGACAACATATGGGCTTTGTGCTAATGCGGCCTCACTCACCGAAAGAAACATTAGATATAATTGTGGATCGCGGCTTTATATTGATGGAAGACCCTATGCTCAAGGAAATATAGCAGGGCTAATCAATAGTAGTAGAGGGAGAAATGAGAGAACAAATTGTAACTTTATGGAGTGTGAGAATAGTCACGAGCCATGTATATGATTAGAGATGTACCCATATATATAGTAGTGTGTGCTACAAGATCATTACAAGCTGGCGAGGAATTATTTGTAAATTATGGATGGCGTCGGCCATCACCAGCCCCTCTTTGAGAATGAAATTTGAGATAAAGTGTCGGCCTCTTAAATTATGTATGTTTCAAATAATGTATCCAACTTTGTAGCCCAATCAGCATTTAATTTTGATAAATATTTGATGATATATTTCATTGTCTCGTCAGTAATACAACTAAGGGTATTTTAGTGTCTTGTCTAAGGTTATCTTGAGTATAGATTTTTGCTGCTAATACGCTTGAATTGTGTTGTAAAAAGGGTTTTAATGTTATGATTATATCACTTAATAATTCGATTGTTGTTACTTTAAATCATTTCTTCATGTAGACTATGTTTATACATGTAGTGTCCAGATGTTGAGCTCTCACCGAAGTCACCATATCTTGCCAGAGGAGTACATGAGGCTTTTACGTACACAAGATCCAAGTACATATCAACGACTTAGAGATGAGTACAATGCAAAATGCAGAGAAAAAGCGACCAATGAGGGACATGTTGATGATGACATTAATGAGTTTATCGACGATTGGTTCCAAGCAAGTAGTGAAGAAGAAACTTGTCCGCATGAAAAATTTCTACGAGAAGAAGCTTCAAGGCCCATCTACGATGGTGCATCCATATCAAGATTGAGTGTGACCTTACTCATCTTGAATCTCCAAACACGCTACCAATGGAGTAATGCATCGGTTTCTGCATTACTATCGTAAGTTATATTTGTATTTTGTTTGCATAAAAATAATGGCTCTCAATCACTTTTGTGCTCATTAAATATTTACAATTGAGTGGTAGGCTTCTTTCGAACAAGATTCTACCATCAAACAATGTGATCCCAAAGTCGAGGGACGAGGCAAAGAAAATGATCGCATCCCTTGGACTCGAATACAACACAATTCATGCATGTGTCAATGATTGCATTTTTTATCGTGGAGAGTATGAAAATGCAACCACTTGTCCCAAATGCGGTATTGCTTGTTTCAAGGCAGGAACCTTGAATGTCCCTATGAAAGTTCTGCGACACTTTCCCTTGGCACCACGAGTTGAACACATCTTCCGCAGCCCCGAAATAGCCAAGCTTATGGATTGGAGTTCGAGAAATGCAAGTATAGACGGAGTCATGAGGATTCCAAGCGATAGAAAAGCATTTAAGCATATCGATGCTACATGGCCAGAGTTTCATTGGGAGCCTCGCCATATAAAATTTGGAGTTGGCTTGGATGGAATCAATCCCTTTTCCATGCGATCGAACTTGGCCCGTAGTTCTTATCAACTACAACATCCCACCATTCATGTCAATTAAGAAAGAGCATTTAATATTGTCTTTGTTGATTCTTGGTATGTGATAAATATTCTCATTTCTAAATAGCACACTCATTTCTATTTGAAAAATGTCAAATTTAAACGATGCATCAATGTAGGGAAGCGGCAAGTTAAAGACATCAACGTATATCTTGCACCGCTCATTGATGACTTGCAACAAATATGGAAAGGAGTAAATGTTATTGATATGTCAAAACCTGTGGGTAATAGAAGTTTCAAGGTTCGTGGCATTTTAGCATGGACAATACATGACTATCCTGCCTATGGCTTTGCATCAGGTATAGTAGGGCTCTTTAGTTGTTTGTTTGTTTATACAATCAAAAAATTTGGATGTTGAAAACATAAAAACAGTTTTTGTTTCTCTCAGGCCTATCAACAAAGGGTTACAAAGCATGTCCACCATGCGGTGATTGGCTACGCTCCAAATATAGTCGAAGTTTGAGTAAAAATATATACCTTCGACATCGACGATTTCTGCCTCCAGATCATGTGCTACGTTCCAAAGCGAATGCGAGACATTTTAATGGCAAAGTGGAGAATGGACGTTGTCCAACGCGAATGACTCCAAGAGATTGGTACGTCAAGTGGACAAACGGACCTCTAATAGATCCGGAGGCAGAACTTGCAAGCGATAATGATGATGAATATGATTTGCGGCAGTCGTCGTCGAGAGGCAAGAAATCAATGACAAAAAATTCCTCCATATGGTATACGTTGGAGTATTGGAAACATCTAAAAATAACTCATTTGCTTGATCCCATGCACATATTTAAAAATGTTGCACACTCGCTTTGGAATCATCTTATGGGCTTCAAGGATACAGAGGCTGCAAGGGAAGACCTAAAGATTTGCAACTGCAAACAATCACTATGGCCTATAATCAATGAGGAGACAGGAAATATTACTTATTCACAGGCACCATGGATACTCACAAAGCAAGAGATAAGCGTCATCAATGAGCGGATACGATGCATACGTACTCCTACGAGCTATGGTGCTTCATTGCAAAACATGTTTACCATGGATGATAACTCTCTTTTGGGTCTAAAGACACACGACTGGCATAACTTCATTAAGGTATGGTGCCTCTCTAACATGTATCGTCAATTTCTAATGAAGGTGCCATTACATTATCATTTGTTAACACTAGAGCTAATCTGTGTGCAGCACGTCTTGCCACTTGTTATCGACGGTTGTTTGACTGAGGGTATTAGGGATGTTATATATCGATTGGGATCATTGACAAGGTATTGATAGTGGAACATCATATTGTTCTTACTTCTTTGTCACAAAAATCTTATGCTAATCACATTGTTTCTCTTTATAGATGGATTACATCCAAAGAGATCGACTCACGTGATATCCCGCAACGAAAGCTAGAGTGTATTGAGCTCCTTTGTCTGATGGAGAAGGAGTTACCTACCTCCTTTTTTGACATTCAAGTCCATGTTATGATCCATCTCGTTGAAGAGATAGAGATTGCTGGGACCGTGAGTACACGATGGATGTTCTGGGTTGAAAGGTACATGGGGGTATTGAAAGGATTTGTGCACCAGCAAGCAAGACCCGAGGGATCCATGGTAGAGGGATGGTTGCTTCACGAGTGCATGTATTATCTATCTGAGTACTTGCAACATGTGGATAACGAAGCTCCTCCTGGTTGGAGAGAAGAACAATCAGACAACGAAACCACAGAGATGTTATGTGGGCAAGGGGTCCCACTAAAGATAAGTGCTGAGGAGAGGGAAGCGCTTAGTACTTTTGTGGTGTATAACTCAGATTGCATGCAAAAATGGATTGACAAGCATGACAAAGAATGCAAAGAGAGAAACAGGAGAAGTAGGGCATCCAAAGGGTCGGAGTGCACCTCCAACGATGAGCCTAGAATGGTTGAATACACATATCAGAGAGATGCGAGGGCAAGGGTTTGAAATCTCACGAGAAGAGTTTGAGCTTAGCCTAGGATGCGACACCATGGTAAGTTACTCCAATGTTATATTTTAATTTGAATAATACTACATGTTTTTCTGGATTCTAACCATACATGTTCATGTGGTTCCCATGTGGTTTTAGGTCCGAGCTCACAGTAACATGTGGGTGTGTGGTCAGCATCTCCACGTCAAGAGGATTGATGATCTTCGTGTTACTCAAGACTCTTGCATCGTTGCGTCATTTCATCAACTCTCTCGTGCAAGTGCTTGTGACACAAATTTGATTGAGGATGAGCTCGGCTACGTAGGGGATCTGGAGGGCATATACGAAATTAACTATCGTGTTATGAAACAGGTACGCATGATTCGTTTCAAAATATTATGCAAACCAAATGATTGAAATATTCAGCATCTTTGAGTAACAAGTTTATATACATTATAATATTGCAGGTAATTTTGAAGGTGCATTGGTTTCGAGCGGAGTACAAAGGAAAAAGGGCCACCTTGAGGCACGAACAAAGCGGCTTCTGGTCCGTTGACTCATCGAAGCTCCTACGAGCAACCAAAGAGCCCTATCTCTTCCCGATGCATGTGCAACAAGCTTTCTTTTTTCATGTGAACCCTAGAAGCCGAAGATTGTTTGATACCACCTTTTCTACTGAGCGTGAAAATACACCACACACAATAATGACCTCTATAGAGCCCGACAATACACCAGACACAACAATGACCTCTATATCACATGGGCAAGGAGATACAATTCTTCGCATTAGAGAAGCAAATTTGATTTCACAAACAAATGTCACACCACCCTCAATGGATGATGAAGGGGATGATCTGCGTAAAGATTTATCGGATGATCTAGGAGAAGATCTACTAGAGGCTGACATTGAGCAAATCTCAGAATCCACCTCGAACAATGCTCCACTCCCTAATGGACTCGGCATATGCCTAACAGAGATGAAACTTCAAGAGGCTATGGCTGCTGACAACGACAAGGTGTTCTTAGAGATTGATATCTTTGGCAAGGCATAGTTTCCAATTGTTCATAAACAGCTTGGCTCATCAATTCAAAAGAAAATGGTAATGTGTTTCTATCTCGATATCCTTTTTTTTCATCGCTTGTTTTGATTGTACATGATACTTAGGGGGAGCCTCTTGGTCTTAGAGTGGCCTTATGCTGCTACTTAGGGGTTCGATTCCCCTTAGGCTCGTGTTCTATAGTCATGAGTCCATGTACTATGCGTGTGTGTGTTTTGTCTTACAGGCAAAAGTGTTGTGAAAAGAGCTGATCATGAAGCTAATGCGCAATGAGCAACTGACGTGGATGATGATGTAACTGACGATGCTGATGTGGCATCAAGAGCTGAGGTGGCAAATTAGCAACATCTAGTTAGGGTGTGCAAGCATCTAGTTAGCAAGGCTGGACTTGAAAGGTTTCCGAGACAAGTAGGGGAGAGAGGGTATAAAACTGCTCATACCCTTTATACCTGCTTTATGCCAGAAAGAACTGGCTTCTGCCAGAAGAAGCTGGCCTTTTTGACCAGTAAAGCTGCCCTTTTCCTCAGATGGCAAGGAAGAGCTATGCACAAAAAGAAGAATTGGTGGGCTGATTTGTGTGTGTGTAAGTGCGAGAGTATGTGAACTTTCTAGAGAACGTTTCAGGTGTTTGACGTTCCAAACTTTCTTTATTTAATTTAACAATAATTCAACCATATTACTCAAAGAAAGAAGTAGACTTGAATAACATAGCAAAGTAAATAATTGTTCCGTGCATTGTTCCAATGATGCTTTAGTAGCGTTTGCATCTCATGCAATACAGCGGTCTCGTCCCAACCAATGCCGAACTCCTGCACGAGGATTGCCATCACATATTTCTTGTCATTATCATCTTGATCCCTACAATTTGAAAAAAAAAGTCACTTTAGTTAGATTTATCATTTGATATCAATGTATACATAGATTTTAAAAAATACATGAAAGAAGTGGATGTGTATCTTGGGCATGTATGTGTGCACGAGCTCTCTCAAGCGGCAACGAAAAAGTGCCCCACCGTCTACATACTGCACTCGCCCACTCTGATCCACCTGAATGCTAATGGGCATCGTGCCCGATAGCATGCGAAGCTCCAAGGTGGCAGGTGGAGGTGCAGAAGGAGGCACACATGGTGAAGAGACTGGTGATGGTGATGGCTGCTTACTACTACTGCACAAAAAACACATATAATTTTTAAGATTCATTTTGGATGGTTTCATGAAAATTACACCTAGACACGGAGTAGATTAATGCATACCTCGAACATCGGCGCCTCTGTGCCAAGGGAGTGCCCTCGTCCTGTGTCAAAACACTGGGGCCCGGCATCTGCTGCACCTACGTCTGCACACCAAAAGCGTATGCACGGGTTGGGGTGTGCCGCCACCTTCGGGAATAGGATCCCTCGAAGAGCCCTCCCCAAAGGCTACTGGCCGTACTAGTGTCGCCCATGAGTGATCTCCCTACATCTAAAGTAAGGAATCCCTTCAATTGAATCTTTTTTCTCTTCTTTATAAACTCCATTACTATTTTTTTTTAGTTTTGATTGAAGTGACCAGGGCCTTTTGCCTTGGAAATCTTTAGATACCATGCACTTTACTCTTCTCTCCCTACATCTGAAGTAAGAAATCCCTTCAATTGCATCTTTTTTCTCTTCTTTATCCCAACCCACCAATGTTTAGGCCTCTCTTCTCAACAAATTGAAGGGATTTTCTCCTAATTCCATTAAATCAAATATCCATGTGGAGACTTGATGAATCAATGGTGGGATTTAATTTACATGGTCATTACTATAACAAAATTTGGCATCTCTTGTTTTTCTTTAAAATGCAAAGTGTACTCCAATTTACACTTTGAAAGACTTGATAAATTCAACCTTCATCCTTTGAGCACCAAACTAGCACACACATAAGCATATAGGAAAACCATAAACATGAGAAGCTTCATGTTAGCAAAGTTCTATTCACTCCAACCATAAAGCTCAAAATAGTGAAAATGCTCATACATCAAAAGCAATTAGAAAATTTGCACAAATAATAAACATAAGAAACTCAAAACTGAGAGCTTATCATAGACAAATGGATTTGGGGTATACACAAATCCAGTAAAAATTTAGGAGTCCTTGAGATCATCAGCCACCTTGTCCACAAATGAACACTTGATGTTTTCCCTAACACGTTCACAAATCACCACTTCATCTACTAGATGAGATCCAAACCACACAATGAAAAATCATCACATAGTTACACGCACCCTTAGGACTTATTTCTAGCCTTATAAGTGGGATGTTTAACTAGCTTTCCATGATTCAATTACTAAACCCATGTAATCACAAAATGCCTATCCCAAGGTCAATCTATCCCCTATCTATCCTAAGAGAGAAAGACCTAGGTTGGGGGGGTACACAATGTATTATGTTTGTCTTTGTGGTTATATATATATATATATATATATATATAGAGAGAGAGAGAGAGAGAGAGAGAGAGAGAGAGAGAGAGAGAGAGAGAGAGAGAGAGAGAGGATTTGTGTCTTTGCCCTACCATGTAGAGGTAGATACTATGTTCATCGGTATGTTTTTTTAAGTCCAAGAAATCAAGGCAACTAAATTTGTTTAAATGCATACCCACATACCCCGTTTAATGTTAATGCATTTTGCAACTAGTTACAACTTCTCTCCACTAAGTTTCTCTCTATAAGGAAAGTTTAATGTTAATGCATTTTGCAACTAGTTACAACATCTCTCCACTAAGTTTCTCTCTATAAGGAAAGTTATTATGAATATTATTTCACTAAATATTCATAATCTTTGTCAGACTAAACCAAAGGAAGGTTATTATGAGTACTTCATCTAATATTTATTATCTTTTGCATACTCAAACATTAACATAACTAAAGGTTATTACTAAAGTGAAAGAAGCTATCGCTTATCGTAACTCAAGAATATAGGTTTCCCTTGCTGTGTCTATTTCGTGAAGGAAGGAGAGAGAACAAGACCTTATCGTAAATATTAGTTGGGAACCCGTGCGTCGCACGTACCCAAACCTCTTCCCCTTCCCGAACCTCCGAATCCTTACCACGTGGGTGGCAGCTTTGTGAAACCCTTCCTTAAGATAATGTAGAGATGTAGAGATGCATCACAGATTTAGAAAATTCATATAAATCTATATCATGAAGAGAGAATGTATGCTTACCATGCATGTCCTTAAGCCATGTAGAATCAAGAATGTGGGTCTTTTGTAGTGCTGTTCCTGACTGCTCTTCCCAAATGGCCACCACCTCATTTTGAGAAAGGACGTTTGCTGCAGGGCAAATGTAGACAGTCGTGTTTACTACACGAGGATCCTCTACAGTAATCATGCCTGCTGCATTCATCATGTCACTGCTGATTGCAATAAACAAATCCAATCATGATTATCACCGTCTGCTTTCTATCAGTCATCTACCTATTCCTCGTCGCTATCTAGCTCATGATAAATTAGTTGTCCTAACTCTCATCATTAAATCCTGCATCTTTACAGCTGCTGATTTTACCTCGATGTTCCTAGCTTCTTTCATGGCCTCTATCAGCTTCAATTGATCTAGAAGTTTGTGTTCACCCATGGCTGATATCACAATGTCTACTTGCTTCACTGCATCTACCAGGCTGCTATGATCTTCTACGCTGCCCTGCAATTAGGTACTAAAGCATAGAAATTAGTCTCAAAGGAATGGAATAATCATTGGAACATTTACTTTAATTCAAATAAGTAATTTCAAGTATTGCACTGTTCACAACTTTGATTCGAGACTGAGGGACGGTGCAGTTGGGTTTTTTTTTAACCTTCAAGATGGTAGCACCGGATCTCTTGAGGGACATCAAGAGCTGGGCCTTGTGAACATCAAAGGCTATGTTCGGGCGGACGAATAGAAACGTAGGGTGCCCAGCATCCAAGCTCGCCTGGGCGATGTGCTTGCCAATGTAACCAGTAGCACCAAATATCAGCACACGACCGGGCTATGACATTGCTTGTTCGAGAGAGTGCGTAGGGAGGGCACGTTGTCTCTAATTATGCAGCCACATGTGCGCGCTCGCACACTCTCTCGCACGCTCTCTCTCTCTCTCTCACACACACACACACACACACACACACACAGACGCACACACTCTCAAGTGGGAGAGCGTCCGACAAAGCGCAGTGCGCCTACACTCCCTAACACTGTGCCTTTCCTTTTGGTGAAATAGATACCCCAACAACACTCACCTTACCTGGCTGCCGTGAGCTTGGATTGAGAGACGTACTGCGTGTCGCCGTGAGCGTGGAATCAAAGTTTGAAGCTGCTACAGTGCGTGCGAAACGGGTGAAAAAAATGAACACATTTTAGTTTTTTTAAAAATTCGCGATGCATAAACGACCCCAAAAAAAAAGGTGGCTTATGCATCGCAAGTTCGATGCATAAACCACTCATTTTCAGTTTGCAAGGGTCGCTACAATGGTGGCATAAACAATTGCAATTTAAAGGTCGTATAAGCATCCACGAAAGCGACCCCCGCTATTTTCTTCATATTTATATGAGGGTCGCCATGTATAGACCATTCTTGTAGTGGGTGAACCCCCCCTCCCCATGATAGGGTGCTGACACCATATCATGGGAGGAGGAAGAGGGTGGGCTCTCCCTCTCCCTGTACCGAATTTATCTCCTCCCCCCCCTCAATAAGGTGCCAATGCCCTATCATAGGGGGGGTGAAAGGCGAGCTTGCCCTAATTTATCTCGCCCCCTCCCATGATAGGGCATCGGTGCCCTATCATGGGAGGGGGACGAGGGTAGGCTCGTCCTAGTCTCTCTCTCCTTACCTCTCTCCCACTCTCTCTGCTTACCTAATCTCTCTCTCTCTCTCTCTCTCTCTCTCTCTCTCTCTCTCTCTCTCTCTTTCTCTCTATCTCTATCTCCTTACCTCTCACTCACTCTCTATCCTTCTCGATCTCTATCTCTCTCTCTCTCTTTCGAATCTATGCCCTCATTGACTACTCTCTTCCCTCCCTCTCCCAAACTATTCCCACATCTCGTTCCTCTCCCACCCTCCTGCCTAATATCTATCCCTACATCTCCCTCACTCTCTCTCCTTTTGTACCTCCCTCTCTCACTCTCTCTCTCTCTCCTTTGTACCTCTCTCTCTCTCTCTCTCTCTCTCTCTCTCTCTCTCTCTCCATCCTCTTGAATCTATCTCCCTCCCCTCTCCCATGATAGGGCACTGACCTATCTCATCAGACGGCACTAACGTGTCATCAAAGGGGTGGGAGAGCGGGCTCGCCTTAATCAATCTCCCCCCTCTGCCCTATCGTGGGAGGGGGGAAGGGCAAGCTTTTTGTCTCTCTCTTTCTCTCTCTCTCTGTGGACTGCACTATCCCCCTTGCACCCCCCCTTCCCCTCTCAATTGTACTCTCCCCCCTCCACAACCTATGCCTCCATCTCTCTTCCCTCCCACCCTCGTGCCTAATCTCTCACCCTACCATTCCCTTACTCTCTCTCCTTCCTTGCCTCACTCTCTATCTCTCTCTCTCCCTCCCTCTCTCTCTCTCTCTCCCTCACTCCCTCTGCTTCCCTACCTCTCTCTCTCTCTCTCTCCCCCCCTATCTCTCTCTCCCTCACTCTCTCTCCCCCCCTCTCTCGCTCCCTCACTCTCTCTCCTTCGCTACCTCTCTCTCTCTCTCTCTCTCTCTCTCTCTCTCTCTCTCTCTCCCTCTCTCTCTCTCTCTCCCTCTTTTGGATCTTTCTTCCCCCTCCATGAAAGGGCATCAACGCCCTATCATGGAGAAAAATAGGGGGAGACTCGCCTCTCTCTCTCTCTCTCTCTCTCTCTCTCTCTCTCTCTCTCTCTCTCTCTCTCTCTCTCTCTCTCTCTCTCTCTCGGGGGTGCGAGCAGGAGAGCGTAGTTGAGGAGGGGGGAAAGAGAGAGATTACGATGAGTCCCCCATGAACTAATGCATGACATTTGAGGTTAGTTTTCTTGAAATTTTCTATTTATCATGTTAGCTTTCAATAATAATACTCGTTTATGTATATATTTCAAAATATACAATTAACACATTTATGCTTACGTGTGCCAGAAAATGTCCTACAGAATTCAAAGAGAGATACATGTTATTATTATCCATCATGGTATGGAAGTCGGTCGTGGATCAATCATGCAAATACAAACCAACAAAATTGTGTATGGTGTTTCTTTACCATAACTCCATGGTAGTATGGAAGTTAGATGTGGATCAATCATGCAAACACAAACCAACTAAATTGTGCATGGTGTTTCTTTACCAATTCATCAGCAGAGTAGAACTCCATGTTGTATGTTGTGAAGAGATGAATGTACCACTCTCATATCCCGTGCACAATGGAGAGATATATCACCTTGATGAAGCGATTGGCTTTATCGTTCTTTGGCCAACCAAATTCTTGGTAGTAATAAGTTTTCTAAGTGTTTTGCATTCTAAGAATTATGTTCAATCAATAATTTATGTGGTAAATTTAGTTCGATGATTAAGAAATGTATTTTGGGAATAAGATAGAGAGAGTTACATTGTCTATGGAAGATGATAGAGTTAGAGTGCATGATCTTGAGAAAGAGACTGATTTTTAGTCACTGCCATTAAGGAAAATAACTAAGCATACAATTGAGCAAGAAGAATCAAGATCTAAGACCAAAAGCCAGGTGGTAACATTCAAGAAAACACAACGTACTAAAAAGAAGGATGAGGATTTCCATCTAGAGAGAAAGGCAACCAAGAAGTCTTGACAAAAAGGTTCTAGTGCACAAAAACAACATGTGTGGGTACAAACAAATATTGTAGTAGAGAGTACAAGAAGAGACACTAAAAAAGGGTTAATCCAACTCTAGGATTAACAAGAGCCATCGCCATTATCTTACATCAAGGAGTCACGGTAGATACACCGAAGGGTCATACATTCAAGATATCAAGCAATAGTGTCCAAACCTACAACTTGGACAAGCGCCCGTAATGGTGTGATGGAGTATTTATAGCGATTTTCGCTTCAAGAGTGTGTGGTAGCAAGTTAGGATGAAGTCCTAAGTGATGTACTTCATGGGTATATTATGAGAGTAGTCATTGTAATAGCATTAGGCCTCTTATGAGCCTAAAGTACCTAGCCGGCCATAGTTTAAGTGAGTGTGAACACTCATGGCCATATATATAAGTAAATTTCTCTCATAATACAACATACTCTCCCATTGTGCAATTGAGTCTTACTCTTGCTAATCCTCTTGCTAATCTCTCTCTCTTATGCTAACAATCATGCAAGTATGTTGTTAAATAGAATGATTTACTATTCTAACTTGAATATAGGTATCTGAGTTACCATGCAGTTATGCTAGTTAGCATTATGAATGCGCTAATTAGAATGCATGTATGGTAGTTAGCATAATTAAGTGTTCTAACAAGCATGCAACATGCTAACTAGTAAGCAAGTATTCTAACTAATAACATGTAGTTATGCTAGTTAGAATGTTGAATGTGCTAATTAGCATTCAAGTATGGTAGGCTAGCATGATTTAGTGTTCTAACAAGTATGCAATATACTAACTAGCATGTAAGTATGTCAGCTAGCATGTAGGTATGCCAACTAACATGCAATTATGCTAGTTAGAATTATGAATGCGCTAATTAGCATGCATGTATGGTAGTTAGTATGATTTAGTGTTCTAACAAGCATGAAATTATACTAACTAGCATGTAGATATGCTAACTAACATGCAAGTATGGTAGTTAGCTTGCAGGTATGGTAGTTAGCATGATTTAGTGTTCTAACAAGTATGCAAGTATGCTAACAAGCATACAAGCATGCTAATTACCATGCAGTTATACTAGTTAGCAAGCTGCAAGTATGGTAGTTAGCATAAAGGTATGCTAGTTAACATGATTTAGTGTTCTAACAAGCAGTCAAGTATGGTGATCAGTATTGATGAGTGTGCTAATGAGCATACATGTATGCTAGCTAGCATTAATGAGTCAAGCAGAGAAAGATTAACTTCTTTCGTTCGTACCATGTAACTGTACTAACAAGCATGTAGGTATGTTACTTATCATTATTTATTATTCTAGCTAGCATGCATACATGTTAATTTGTATAATTGGCGAGTTTCCTAACTACTAGGCAGGTGTCATAGTTAGCATGAATAACTAGTATGCAAGTATGCCATTTATCAATAGTGAATGTACTATGATAGTCAGCACATGTAACTAGTAAACAAGGTTCATGTACTTGAGGCTAATTGAGTAAATGGACCGGATGCTTGATGTAATAGTTTTGTTTGATTCTTTTTCTGCAGACATCTTTCTTGTTAAGGGAGACACATGTTTCAGACTCCCAAAAGGATTAAACAAGTTCTTTGATTTCATCCGTTTTTATGGGATGGTAATGTGGAAGCCTTGAGCATGATTGATGTACAAGGAATGCCTGGAAACTTGCATAACTTTGGTGGCCTTAGTAATGGGTGCTTTCTAAGTATAATTCATGAGAGTAGTGAATGTACTTTTCTTAAGAAAGAACTCTTCTTTTCTTGGTGGTTTCTTAACAACAACCAATGTATTAGGCACATTTGCTATTATTGTTGATTGCAGTTCATCCTGTTCTCTAGAGAGAGAGAGAGAGAGAGATTAATGGGTTGGTGTTCTCATAAATTATCTTTGATTCATTTGCTCAAAACATTAGTTTTTGGTGTCTTTATATAAAGTACACTAAGGAAATTTGGATTTTCTATCATAGCTCTTACATCTCTCGACTACAACTTTTTGTGGGAAACTATGTATGTCTTCAACTGAATTTTAAATGAAATCTTTGAGTTCCTTATATTAACGATGATTGAGTTTTTACTTGAATACACATAAGATACTCACAAAACTAGCCTTCATCAACGGAAATATTTAGCATTGTGGAACCTTGGTATAAAAAGTTAATCAAATTCACAATGGCATTGTTTCGTTTTATTCCAACTATTCAACTTGACTAAATATTCTCAAGTTCAGCTCTATGATGTCTCCAATTTCAAAGTAGTTCAGTGGAGCAATTATGGAACTACACACTAAAGTATCATATTATTAATCTTTTCCTTACATTTTACTAGGTCATTGAATTTGGCTATTAAGTTGAACAAACCACACAAAGCTTTGATAAAAAGTAAAGAAGCAAAATTACAGTCCCAACAAGTGAATATAGCAATGCTGTAGTACAAATTGATCATCCACGAAACTAGGTTTGAGGTTGGCAAGTACGGTTGCCATGGCTTCGAAAGCTATAAAATAACATGCTCTTTACCAACAAAAACACACCCACACATGCTCAACAAGATGAGAAATTCAAGAAATTGTCATCATCATCCTCACTCTCCTCATTCTCAAGGAAATGCACAAGAGAGAGTTTGTAAGAACCAAGAGAGAGTAGAAGAAGAGAGAAGAGAATATGAGAAATTTAATAATTTGTCAACATCATCCTCACTCTCCTGAATCTCTTCCTCCATTGCTGAAAAACAAGAAAATGCATAAGAGAGAGCTTGCAAGAACCAACAAAGAGAAAACAAGAGCGAAGAGGCACCTAAATCAGCCCGTGAACTCTCCTCCAACTTCACCAACCTACTTTTGTCTTTCTTGATATTATAAAATTCAGAATACATCTTTTGTCAAAAGTTTAAAGACTTTATTTTTACAACTTAGGAGTTCTAAAAAGCATCTTGAAACCTTTTAAAACTATGAAACACACACATAAAAGTGGCCATGGCAATCAAAGATTGCCAACCTGCTAATATGCCATGCTAGTTTACAATAAAGCATATAAAAATGAGTATATTTTTAGGAAAAATGCTAAACATTTATCAATTTAGCACCAAAATTATGCCCAAAATAGGAGGTTATCATTCCTCCTTTTCTTAGACTTTGAGCATCCTCATGAACACTTTGAAAAGAAAGCTTTGAATTAGAATCCGCACCTCAAACATGTTGACAAAGAAACCACAAACACTCTATCACTTCTCTTTTCTCCAAGTTGGACCACCTCAATTGGCACCACCCATCCAAAACTCCAACACTTCTTTACACGCCACACTCACACCATCTCCAACTCTTCAACTTCTTCTTTAACACCAAAACTTCTAAGGAAGTACCCTTTTATTCTGAAATGAATAAGGCAATACATCCCTCTAAACAAACCCAAATATGCCCCACCCTTACACTTATCAAAAGAGCATCATCCCCTTTGTTTGTCATCAGGGAACCTTCATCTGGAGCAGTTAGACATCACTACTATGTGGGTCATCACCCTGTTAATAATGCCTTGGCATCCATCTCTATTCACCATGGAGAGTGTTCACGCTTATCTATAATTCTGTTAGAGAAGGCCCAATATTGTAGCATGAATAAAGAAAAGGACAAACACAGATGGAATTAAAATATGGGACACTCAATGTGGTCAATGGGGTATGTTTTTCTAGTTTTTATAACCACAGTGCACTAATCTAGTCCTCTTGTAGCTAAATCATGAGAAAAATTATTAAGTCCTAAGAGGTATCTCTCTTCATTCATTAAGTTATTCTCCACTCTAAATCCTTTCCATTCTTGTATCTTTCTATGCTCTAGCTCTACTACCTTAGTGTTTGTTAAATGTGCACACCTAGCATGGTTAGTTTAGCCTAAACTATTCTAGAAAAGGGTGTATTTGTTCCAACAAAAGTGGAGTTTTATAGGCATTCACCCTTATGAATAGCATATGTTTTATAAAGTATATGAGCTTTTACAAATGTTTATTGCATTAACCAAAATACTCTTAAGAATGAGAGGGTGAAAGCCCAATATGATGATGAACATCAAGACTAAGGATTTTAAAAAATGTGAAACATGCAAGCGGACCCTTAGCTGAATGTGGAACAAGTCGTCCAATGTTTAAATGTAGTTTTCCAAGAAAAATGCACAGTTAACTCGATTGTTAACAAGAAGTCTGAGGTCCAAACGGTGGTTTTACAAGAACCCTTAACTTGATGTGACACATTGAGTACACGATTTAGAGGTGGGGATGAGTTTCGAATCCGATTGGTATAACTCAAGTAAAAAATTTGACCGTATTGAGAATTTTCAGCAAAGGCACACAGGCTGGCTCTAGAGCTCTGCAATACCAAAGGGCTACGCTCATGGTTCATGGTGTAGACAAGTGCCTAGATGATGATGGTGGCCTTCTAGTACAAGGTGAAGAAGTCAAGGGCTACAGGCACCTGACTCCATCTTGCTCTGGGTGTAGTAAGTGTAGTTGCACTCAATCTCTAGGGTGTCTGCCCACGCAACCCCCTCTCGACAGCTCGGATCCCCTTACACACACAAGTTACACCTACCAACACCAACATATATTGTTAAACATGCTGTTTGAAGCACAACGGCGGGTGCTTACCTCTCTCTCTCTGTCGCTCTCTCTCAAACAACACAAAAGGCCGGTTTGATGCTGAAACAAAGCTCTCGTTTATATATATATATATATATATATATATATATAGAGAGAGAGAGAGAGAGAGAGAGAGAGAGAGAGTCAACAGTGACCTGCACATTTGGTCGGTGGACATCGCAGAAGACCATACACCTCACGTCTCTGCACATTTGGTCGGTGCATATCTCAGAAGACCATAGACCTCACGTCTCTTGGTGAAATTAAGCTATGCGCACCAATGAAATTTATTTGGGAGTGTACCAGAGAGTACCTTGGCCTTCACTGATGAAAACTCCCTGCGCAACAAAATCTATTTGGCCCAACTTTCAAAGTTGGGAAAGGCTTTTTGAAACCTTCTCTAGTGTCTTTATTTTCCAGATGAAATGTCACTCAAAGCAATCAATCAGTGGCCAAAAGAGCAATCCTCACACATGCCTTTGAGTTAATGCTCAGAACTCGGATAGTTGAACTACCGGAACATGGGTAAGATAACCATAAAAATATATATGCCTATCTAGGCTAATTATTTGCCCGTCCCCGGATGGGGTAAGGATCTTGTACCAATACTAGTTCCTGGGGTAAGGATCTAGTACCAATACTAGTTCCTGTGTTGTTGCTGCTGCCCCTACCATTAGGGGTCGGAGGAGGTCATCTAAAACATTATGATATTGAATTAAGAAAGATACGCACAAATGATTATGATAAGAAGAAGCTTCTTTTCGTTATATATTTTGATTAAGTCCGAGGTCATCTGAAACATCATGATATTTAAGAAAAAAATGCACAAATCATTGAGATAAAAGAGCCTTTTCACGATACATTTTACAAAATTTTGCAAAGGCTTGTGACCGATGTTCATTGATGCTGATGTTCGATGGGACCACCAGAGCCTTGAATTCATAAAAATGGTTTTTGAAGGCGGCATTATATTCTTGCACATCTATCGTGTCTAGTCCCATGTAATTCATGTCTATAAGAAGAAACTCTAAATAAGAAGGGAAGAAAGTGTAGCAATTTGCAAAAGCCATGTCTCCCTCCAAGTAGTTTGAGTATGTTGGTTTTATAATCAATTTTTCGCAATCTAAGATATGGAAAATATACAAAGGGGCATTGGCTTTCCATTCTAACTCTCGCAACCCCCGCCTTTGTCACTTTTTTTTAAGGAAAACTGTGTATCTCTTCTACTAGTTGAACTTTTGAGCTCTTCATATTAATGATGATTGCATTACTAACCATGTAAGCACGTATGATACCCATAAATTGGGGCCTACCTAGTGGAATTTAGCATTGTGGATCCTTGGCAAAAATTAATAAATCAAATTCCCAAATGAAATTATTTTCTTTCATTTCAAATATGCAATTCGACTAAGCATTCTCAAGATCACCTCTACGATGTCTCCAATTCCAACATAGTTAAGTGTAGCAATTATGGATCCACACACTAAAGTACCATATTTTCAAGATCTTTGATTCAATCTGGGTATTGAGTTGAAGAAACCACACAAATATTTGATAAAAAGGAAACAGGCAAAATAACAGTCCTAACAAGCATACAAAATGTTGTTCCAAAATTATAGTCCCAACAAGTACAAAATATGTTGTTTCAAAATTTCATTTAGAGAAGAATAAAGCAAATAAAAGATCAAAAACCAAGTGCAAAAACAACAACACAACTCCCCCCCTTGCAGATGCCCATTTTCGTCGCTCTACGAGTGTCATGATACATGGTGCTACTACTGAGCATCGTGTGTGCAACACTCAAAATGACGAACAACCGTTATATAAGCAATATCTTTGTATCGTTTAAGCAATGTTGCATCATTTAAGCAACATTGTCTGCATGGCATAAACGATGCATGCCATCACATAAAGAAGGTTCATTTTAAAAATAAATATTATGATGTGATGAACGGGCAACGCTTAAGCAATGCCCAATGTCTCTTTTACCTGATTAAAAACTGGCGTAATAGTGCAACAGTTCTCTCTATCTCTCTCACATATACACACTAAAGTACTCCTCTCTCTCTCTCTCTCTCTCTCTCTCTCTCTCTCTCTCTCTCTCTCGAACAGGATGAATTGTAATCAACATTAATAACAAATGTGCCCAATACATTGATTGTTGTTAAGAAACCACCAAGCAAAGAAGAGTTCTTTCTTAAAAAAAGCACATTGACTACTACTCTCATGAATTATACTCAGAAAGTCCATTACTAAGGTCACCAAAGTTATGCAAGTTTCCAGGCATTCCTTGACATCCCAAAAAATAGTGTGTAGTCTCGGATAAATGATGGTGACCACTCATTCTCATTGGAATCATGCTCAAGGCTTCCTTGTTACAATGCCATAACAGATGAAATCAAAGACATCCTTTTGGGAATCTGAAACATGTGTCTCCCTTATTAACAAGAAAGATGTCTCAGAAAAAGAATCGAACAAAACTATTACATCAAGCATCGGGTCCATCTTCTCGATTAGCCTCGAGTACATGAACCTTGTTTACTATAGTTGCATGTGCTAACTATCATAGTACATTCACTGTTGATAAATGGCATACTTGCATACTAGTTATTAATGCTAACTATGACACATGCCTACTAGTTAGGAAACTCGCCAGTTATACTAATTAACATGCATGCATGCTAGCTAGAATAATAAATAATGATAAGTAACATACCTGCATGCTTGTTATTAATGCTAACTATGACACATGCCTACTAGTTAGGAAACTCGCCAATTATACTAATTAACATGCATGCATGCTAGCTAGAATAATAAATAATGATAAGTAACATACCTGCATGCTTGTTAGTACAGTTAGATGGTACGAATGAAAGAAGTTAATCTTTCTCTGCTTGACTCATTAATGCTAGCTAGCATACATGTATGCTCATTAGCACACTCATCAATGCTGATCAGCATACTTGACTACTTGTTAGAACAGTGAATCATGTTAACTAGCATACCTTTATGCTAACTACCATACTTGCATGCTAACTAGTATAACTGCATGTTAATTAGCATGCTTGTTAGCATACCTGCATACTTTTGTTAGAACACTAAATCATGCAACTACCATACTTGCATGTAAGTTAGCATATCTGCATGCTAGTTAGCATAATTTCATGCTTGTTAGAACACTGAATCATGCTAACTTCCATACATGCATGCTAATTAGCAAATTCATATTCTAACTATAGCATAATTGCATGTTAGTTGGCATACCTACATGCTAGGTAGCATATTGCATACTTGTTAGAACACTAAATCATGCTAGTTACCATACCTGAATGCTAATTAGCACATTCAACATTCTAACTAGCATAACTACATGTTATTAGTTAGAATACTTGCTTACTAGTTAGCATGTTGCATTCTTGTTAGAACACTTAATTATGCTAATTACCATACCTGCATTCTAATTAGTGCATTCATAATGCTAACTAGCATGACTGCATGGTAACTCGCATACCTACATTCAAGTTAGAATAGTAAATCATTCTATTTAACATACTTGCATGATTGTAAGCACACTCATGTATGCTAACTAGCATACATGCATGCTAATCGGCTAATTACTCTCTCATCTTAAAAAATTGGTCTAATTTCTTTTACATGGAGTGAGTAGACATCAATGCTAAGCTAATGAATGCCTAGCCTTTCAATTTGGACAAGGATTAAAGAAATTAGAGCGGGTTTAATACTGGTTTTTCTCAAAATAGAGAAGGGGAGCTGACAAATTTGGTATGTATGCATCTTGGTTGGTGTTGATATGCAACATTGAGCTTGTTTAGGTGTCATTGCAAGTTATCCACACTTGATTGAACCACTACATTGCAATTTGAAGCCTTGGAAAGTGCATCAAAATAGGGTACCTTGGACTGCATATGCCAGTTCATTTTGGACTGCGTATGCCAGTTCATTTTGGATGCAATCAATTTGATTTTCTACATCAAAAGTGAAGTTTGTTGAGTACTTTGGAGTATTCACAGAACACTCATTAGAGTGTGGTTGAGCTGAGGAAGGCTTGTTTACAGAATTTGGACGTGTGCAGAAGGTGCATTTGCATTGAGCAAATATGTCAGACAACCCAGTACAAATTGTAGGTGAAAAGTTAGATAGGAAGAACTTCTAGGCATGGAAGTACAGGATCAAAAGCTTTCTGAAGGGAAAAGGTTTTTGGAACCTTATTATAGGTGCAGAGCCAGAGCTGGAACTACCCCGACAACCTACACACAGCAAACAGGTTGTAGCTCATAAGCAATGGTCAAAAAAAGCATACAAAGTTTTGCATTACCTGTCTATATGTATCTCGGATGCTATACTCATACATGTACATGATGCTGAGAATCCCAAGGATGCATGGGATACATTGGTGAAGCTATTTGATACAAACACTAGTGCTCGCAAGTCTCAGTTTTCAGACAACAGATTCATAATGTGAAACAGAGATAAAGAAGTATGCAGATGCATTGGCAACAATCAATGCCCCCATGCCTGATGATGATTTGGTAGACATTACCTTGTGTGGTCTTGGCAAGGAGTATAAGTCTTTTGATAAATCTATCTCAGTTTGGAGTACAGGCTTACCAGATTTTGATGAGTTGGTTTCACTTTTGCTTGTTGAGGAAATCAAACTCGGTGACTCTTTTCATGATGCATCTACTAGAGCCATGATGATAATGGTAGAAATCAGGCTTTCTATTCACAAAGGGGATTTAGAGGCAGGGGGAGATTTGCATCACGTGGCTGTGGTAATGGTCGTGGATGGTAGGATAGGTCACCAAAATAAAATTTTCAGTCTACATATGGTGCTAGAGGTGGTCGTGGATATACACCTCAGAGAGGCAGAGGTAATCCTCGTGGTAGAGGACGTTGGCAAGGCCAAATGTGGAATCGCATTATTGTGGGAAATTTGGTCATATAGCACGTGATTGTTTCCACAAACAAAATAATTTGAGAGAGGGTAGAGCACAACATGGTGGACATTATGCACAACATGGTGGAAATTATGCAAGTGGTGGAAATTATGCATCAAGCAGTAATGATGGCAGCGCAAATCACTTGTTTGCCATGAGACATGTTGTGGGATCTATGATGACAAATTGGTATATGGACACTAGAGCATCAAACCATATGACTTGTCATGGCAAATGGTTTGAGCATATAAAGCCTATGGATGTGAAAGGCTATGTGGAGACATGAGATGATACCCAACATGCTATCACACATGTTGGAAGTGTACCATTAGTTATGCACAATGGTGAAACAAAATCTATGGCAAATGTCTTATATGTGCCTTCTATTACAAAAAGTTTGGCCTCAGTTGGTCAAATGGTTGAACATGGTTTACAGGTTCGTTTCAACGAGTATGGTTGCTTTGTTGAGGATTTCAAAAATGGATGTAGAGTCATTGCCAAAGGCAAGAAAGAAGACATGTTATTTAAGTTGGATGCTAGGATTCCTGAGTTGAAATCGGTCGTGTTCTCTAAAAGCCGAAATGTGGTACAAGACATTGACATGTGGCATAAAAGGATTGGACATTTGAACATACAAAGGTTAAAGAACATGCAAGAGGCAAGAGGCATTGTTAGTGGGCTACCTGAATTCAAGTATGATGGGAATATGTATGTTTGTGATGCCTGCCAGTTTGGAAAGCAGGTGAGGTTGCCGTTTCCTAAAGAAGGAAACATGAGTAGCAGGCCACTTGAGATAGCTCATAGCGATGTAAGGGGTCCTGCACAAAACCCATCCAATAAAGGCAGCTTGTACTATGTGACATTCATTGATGATTTCAGTTTGATGATTTCAGCAGAATGACTTAGATTTACTCTCAAAGAGAAAAGTGAAGTGTTGGGAAAGTTTATGGACTTCAAAGCTTTTGCAGAGAAGCAATATGGCTCTTGGATAAAATGTTTAAAAATAGATGGAGGTGGTGAATACACCTCACATGCTTTTGAGAATTTCTTGAGAAAGCATGGCATAAGAAGGCGGTTTACTTATAGGTACACACCTCAGCAAAATGGTGTTGCTGAGAGAAAGAATAGAGTCATTTGTGATGTGGCCAGGGCGATGCTCAATGAAAAGAGCATGCCAAACTATTATTGGGCAGAAGCGTGTGCCACCGCAGTGTATGTACTTAATAAGATACCCAGAGCAACCATACATGGAAGTACGCCAGAGATGCAGCTTATAGGTTTTAGGCTAGACATTGGACACTTCAAAGTGTTTGGTTGCATAGCTTATGTACATGTGCCTACCGAGAGAAAGAGGAAGTTGGATCCTAAGGCAGAAAAGTGTGTGTTTGTTGGGTATGCACAGGATCGCAAGGCATATAAATGTTACAATCCACAAACTAGGCAAGTGGTTATCTCACGAGATGTGGTGTTTGATGAACTTGCTGGTTGGTACAAGGCAAAGGATGAGGGTGTCATTGATTTCGTTGATGCTGATGTGCATGTGAACTTGCCACAAGCAAGTTCTATTTCTATGTCTGGGCCAGCAAAGTCTGAGAGTGGCACTATACGTCCATGGTCAGGACGCTTGTTTGAGACTGGTGCTGTGGATAAAGGGAAAAAGAAAGTTGAAGGAATTGGCATTACAGGTTATGAGTCGTCAAGTTCAGAGAGTTTGGATGAGGAACTTGGCATACCAGTTTTACGCACACCTGGTGCAAGGCAAGATAGATATGTGCCTCCACATGCTAGAGTGACAGGTGTTCAGAGTGATCCGCATGCATTGCGGAGATCCCAAAGGGTCAGGTATCCAGTTGTTGACAGGTTGACATATCGTGGCTTTGCTATGCATTACGCATATATGACCTCTTTGGTGAAGCATGTGGAACCTACATGCTATACAAAAGCTATTGGGAAGCATGTATGGGAGAAGGCAATGGATGTTGAGATGGACGCATTGGTTCATTAATGAAACATGGGATTTGGTTGCCTTACCCCACAAGGCAAAAATGTCATTGGTTGCAAATGGGTTTACAAGGTGAAATGCAAGTCAAATGGTTCCATTGAGCGACATAAAGCGCGATTGGTGGCTAAGGGTTATGCACAAACCGAACGCTTGGACTATTATGAAACATTTAGTCCAGTTGCAAAGATGGGAACAGTGAGAGCAGTCATTGCTATGGTTGTAGCAAATGGTTGGAAAATGCATCAAATGGATGTGAAAAATGCATGTCTAAATGGTGATTGGCATAGCCAGAAGGATATGTACACTCGAGGTATCCCACTCATGTATGCACATTAAAGAAAGCATTATATGGTTTGAAGCAAGCACCTCATGCTCGGAGTGATAAGATAAGCCGATATCTTATCTCCCTTGGATTTCAGGTTTCTTCAGTAGATTCTTTCTATGTGAAGAAAACATATCATGGGATTGTCTTACTTGTCATCTATGTGGATGACTTGATTGTCACAGGAGATCATGCTACAAATGTTATGCATGTCAAGAAGGCATTGAGTGGGTAGTTTGACATGAAAGACATGGGTGAATTGAGATATTTTCTTGGGATTGAAGTGATCAAAGACCATACAGGTACATGGTCAGTGCAACGCCAATATGCATTGGATATGTTGGCAAAATATGGGATGACATGGTATAAGCCAATGAGTACACCTTTGGAGCAAAATGTAAAGTTACGGACGGGCAGATTTTGGTGAAGAGTTGGATGATCCATCTATGTATAGAAAAATGGTTTGGTAGTCTTATTTACATGACTATCACATGCCCGGATCTTAGTTATGCTATGGGGCTAGTAAGCCAATTTATGCAGGGCCCCAGAAAACCTCATTTGGATGCAGTGAGACGCATTATGCGATATGTAAAGACCACTGCACATTATGGTCTGCTTTATGAGCATGGTAAAGGCTTGGATGTATATGATGGCTACATAGACGCAGATTGGGTAGGTAGCTCGTATGACAGGAGGTCTACTAGTGGTTATGCCTTTACATTTGGAAGTGCAGTGGTGAGTTGGAGTAGCAAAAAGCAACCTACTGTTGCTTTATCTAGTACAGAGGCTGAATACAGGGGTGCAGCCATTGCTACATGTGAAGGAGTATGGTTAAAGAGTCTCTTGGCTAATTTGGGTGAGCATATTGATGGCAAGGTTGTCATTCATTGTGACAACATGAGCAGCATACAGTTGGCCAAGAATCCAATTTTTCATTGTGACAACATGAGCAGCATACAGTTGGCCAAGAATCCAATTTTTCATGTGCAGACCAAACACATAGAGGTCCACTATCATTTTGTCAGAGAGAAAGTGTTCGATGGTACAGTGGATTTGTAGTATGTGAAGACTAAAGAGCACGTGGCTGACATATTTACAAAGCCACTTATAGTAGGGAGAAGTTTGAGTACTTCCGTACTATGTTGGGAGTATGTGGGATGAGCTTGAGGGAGAGTGTTGAGAGCTTTGATAGCCCAAGCTCATCTACATCTTCATCTATGGCAGTACATCATGAGCTTGAGAGGGGCTGTTGAGATTCAAGCTCGATGTCAGCTTCTTGTGCCCAAAACAAAGTGAGCAAAAAGCCCAAAAAAATGCTCACAAAAATATAAAAATGTAATCACTCGCAAAAAACCCCACCCCATTAGGAATTCCCAACATGGAGTGATCTTAGGACACATTATCTCTAGGCAAGGAATGTCCACAAAGCAAAGTGCGGCTCATCCTAGAGTTGCCCCACCCACTAACTTTAAGGGAGTCCAATGCTTCATGGGACATGTTGACTACTATCATCGACGATTCATTTTTATGTACACTAATATAGCTCAACCTCTTTATGGACTATTGATCGTTTTGAGAGTGGACAAAGGAATGCTAACAGGCATATACAACACTCAAGAAATCCTTGGCAAGTGCTCCAATTCTCAGGTCCCCTCTTTCATATCCACATTGATGCCTCCGCTTTTGCTGTTTGGATGCATGTTGGCCCAACCAAGTGAACACAAGATAGACTTCCCCATCATCTTTTCCAGCCTCCAACTCAATGAAGCCAAGAGAAATCACACCACAACCGAAAGAGAAGGGTTAGCCATGGTCTCTACACTATTAAGAAGTTTCACCATTATCTTGGCGACAACTAAATTCATTTTCTTCATGGACCATCAAGCTCTTCTGTACCTAGTAAACAAGCCCCGTATGACAGGTAGAATCACTAGGTGGCTGATTATTGACTTCACCGTTCATAGTGAGAAAAGGCTCACAGCATGTTCTCGCAGACCACATGTCAAGGATCCCTAACGGCAAGCCGCCCATGGGAGTAGAAGATGATTTACCAGATGCCACCCTATTCCAACTATGCTTATTTCCTGGATGGGGTGAGGAGGTAGCACACTTTTTAGCCAATAGTTTACAAGTGGAGCCCCTCCTAAACAAGTTTACAAGTTTACAAGTGGAGCCCCTCCTAAACAAGGACTGTGCTCGTCGCCTAAGTAAATAGGGAACCCCCTACCAACTCATTGTAGGACAACTCTATCGATAATGGAAAGACAAGATTACTTCAAAAGTACTAAAATGAATGCCATGTTACATGCCATTTATAATAATAATCTCCATGATCTTGGATGGTGGTGTTGGTGTTAGCATAATCACCAAGGATTTTTGGGAGGCCTTAGGAAGCCCACTACCTTTGTTGGCAAAAGCCTTGTGATCAAGCTTGTCGACAAGAACACATCTAATCCATTTAGCGTAATCCGTCAAGATGCAAAGAGTAAGACCTTTGGATTAAGCTTCCACCACTTATTCATGGTGATGGATTTCTAGAGAAGAGGGTTATACACTATAATCCTTGAAAGGCAAGACACAAGGATATTTCTTGATGATTGGGAAACCAATCACGGTTACATATGCAAAGGTAACTTATTCTTTATTCTTGGTGATGAGTCTGACACA
Organism: Cibotium barometz; assembly: GCF_041138505.1. Lineage (NCBI taxonomy): Eukaryota > Viridiplantae > Streptophyta > Polypodiopsida > Cyatheales > Cibotiaceae > Cibotium > Cibotium barometz. The sequence continues at coordinate 38,098,940 of NC_141098.1, forward strand.
ACTATCTGGACAACTTCAATCAACATTTGTAAATGTTGCAAACAAGTCCTTGGATAGTGAAGATAAGAACCAAGATTATTACTCTCTTCCATAGCAAGGATGTTTCTTCACGATTGGGAAACCAATCACATTTACATATGCAAAGGCAAAAACCAATCCTTGATTCTTGCTGACGAGTCTGACACCACAACTACCTGAACTACTTCAGCCAAGCACCTTTTACATTACCCACAATCACCTAGCCAAAACAGTGAAAAATACATGGAAAGCCTAAGAAGTATCTTCTTTCCATGGAGTTAGCTTTGTTACGCTATGTTCTCCCCATGGAGTTAGCTTTGCTATGATGAGAATATGGATTCCCATATGAGATAGTGGGGAGACGACCTAAATAAGATTGCCCTTTAGGCAAAGACAGTGGCCTATAAAGGTGACAAGGATTCCATAAACTTCGAGCAAGCCAAGTTATTAGAAGCAAGCTCAACAAAGTCAAGGTTTAAGCAGAGAAGGAAACCAAGCTCAAAGAGCTTGCCAAGCCTCAAGTGGAAGATCTGAGGCAAGTGCTTGAATGTTTTAAGTCCTACAACATTAGGAACATAGTGGTATATGGCAAGAAGGCTCAAAGAAGCCCAAGTGCACAGCCTCATACCTCTTATGATAGCCCCACCAAGTTTAAAGAACCCAAGCCAATATTATTGCTAAGGACCTCACCCCTTGGTAAGAAGTAGAATTGGTAGTCTAGGAAGCAAGATGTAGAATTAGTAGTCTCGGAAGCGATGAAACACACCATCCCTCTCATAAAGATGTAAACCATCAAAACTAGAGAGCCTATCACAATGAATACCAAGTATGGACAAATGGTCAAATAAGATCTAGACAAGATCATCGATGTGGGATGTGAGATTGAGCACATTGAGTGGTTATCATCAATATTGATCATTTCCAAAAAAGTGGAAACTTAGAGTGTATTAACCTTAAAAAGGTTCAATTCTATCATAATTCACAATCATATTCTCTACCACAAATACTGACCATGGAGTAGAGCCTTACAAGCTCAAAGGGGTAACCGAAGGGTAATGACTAACTCAGCTTTACGAGAAGCCTAAGCTTCAACCCACTTAGTGCAATAGTTCATGGCAGTAATTATATATCTAGCTTGTGTGTATCTTGCTACTAGACTGATGGGTCCAATGAAATTGATGCCCCATTTTTCAAATGGTTTTGCAACAGGACACTATAGGTTTCAGGGGCATGCTATCCTTAAAGTGGGAAATTGCCGCATGTTGGCACTCGTCACACCGCTTGACATATTCTTTTACATCCCGCCATTAAGGTGGGCCACCATAACTCGGTTGTGAGGATCTTGCGAGTAGTGATATCTACTACAAAGTATCCACCAGCACACGCAAAGTGAGCCTATTTTAGAAGGAAGACATATTCGTCTTCACGGACACAATGTCTACTCATCCTTCTCCTCTTTAAGCTTAGTTATGTGAGCTCTTAGATTCCCATTCATCCAATTAGATAAGTCTCCAAGGTTGAGAATTTCCTTATAAGAAATAACTTATAAAGACTCAGACTTATAAGGACAAGAAGGCTATAGATATGCTATGTCTTCCCATGTGGGCTATACTTATACTCACACGAAGGTGGGCATGGATGACCAGCCCCAACATATAAGGGATTTGTAATGAATCTTTCCTAGGATGCGGTGCCTTTTAAAGGGGATTATGGCGGCTCCTCTCATTTTTTAGGGTTTCATTGTTGCTCCATGTTAACCCATTTCTAGGCTTAACAAGAGCTAATGGCATCAAGGAGTCAAGGTAGACACACCAAAAGGTCATACATTTAAGATATGAAGCAATAGTGTCCAAATCTACAACTTGGACTGGCACCCATAATGGTTCAACGAAATACTTATGGCGATTCTTACACCTTTACACCTCAAAAGCCGGAGGGAGGAATCTTACATGCTTCATTAATGCACTGGCCAACTACTCAACTTGCTATCTAGATGTGGACTCTTTCCTCTTTCCATTAGACTTTGTGCTAGTGGTCTTGAATGAGGCTTTTGAGATGTACCTTCATGAAGTTCTCAAGAACATGTTCCCTTGAAGTTGTCCTCAAAGTCCATAGTACTCCTACAACACTGCTCGAAGGAGGTATGGCCCAAGGCATACAATGAATTGTGTGAGGGTACGTCTTCTCAATCTTCCAAAAATCTCCCTATGAATCGTTCACATAAGAAAACTTGTCTATGGAACTACAGTGGGAGTGGAGCTATTTGACTTTATTGATATAGTGTCGGATGGTTTCACCCTCCCTTTGTGCAACTGTTCTTCCACTGAACGCCATCTGGTACCTTGGTGAGAATATCCTACCTTGAAGGTCTCTTTCAAGGCTTTAAAGGTGGCCTTATTCTTATCTTTCAAGGACCCAAACCATTGGCTAGCTTTTCCATCAAGGGTGAGACCAAAGGCACTCACCTTAACTTGATCTTCTATGTGGCCAAAGGCTTCACAGATTTGGTTGAACATCTCCAAATGTGGGATGGTGTCTCTAGTCCCATCAAATTTCATTGATTAACTTTGAGATGTTTGTGGGTTTATTCCACTCTAATCTCAATCCTAGTGTTGGTTGGGGTTGGGGCTGTGATGCCCGCTACTACCCATGGTTACCAACCCATGCGCTTACAGGTGGACTCTGTCGCAATATTTACACCAGCTCCACCATCGATCAACACTTGATCAATTGTGAGGCCTCGAAAGCCTACACAAATTTTTAGAATTCTTATATCAGCCACCACGGGAACTGTTGCCACGGGCTCTAGGTGTGCTGCTTGGATGACATCGGAGTCGGTGTGATCGTCTTACCCATCTCCTCCGACAGAAGTAGTGTTTTATGAAAATTCAAAACCAATTTAAGAAGGTGACCCAATTTGATTTGTAGAGGGGCGTCGAGAAATCATCCCATCCTTCACTCTCGACTAAACTCGGCTCTTGGGAGACGGTTGTTTCGAAAGGTCCTTCTATGCCTATGGCAGAGGCTGCCCCGATTGAGGTATGTTGTTCATGAGAGTCACAGCATCCTGAAACTATACTTTACTTGGTCCGAGCACAGGAACACATTCCGGAGCTTGCTTGTCCACCCAGGAAAGTAACTTGCTAGCGAACAACTTCCTGTGTGGGCCAATCCAAAAGTGGTTGCACTGTGTGCCTACTGCTCGTCGGGGGCTTCAATTTGTGACTAGAGCGTGTGACCATGCACATCTCTAGATCCACAGTTGCATCCATCGACTCAATCTGAACCATGGCCACCGTCGGTTGTTTTCCTGCAGCTTTTGCTTGTTACTCAGCTTTCTTCCGATCATACTCCTATGCTTCTGGGAAATCTTGGTGCGAATGTCCTTCCTCAGTACAGAAAAGATAAATTTTTGGACGATCTATGGCCCGGCCTCCGTGACCACGACCACAATCACCACCCCTACCGCCACTGTTGTTGCGATAGGGTTGCTCAGAATTGCTCCCAACTTGTACCCATGCGGCTAAGAGTTCTGGCAATTTCGTGTCTTTCCCAATGTTAATGACATGGCTGCTGAGGCAAGCCTTGTGCCCCCTCCCATTATAGTAACACTCCGACATGTTATTGGAGTTGCTGATACAGATAGCACACCACTTGTTGTTCATCGCACATTCGGTTGTTTGCTGGATGGCCAGGATTACGACAATGAGAACACCAGACTTCCTTCGTGGACTTAGCAGGTTGAAGACTCCCCTACGGGCCTCGTGTTGACCTTCCCACTTTTGTGAGATTTCCTGGTCTCCCGCACTGGTGCCTCATCAGAATCCATACTGCTACTGTCCTCCGATTAACTGTCCAAGCTCCGTGTGTCCGAATCCTCCTCTGAACTGTGTCGACGGTGTCCCTGTGATGTGCTGCTGTTAGATTTCTTCTTGGATCGCTTTCATGGTGGTGGAATTGTTATCCTCCTCCAATGACTCCCCGGCAAGAATAGATTGAGCAATGACCTCCGCCCGTGGCGTGTTCACTTTGTCCACAATGGCCAAGGCCATGCGTAAGTTCTTTACTAAGCCTTTCAAGAAATAGTCATACAAGACTTCTTTGCGCCTGAGGAACCCGCTGCAACATCACTCGAAATTTCGGAGCATAATCCTCCGCTGTGCGCTTGCCTTGCTTGAGGACCTGTATAGCCGCTCTAGAGTTTAGGCTACTCTCTTCTCCACACGAAATCGGTGCAAGAACAACAAATGCACCGCATCATAATCCTGAAAATGCCTGACAGGGTATTCTGCCAACCATTTGGATGCTTTGTCGCATTGAGGGTAGACTCAAAAACTGATTTCTTATGTAGAGGATCAAGGGGTGGAGGCACATTCAGGCCAAAAGAGTTGTCAAACTACCACACATGTGCATCCGGATCTTCTCCTTGTTTCCCCCGAAACTTAGAATACTTGATGTTGTGGGCTAGCGTGGCCATCACGAACAGGTGGCTGGTGTGTAACCACCACTGGTGGTGAAGGAAACAACCGTCGCGCTGCCACCTAAGCAAAGGTTTGTGGTGTCAAAGGATGCCCACCTTCCTTTGGAGTGTGGATAGGAGGACAAGAACGGCTCCGTTGCTGTCACCCGACCTTCGGCCTTGTCGGGGGTGAAGAGGCGGGCTACTCATCAAACCATGACAAGCTTCGTCAAAGAGACAGTGGCTCCGCCACCCAATTGCTGACTGCGACCACCAACTCAAGAGGCCCCTGAGAACGCGTGGGCATTTGCGAACATCGTGGTTGCCAAGTGTAATCGCATTTACTTTGTGCAGCATAGATAGTAAAGCGATTATGGGACTGGTTACCTTTTTGCATAGCATACTTATCTTACAGACGGATAAAATATTAAGTTAACAGCATCATAGATTGAAGACAAGTATGGAAAAATTACACAGAACATTGCAACAAATTTCATTGATTGAAGAATTCCATTGATTTGTACATACAGTTACATCCATATATAGGAATAGTATTTGTGATCCGAATAGATACATCTAATAATGACATCCTTTGGAATCCCTACTAATGACTATTGCGCATAACAGTTTATCCAGTGTGGTTACAAGAATGTGGTTGCAGTGTGCGGTAAATGCCGCAACAAACTTCATCTCTATCATGGACCTTCATGCCATGAGGACCATGCTCTCATTCAAGAACTGATCCTTATGCCGATGCAAAAAATTTAGGCTTCGCTAGATTACCTTAAATAGTTGAATATTGCTACCTCCAATGACTACTACTGCCATCTCACATTGAAGTCGACAACACTTCCCCTCTTCTTGCTGCTGTAAGTTCTATCTTCTACTGTGCTCACAGCACTTATGTTGTTCCATGTCATCTCTTTGTGCCTCTAAGGCACCAGCTAATACTTCCTCTTGCTTCAACTTGCACCTGAGATTGCCTCAACTCTTGTGACGCCTCTTTCTTCATAGTATTGCAAATTGCCTCCTAGTTATAAGCCTATTTTCCTCCTCCTATACCATGCTTTTAAGGTTCCAATAGCCCATCATTATGGCTACAATGAGCTCTTTAATGAGCTTCAAACATGCATGCTTATTCTAGGGGGCTCTCATAGGTTTCTATTTTGAAACCACAGACTAATCATGAAAGCTATCATTGGCTTCCACACATATTTGCTCATATTCCTTAAGAAAACTCAACTAGCACAACCCTCTTTTTGGTGTGCACAAACATGGGCTCCATTCTCAGCCCACCACTTATCCCTTATTTGGATAAGCCTGCACTTTCATCATAGTCTTTGCCCATTTGCAAAGAATCCGTGGGATCTTCTCATCCCATAAATCAGCAACCCTTCTTTTTATTGAGCATTCTCTCATGCTCAAATTACTAAAAATTAATGAGGCAAATAATCACAAAATACCTTCTTTGGTAATCTTCTTGGTAGCTTCCTTGTTGACACCAAAGACTCCATAGCCTTCATACATGCCGAAAATCCTTATTTTAGCTTCTTTGATGATGAGCACCCTCTTCATGTTTCAGCTTCTTTGAGCTCGTCATCAGGGGCTGTTAAGCTCAATTGGAGAATAATCCTCCAATGGCATACCTTGAACCAAGCACCCCTCTCAGAGATCCCATCAAGTGGTAGCACCAACATCTGTAGATATACCCCACCAGGGAAACGTCTTGCGGAGTATCTCAAAAACCTATGAGATGATCGCTAAAAAAGAACAGACATAGAAGTCTAGGTTCCAATACCCTACACTTGTAAGAGCCTAAAAATGGACAAGGGTGATCCAGCTCTGGAAAACTGCATCAATTCTTAGAGACATTACACATCTTTCCTCCTTCCTCTCTTCTCAAATATGAATTCCCTTTTGGCACCTTCCTCTAAGGTAGCCCAAGATCATGAAAAGATTTGGAAGATTAGAAGGAAGGATGACTAGGAGCAAGAATGCAAGAGACCATAGACTAGACAGTTGTAAACAAGACAGATGAGGATGACTAGGAGCAAGAATGCAAGAGACCATAGAGCTAGACAGTTGTAAATGAGATAGATGAGGATGACTAGGAGCAAGAATGCAAGAGACCATAGAGCTAGACAGTTGTAAACAAGACAGTTTAATTGCATCCACAATGAGCATCATTTCTCAATTTTTATGAAGGCTTCAAATGAGTGATTTTCCTCTCACATAAATGCACCAACTTGGCTCCAAATTCAATGTAGGGCTTGCACATGAGTTGTCAATACATTATTCCTTGTCACATACATGTTTATTTGCCAGATTGCATCCATTTACAGAATACATCACTGCTTTCAAGCTCCAATGGAAAGCTTGCAAAAAACCAGAATTTTCTTTTGCTTTGGGCAACCCTAATTTGCCTTATTTATGCTTGAATCACTTGCAATCTGCTCAAGGGTGTTTAGTAGTCCTTACCCGGTAGGCTAAGCTCTCAGATTTGATGGAAATCAGTGTGCTCCAAGCTTCACAGCATCAATGGCAAGCTTCACAACTTTTGTTCACAGCTTCTTCTCCCTCTTCTCTCACTCACTCTCATAAACCCTAATAGAGAGCACCAGGCTCTGATACCATGATGAGAAACAGGTAGAGGGAGAGGAGACACACACACAGGAGCAAACCCTAATGTATATTGCAAACCCTAACCATAGAGGGAAGCCATCTCCCTTCTCACACAATGCATAAAGCCATAATCCATAATACACAACACACACTATGTGTTGTGTCCACACACAGCTAACCCTAGCTAGTGTCCACACACTATGACTAGCTCGACGTGGTCATTAGCCAAGTTTGGAAAAAGGAGCTTGTGAATGTCTCCATCATCCTGGTCAATACGGTAACCTTCAAACTAAAGGAACATGTTGATTCTCTAACTGCAAAAGCTTTACCACTCTATGTGCAAGGCATGCAAGAAAAAGTTAGCGCTTGTGGAAGGAGAAGTACTAAAGCTTTACCACTCTTGCAGAAAAAGAATCCAAATAACTAGTAGAAGAAGAAGTACTAAAGCTTTACCACTCTTGCAGAAGAAGAATCCAAATAACTAGTAGAAGAAGAAGTACTAAAGCTAAGGAGACAAGACAATTTCCCAAGCACTTTAGGACCTTCAAATGGCCGATCGTGTTGTACAATATGACTCAGTCCAAAGAACTCATAACGGGGAGCCATGGACCTCTTATGATTGTCCAACCAAGTTTAAAGAAATAAACTTGGCAGGCCCCAATGAAGATCCAAGGCCTATCTACATAGGGGATGACCTCTCAGCCAAAGAAGAAAAATATCTAGTCACTCTCCTCATAGAATTCTAGGATTTCTTCACTTGGAAATTCATGGACATGAATGGTGTACCTCTTGAAGTAGTCAAACATACCATCCCCATGGTAGAGGGAGCGAGATCAATAAAGCAAAGAGCGTACCCTATGAATCCCAAATACTCCAAGATGGTTTGGGAGAAAATTGACAAATTCATAGATATTGGATTCACATACAAGATAGAGCACACAAAATGGGTTTCGCCGATAGTGATAGTTCCCAAAAAGAGTGAAAAAGTGCGAGTGTGCGTAGACCTCAAAAAGTTCCATGCCGCCCACAATACAAGATCACTATCCATCTCCCTTCACAGAGCATGTGCTCAAGAAAGCAATAGGAAGGGAAGTCTACAAATTCCTCAACAAATTCTTTGGATACAATCAAGTGTTGATCAACCCAAAGGATCAACATAAAACAGCCTTTATGGCTAAATGAGGCACGTGTGCATATCGTCTCATGCCATTTGGGCTGACCAATGCCCCAAGCACCTTTCAACGCCGAATGTGCATGGCCTATAAGGAATATCTTTGGAAATTCCTTGAAGTCTGCATGGACCTCTGTGTCAATTCCACTTGGAAAGCACACTTAGAGTGTCATTAGGGGAAGGTTGAGGTCTATAGGGGCCCTTTAAGATGCCATGTGATTAAAAGTTTATTAAGGAAAAGGGCCAATCATGTGATGCCATATATACAAAAATGTTGGGTGATTAAAGGTGGTCAAAAGATTCTCTAGAAGATGCCTTTTTGTACTTTTCATTCCCAAAAAGTGGGGAGGGGAAGTTTTTGAAATTTTGGACATCCATAACTTCTACATCTGAGCTCAAAATTTGTCGGAGATTAGAGATCCAAAATCTACTCGTTCGCTGAGCTCTTTCCATAGATATGTCAAATGATATGGTTTTGCCCACTCAATTTTAAATTCAATTTTGGCGGGAAACTTTGAAATTCAAACTTCTAGCCATTTGAAGAATAAGAAGGTATCTAAAGTCAAAAAAACTTAACATTTTAACAAAAAGTCATTAAAATCATAATATGGCAGCTTAAAGGACCTCTATAGACCTCAACCTTCCCCTAATGTTACAGAAAGTGCTAGAGAGATGTTGATTCTAGAGAATCTCTCTTAATCCTCTAAAATGCCAATTTTGGGTTTGACATGGAGTAACCTTGGGGCACGTTGTATCAAAACAAGGGATCTCCTTAGATGACAACAAGGTGAGACTTATTCTTGATATGTCAGCCACCACAACCGACCACCTTCAAAGGAGTCTAGAACATGTCAGGTACTATATCGACCTTTCATCTTCATGTATGCCAACATTGCTCACCCTCTCTATGGACTTCTAATCTTCTTTGAATGAATAAAGGAGTGCTGACACACATATAATACCCTAAAGAAAGCCTTGGTGAGACCGCTCCCATCTTGATGTCCCCTAATTGGGACATCATCTTTCATGTTCATACATATGCCTCCACCTTTACAATTGGGTGTGTAATGGCTCTTGAAGCAATCTTTATCTAGGTCGAGGAGATGATCCAGACGATGCTGCACGGACTCCTTTTTTGGGACTTAACTTCTCGGCTATGACAATCCAAAGGCTCAGCACACCAGGAACAAAAGAAATTTCCAATGTGCAATTGGAATAAATTGAGATCAGGTAAAAACGACCTTAGCCTAAGGGTTTTTTTTAAAGATTTCGAATTAAGGTTCTTGTGGACCAATTAGATTAATCCAAATGTAGGGAGGAGATAAATAGAAAAATAAAAAAAATCCCCAAAAAATGAGTAAATGCTCACATAAGATGAAGAGCTGACTAAGGACAAGGTTATTAGTTAAAAAAGAAGAGATATTTAGAAGAAATGATGCATTTTTGACACCTCAGTGTGGGGAATTCCGCTCACGAAGGAGGCACCTATTTCACATGTGTGGTTGAGTTTTAAACTCATAAATAATGAGATATTTTCATTTCTCCTCTCTGCTGCTTCTTCAACTAGATCCAAAAAGTAAGCTAAACTAACCTAAAAATGGTCAAAAATTGACCAAACTGATTTGGAGAATTCTAGAATCAGTTTGCTTGGTTAGAGGCTCACTTTTTCCTATAAATGAAGCCTCTCCCTTTGTAAATGGTTAATAGTGTTTTATGCACTGTTACTCTACTCCTCCCCTAGAGCCAAAAACAGTGAATTCATTGATAATTCATTTGTTTTTGACCATTTCCTCTTCAAAAGAATTGGTGGCCACTCTTGTTGCAAACAAGAGTAAATCCCTCAAACCATCAAGCCAAAGGAAAGCTCACAAAACTCCTAGTAAGTTAGAAATTGTACTTTTTCTTATTCTATTTTATGGTTTTCTGATTTTTGCTTTCTTTAAAATGAAAATGGATGTTATGCCTTGCTGGAAAGGCTTTCCCTCTTCTCTTCATTATTGAATTCAGCCTTTCTTTATCCTAGATGTGCAATCAAATTGATGGAATTAAACTTTTCATATTGTTTACTCTTAATAAAGTGGAAATTGATTAGATTAGAATGGTTTAAATCATCTTGGATAATTTCTAGTAAATTTTAGAGTGAAAATTTTAAAAAATGGTCAGCCATACAAAGGAGGTTATGGCAAATATTTCTTAAATTTGGTGAAATAAGTTTTATCTTTTTATTATTCAACAAGAGTAATCCCCACCGCTTGTGTATTCTAAATGTGTTATTTTTATTCTATGCATAGAAAAGTGCATATTAGAAATATTTTTTATTATAAAAGTGTTATTTTCATTAGAATTAATTTCAAGATGCATATTGTAAATATTTTGATTATAAAAGTGTTACTTTCATTAAAATTGAATTTATGCATAAATAGATGCATAAAAGAATTTATTTTATCATAAAAGCGTTACTTTCATCAAATTTTGATTTTATGCATAGAAAGATGCATAAATAAAGAAATTATTTTTATTCCAAAAGTGTTATTCTCATCAAATTTTGATTTTATGCATAGAAATATGCATTAAGTGTTATTCTCATCAAATTTTGATTTTATGCATAGAAAGATGCATAAAGAAATTTATTTTTATTTCAAAAGAGTTATTCTCATCAATTTTGATTTTATGCATAGAAGGATGCATAAAGAAATTTGTTTTTATTTCAAAAGAGTTATTCTCATCAATTTTGATTTTATGCATAGAAGGATGCATAAAGAAATTTGTTTTTATTTCAAAAGAATTATTCTCATCAATTTTGGTTTTATGCATAGAAGGATGCATAAAGAAATTTGTTTTTATTTCAAAAGAGTTATTCTCATCAATTTTGGTTTTATGCATAGAAGGATGCATAAAGAAATTTGTTTTTATTTCAAAAGAGTTATTCTCATCAATTTTGGTTTTATGCATGGAAGGAAGTATAAAGAAATTTGTTTTTATTTCAAAAGAGTTATTCTCATCAATTTTGATTTTATGCATAGAAAGAAGCATAAAGAAATTTGTTTTTATTTCAAAAGAGTTATTCTCATCAATTTTGATTTTATGCATAGAAAGATGCATAAAGAATTTTTTTTATTTCAAAAGAGTTATTCTCATCAAAATTGAATTTATGCATAGAAAGATGCATAAAAGATTTATTTTTATTTCGAAAGTGTTATTCTTATGAAAATTGATTTTTATGCATAAATAGATGCATAAAGAAATTCTTTTTATTTTAAAAGTGTTATTCCTATTAAATTTGATTTTATACATAAATAGATGCATAAAAGGATTTTTTATATAAAAAAGTTCCCACTGAAGTTGATTTTTATGCATAAAGAATTTTTATATCAAAATTAGAATTATCTTAAATTCTATGTTTAAATTCTATGAGTATTTGATAAATGAATAATTAAATACTGTAAGAGAGAAATTTCTATCGTTTTATATTCACACGGATTGTAAAAAGTGAATTCAAGAAATCTATTGAGATTGAAATATTTAGATAAATGATTAATCTATTCCTCATTGGAATTCGTAACTAATTTAGAAATCAATTAAGTAAATATTCAAAGAAAGAAATTTAGTAAAATAGTAACTGAATTATCAAACCTTTTCGAGAAAGATAGATCAGGAAAAATCTTATCCGAACTCGAACCTTGAATCAGACTATGACCAAGACCAAACTCTTTTGTTAGTTTTGAGGAAAGAAGGTGTGAGTAGTTTAGAAAAATACACTCAAAACTCCCGCCAAATCTGAAACTAAGTTTGAGACCCTTCGAATTAATCTGTGGATCAAAGTTATAGAATTCGAGAAATTCTGGTATGAAATTCAGAATTTCAATCAAGAAGTTTTGGGGATACTAATTCAAGAAATACTCCTTGTATTTTAATGAAAATCAAAGTGAAAACTTGCATAGAAATGAGATGTGATGTGAATAGATGTGATGAGATGCGATGTGAATCAGATAGATGTGAATGAATGGATGGATGTAATGTGATGTGAGTTATTCTCCTTAAAATTGAATTTATGCATAAACGAATTTTTATAAAAGTGTTATTTCACACTAAAGTTGTTCTTATGCATAAATAGATGCGTAAAGAATCTTTACATAAAAAATAAGAATTCTCTTACATTCTATAAATAAATGTGATGATATGTAATGCGAATCAGATAGATGGGAATGAATGGATGGATGGATGTGATGAGAAGGAGAGGTAAATAGATGTGATGATATGTGATGCGAATCAAATAGATGGGAATGAATGGATGGATGGATGCGATGAGAATAGGAGTGAACGAGAATGTGAGGTGAATAGATGTGATGAGATGTAATGCGAATCAGATAGATGGGAATGAATGGATGGATGGATGTGATGAGAATAGATGTGATGAGAATGAGAGGTAAATAAATGTGATGAGATGGGATGCAAATCAGATAGATGGGAAAGAATGGATGGATGGATGTGATGAGACTGAGAGGTAAATAGATGTGATGAGATGTGATGTGAATGAATAGATGAGATATAATGTCATGTGAATCAGGATGTAAATGAATGATATAGGATGTGAATGAATGTGTTATCATGTGAATCGGGATGTGAATGAATGATATAGGATGTGAATGAATGTGTTAGCATGTGAATCGGGATGTGAATGAATGATAAGGGATGTGAATGGATGTGATGTGATGTGAATCGGGATGTGAATGAATGACATGTGATGTGAAATGGATGTGATAAGATGCGATGTAAACTAGATAGATGTTAATGTATGTGAAGTGATGAGATGTATGGGTAGATATGCAAGTGGATGAGATCTGAAGAGGATAAATGAGGAAATAAGTGATGAGATAGAAAAAGATGTGATTAGATGAGAATGGGAATATTTATGAAATGAATGTGGATTCATGTGGATGGATGAGTGGATAATGTGGATTGACGTGAATGGATGTATGGATGATGTGGATTGATGTGTGGATAATGTGGATTGATGTGGATGGATGAGTGGATGATGTGGATAATGTGGATGGATGAGCGAATAATGTGGATTGATGTGGATTGACGAGAATGGATGTATGGATGATATGGATTGATGTGTGGATAATGTGGATTGATGTGGATGGATGAGTGGATGATGAGGATAATGTGGATGGATGAGTGGATAATGTGGATGATGTGGATGGATATATGGATGATGTGGATTGATGTGTGGGTAATGTGGATTGATGTGAATGGATGTATGGATGATGTGGATTGACGTGAATGGATGTATGGATGATGTGGGTTGATGTGTGGATAATGTGGATTGACGTGAATGGATGTATGGATGATGTGGGTTGATGTGTGGATAATGTGGATTGACGTGAATGGATGTATGGATGATGTGGATTGATGTGGATGGATGTATGGAAGATATGGATGGATGTGTGGATAATGTGGATTGATGTGGATGGATGTATGGATGATGTGGATTGATGTGGATGATGTGGATGGATGGATGATGTGGATTGATGTGTGGATGATGTGGATGGATGGATGATGTGGATTGATGTGTGGATGATGCGATTGGATGTGATTTGATGTGGAAATGATGTGATGTAATAGGGATCGATGAAGAAAAAAAATTGTGGAAAGATGAGAAAAGCTGGGGTCTAATGTGAAAGGATGTGGAGTGATGAGAAAAGATGGAAATATTGTTGGAACTGTATTTGTATGTGAAATCTGTTTTTAAATGACTGTTTTATGTCAAGAATGCTGGGGAAGCATTTTGACCGTCTTGTGAATGAGGTCGTGGAGACCTATCTGTTAAAGTTGCAAACTACTGATGGAGAGTCAATAGAGGACGTCTCGCATAGCAAGGTCGGCCGAGGTCTTGACTAGCCTCGGTTTGATTTCAATGGTGAGGTTCTGGTACAGTGGATGAGGGACCGAGGAAGCGGCCTATAAGTGAAGCACTAGGTGACCTGTGAAGGATCCTAGAGGGTGCTGACCATACGGTGCTCTGGCTCTGGGTCACCGAAGATACCCACACGTATGTCGAGGAAGATATTTGGAATAAGGAGTAAGAGTTGTTTTCTGAATTCGGGCATGGATCTAGTTGATTGACCTTGCTGGTCCTCAATGGATGATCCATGGCTCTTTTATATGGATCTGTTGGTTGATCTTGCTGATCTTCAATGGAGACTCCATTTTTGTTAAAGTGAATACTTGCCGGTTACTATGAGCTAGGAACTATCGAAAAGGCCCCTGAGTGGACAGGGGGTGAGCGTTCTGGTTGCCAATGATGCCATAGGTACACCGATGGAAATAAAGATTCAACTGGATAATTAGAGGATTATGATCAATGACACTATGGTTTCATTAAATGATTGTTTTAAAGACTGTTGAATCTGTGAAAAAGGCAATTTCATATTGGTTGTGTAAGTGGTGTGACTAGTTTTAAGTTTGCATGAATATCTAGCTAGGGAGCCAGGGAACTCTTTTCCCTGGTACCGGGGACAACCTAACCAAATTCTTAATTGGATCCCATCACTACATTGGTTGGGCGGTTGGTTAACCCATGGGACTGGATGGGGTTAGGCTGGACTGATGGATCCCTAAATTGAGACTCAATTCTATTATGGTTCGATAGATGAAGTAAATCTCGCACAAAAACTGTTCTATGGAAAAGAATCAACGGCTGTGCCTCTCAATGAGAAAAAAAAGTGTTGGTCTCTATGATCCAAGTACATCTTTTCCCTTATCTCACTATAGGACTTACGAGTTTGGTCAGATCAGTTCAGTTAGTTAAGGCTTTTGACTACTACATTAGAGAAAAGTTATCCTGGAGGAAATGCTCGTGGTTTCCGGGAAAGGGAAGTTTTTTCGAGTTCGTTTTGGAAGAACCGATGGATTAGTCTCTTGTCCGGATATCCGTGGGCGAGGTCCCGTGTGGGATCCTACCCTACGCAAGAAGTGCTACTTCCACTAATAGCACCCCTGAATTCGTTACACGATGAGGGTAGGGACCTCAGAGCTGATATCAGAGCCAATTGGCTAATGAGGATCAACCGAGAAGCCAAAAATGTCAAAAATTCATGAAGAAGCAGTAAAAGGTTGTAATTGTGTGATAAAATTCATACAAATTGATATTCAAACTGAAATTCGTAAACTGGTATTTGGGTCTTCAGATGGAAGTCCTGCAATTGTATGGAATCGTTGACTTGCTTGAGGCCTAGACATGATGGTATTTACCTGATAGTTCCAAGGACTGTGACTACCCGTATATACCAAGGGTATAACTGTAGCTCTTTACTGGTAGTATATATACGAGTAAATCTAAGACTTGAAATTATAAGCATTAATACTATCCAGATGATGAATTCGAATGTGGTTGATATGATTTTAAATTCTGGTTGAGAACTGAGGAGTTCATTTGGATTCTGATTGAAAAACCACAATGAGGATGAATGAGACGAGTGCTTGTGATAATGTTCATAGTAGCTGGAATGACGGTAATGACTTTAGCAAATGAGATTAGTGGATTGTGCTGTGGGGCAGATTACTCCTGTTAACACTTGACCCAGTGGATCAAGTTAAGGGATGTCAAATTAAAAATCTGTATAATTGAAAATTTCCATGAAGGACTGTTCAGATAGAAATCTTGGTCTAATGGACCATTATTGTGATAAGGATTTGAATGTTATAATCTGAGTGAATTATTATCTGATGATGAGTTTTATATACGGGATCTTTATCCCAGGATTCTGTTGGGTTCACCAGACTATAAGGAACCCTAGAATCGGTTGGATCTTAAGGAAAAGAGTTCTCCTCTAATTTTGCGAGATGAGGACATGTCGCGTTTTTTAAGTGGGAAAGGATGCAAGATTCCTCCCTCCGGCTTTCGAGGTGTGCAGGTGTAAGAACCTCCCCTTCTGATCTTATAAATTATTCCCCTCTCATGTTTTACCCTATTTTGGCCTAGAGAGAGAAAATATCTAGAGGGAGGTAATTCAAAATTGAGATATTTTTGGACAGTGTCTAAAATGGTTTCCCCTGAAACAGATATTCAAAAAGAAATTTCCAATGTGCAATTGGAATAAATTGAAATCAGGCAAAAAGGACCTTAGCCTAAGAGTCTAGATTTTTTGAAATTTTTGAATTAAGACGGATTATATTAATCCAAATGTTCGAAGGAGATAAATGGAAGAATAAAACAAATTCTCCCAAAAATGAGTAAATGCTCACATAAGATGAAGAGTTGACTAAGAACAAGGTTATTAGTTAAAAAAGAAGAGATATTTAGAAGAAATGATGCATTTTTGACACCTCACTGTGGGGAATTCCCCTCATGAAAGAGGCACCTATTTCACATGTGTGGTTGAGTTTTAAACTCACAATATTTTCATCTCTCCTCTCTCTTGTTCAACTAGATCCAAAAAGTAAGCTAAACTGACCTAAAATGGTCAAAAATTTACCAAACTGATCTGGAAAATTCTAGAATCAATTTGCTTGGTTAGAGGCTCACTTTTCCCTATAAATGAAACATGTTTCAGATTCCCAAAAGGATTAAACAAGTTCTTTGATTTCATCCGTTATGGCATTGTAACAAGGAAGCCTTGAGCATGATTCCAATGAGAATGAGTGGTCACCATCATTTATCCGAGACTGCACACTATTTTTTGGGATGTCAAGGAATGCCTGGAAACTTGCATAACTTTGGTGACCTTAGTAATGGGCACTTTTTGACTAAAATTCATGAGAGTAGTAGTCAATGTACTTTTTTTAAGAAAGAACTCTTCTTTGCTTGGTGGTTTCTTAACAACAACCAATGTATTGGGCACATTTGCTATTAATGTTGATTGCAACTCATCCTGTTCTCTAGAGAGAGAGAGAGAGGAGTACTTTACTGTGTATATGTGAGAGATACAGAGAGAACTGTTGCACTATTACGCCAGTTTTTAATCAGGTAAAAGAGACATTGGGCATTGCTTAAGCGTTGCCCGTTCATCACATCATATTATTTATTTTTAAAATGAACCTTCTTTATGCGATGGCATGCGTCGTTTATGCCATGCAAACAATGTTGCTTAAATGATGCAACATTGCTTAAACGATAGAAAGATATTGCTTATATAACGGTTGTTCGTCATTTTGAGTGTTGCACACACGATGCTGAGTAGTAGCACCATGTATCATGACACTCGTAGAGCGACGAAAACGGGCATCCGCAAGGGGGGGAGTTGTGTTCTTGTTTTTGAACTTGGTTATTGATCTTTTATTTGCTCTATTCTTCTCTAAATGAAATTTTAAAACAACATATTTTGTACTTGTTGGGACTATAATTTTGGAACAACATTTTGTATGCTTGTTAGGACTGTTATTTTGCCTGTTTCCTTTTTATCAAATATTTGTGTGGTTTCTTCAACTCAATACCCAGATTGAATCAAAGATCTTGAAAATATGGTACTTTAGTGTGTGGATCCATAATCGTTGCACTTAACTATGTTGGAATTGGAGACATCGTAGAGGTGATCTTGAGAATGCTTAGTCGAATTGCATATTTGAAATGAAAGAAAATAATTTCATTTGGGAGTTTGATTTATTAATTTTTGCCAAGGATCCACAATGCTAAATTCCACTAGGTAGGCCCCAATTTATGGGTATCATACGTGCTTACATGGTTAGTAATGCAATCATCATTAATATAAAGAGCTCAAAAATTCAACTAGTAGAAGAGATACACAGTTTTCCTTTATAAAAAAGTGACAGAGGCGGGGGTTGCGAGAGTTAGAATGGAAAGCCAATGCCCCTTTGTATATTTTCCATATCTTAGATTGAGAAAAATTGATTATAATGCCAACATACTCAAACTACTTGGAGGGAGACATGGCTTTTGCAAATTGCTACACTTTCTTCCCTTCTTATTTAGAGTTTCTTCTTATAGACATGAATTACATGGGACTAGACACGATAGATGTGCAAGAATATGATGCCGCCTTCAAAAACCATTTTCGTGAATTCAAGGCTCTGGTGGTCTCATCGAACATCAGCATCAATGAACATCGGTCACAAGCCTTTGCAAAATTTTGTAAAATATATCGTGAAAAGGCTCTTTTATCTCAATGATTTGTGCATTTTTTTCTTAAATATCATGATGTTTCAGATGACCTCGGACTTAGTCAAAATATATAATGAAAAGAAGCTTCTTCTTATCTTAATCATTTGTGCATATCTTTCTTAATTCAATATCATCATGTTTTAGATGACCTCTCCGACCCCTAATGGTAGGGGCAGTAGCAACAACAACACAGGAACTAGTATTGGTACTAGATCCTTACCCCATCCGGGACGGGCAAATAATTAGCCTAGATAGGCATATATATTTTTATGGTTATCTTACCCATGTTCCGTTAGTTCAACTATCCGAGTTCTGAGCATTAACTCAAAGGCATGTGTGAGGATTGCTCTTTTGGCCACTGATTGATTGCTTTGGGGATTGCTCTTTTGGCCACTGATTGATTGCTCTTTTGGCCACTGATTGAGTGACATTTCATTTGGAAAATGAAGACACTGGAGAAGGTTTCAAAAAGCCTTTCCCAACTTTGAAAGTTGGGCCAAATAGATTTTGTTGCGCAGGGAGTTTTCATCAGTGAAGGGCAAGGTACTTTCTGGCACACTCCCAAATAAATTTCATTGGTGCGCATAGCTTAATTTCACCAAGAGACGTGAGGTCTATGGTCTTCTGAGATATGCACCGACCAAATGTGCAGAGACGTGAGGTGTATGGTCTTCTGCGATGTCCACCGACCAAATGTGCAGGTCACTGTTGACTCTCTCTCTCTCTCTCTCTCTCTCTCTCTCTCTCTCTCTCTCTCTCTCTCTATATATATATATATATATATATATATATATATATATATATATATATATATATATATATATATATATAAAGGAGAGCTTTGTTTCAGCATCAAACCGGCCTTTTGTGTTGTTTGAGAGAGAGCGACAGAGAGATAGAGGTAAGCGCCCGTTGTGCTTCAAACAGCATGTTTAACAATATATGTTGGTGTTGGTAGGTGTAGCTTATGTTGGTGTTGATGGGTCCTCTTGTGGTGTTGTGCTTGCAGTGCGTGGGGTTGAAGCAATATGGAGGTGGAGGCGGGCAGCGTTGGTTCTCATGAAGTGCTTCTGGAGAAGTTCCGTTCGGGCCTTTGAGGCCAAGAAGATGGACGAGAAAAGCCTTCATGAGCTGGCGGTAGAGGAGCTGCAGAAGGCTGGATGGGAGGATGTCTCGTTTGGATGGCAGGATGTCTCGTTTAGATGGGAGGATGTCTCGATATCGAACGGGATACTGAGATGTGTGACGCGTGGCTGGATACGGAGGAGATGGGTGACGACGGGAGGCCCGATCTTCACGGGCCTAAATGCTCAGGGTAACGGCTCTGGTGATGGCTTGCTGATCATGAGTCCAACATGTGATGTGTCATGGTATGAGCTCTCGCCCGGATCCACACACTAAAGTACCACGGGTCAATGGAAAAGATTTCGTTGATATTCAAGCATGGCATGGTTGTGTTTACTTCAAAAAGTTGGCATGGTTGTGTTTACATTAAAGTTGGCAACTAGCGAGATGGGTGAGCTCTTGCCTATTGAGTCAACAAGTATTGTTGGATCTGAACCATATATTATTTTGGATAAAGAGATTTCTTTTGAAAACGTTGTGATAAAGGTTGGAGGTGTCTCTACAAAGTTTTAAAAAAAAGAGCAAACCTAATGTCTATAAAAGATCTTATATCTAGGGTTAACCATGTGTAGCGCATTGGAGATGGTGATCTGAAGAGATCTTGGGTTTGTTTTGACCATGTTCATCAAGTGCAAAGATGGACAACTGTTAAGGATTATTCGAAGTTGACAGTGCATTTTACCAACCTTCTTAAGGGTAAAAATAAGAAGTCTGATTCTCCAATTGAGTGGAATGAGAAGCTATAGGAAAATTTTGATACTTTGAAATATAAAGTTCTAGATGCTCCTGTGTTAGCCTTAGCAGATCCTAGTAGGGCTTACATTGTAGAGACTGATGCTAGTGATTTTGCGGTAGGCACAAATTTGTTCTAGGATGGGAAGCTTGTGGCCTTCGAGAGTAAGAAACTCAACGATGCACAGACTAGATACCTAGTTCAGGAGAAAGATCTGTATGCAATTATTTATGCTTTAAAGGCATGAATACAGTATCTCTACGTGTCTCAATTTATGGTCTTGACAGATCATCAGTGTTTGCAGATTATTTGTGATCAACCAAACTTGAAAGGTAGAAAGGTAAGATGGGCTGAATTGATGCAAGACTCTGATTTCATGATTAAATATAGAAAAGGTAGCTTGAATAGGATTGCTCATGCATTGAGTCGAATTGTTGAAATTAATACCTTAGCTTCACAGAAATTACTTCTAACTTGTATGATTCACTCAAGGGAAAATACAATACATATTTTTTAATAAAAAATATTAGAATTTGACAAAATTAAGTTTTAACTCTGAGGTAGATCAAAACCTTTAGAATCAAGAAAAAGCCAACCAATTTTTTATTCAAAAAGGTATTTTATTCCAAAATGATAAGGTTTGCATACCGAATGTGCCAGAAATTAAATTGAGGATCTTATTTGAGTGTCATGATGCACCATCGAGAGGACATCCGGGGATATAGCGTACCTTGGCTTTGGTTAGAAGGACTTTTTATTGGCCAAAAAAATTCTCCTTTGAGTAGACTGCTTATTCTTATAACTGTGCCACACCACACAAAGTACAAACCAGTGCGATGCAACCCATGGTTGCAGCATCTCCTACACAAACCTCACATCTATCATACATTCACTCTTGTTGAGTGTCTTTGAAGAAATACATTTGAGCATGATATCATAGCAGCATGTATATCTATCCTTCACTCGACAAACAAGCAAGGGCTTTAAATACTCAAATGAGCATAATTAAAGATTGTAAAATCAAGATGAGCAGCTTTGAATTTTTGAAACAACTCAACCTACAAAGCATCCATAAGCATGAATGAATAAGTCCACATTCGTGGGTATACTAGTTGGTATGATTTACTATTCTAATTAGCATGCATGTATGCTAGTTAGCATACATGAGTGTGCTTACAATCATGCAAGTATGTTAAATAGAATGATTTACTATTCTAACTTGAATGTAGGTATGCGAGTTACCATGCAGTCATGCTAGTTAGCATTATGAATGCACTAATTAGAATGCACGTATGGTAATTAGCATAATTAAGTGTTCTAACAAGAATGCAACATGCTAACTAGTAAGCAAGTATTCTAACTAATAACATGTACTTATGCTAGTTAGAATGTTGAATGTGCTAATTAGCATTCAGGTATGGTAACTAGCATGATTTAGTGTTCTAACAAGTATGCAATATGCTACCTAGCATGTAGGTATGCCAACTAACATGCAATTATGCTATAGTTAGAATATGAATTTGCTAATTAGCATGCATGTATGGAAGTTAGCATGATTCAGTGTTCTAACACGCATGAAATTATGCTAACTAGCATGTAGATATGCTAACTTACATGCAAGTATGGTAGTTAGCATGATTTAGTGTTCTAACAAAAGTATGCAGGTATGCTAACAAGCATGCTAATTAACATGCAGTTATACTAGTTAGCATGCAAGTATGGTAGTTAGCATAAAGGTATGCTAGTTAACATGATTCAGTGTTCTAACAAGTAGTCAAGTATGCTGATCAGCATTGATGAGTGTGCTAATGAGCATACATGTATGCTAGCTAGCATTAATGAGTCAAGCAGAGAAAGATTAACTTCTTTCATTCGTACCATCTAACTGTACTAACAAGCATGCAGGTATGTTACTTATCATTATTTATTATTCTAGCTAGCATGCATGCATGTTAATTAGTATAATTGGCGAGTTTCCTAACTAGTAGGCATGTGTCATAGTTAGCATTAATAACAAGCATGTAGGTATGTTACTTATCATTATTTATTATTCTAGCTAGCATGTATGCATGTTAATTAGTATAACTGGCGAGTTTCCTAACTAGTAGGCATGTGTCATAGTTAGCATTAATAACTAGTATGCAAGTATGCCATTTATCAACAATGAATGTACTATGATAGTTAGCACATGCAACTATAGTAAACAAGGTTCATGTACTTGAGGCTAATCGAGAAGATGGACCCGATGCTTGATGTAATAGTCTTGTTCGATTCTTTTTCTAAGACATCTTTCTTGTTAATAAGGGAGACACATGTTTCAGATTCCCGAAAGGATTAAACAAGTTCTTTGATTTCATCCGTTATGGCATTGTAACAAGGAAGCCTTGAGCATGATTCCAATGAGAATGAGTGGTCACCATCATTTATTTGAGACTACACACTATTTTTTGGGATGTCAAGGAATGCCTAGAAACTTGCATAACTTTGGTGACCTTAGTAATGGACTTTCTGAGTATAATTCATGAGAGTAGTAGTCAATGTACTTTTTTTAAGAAAGAACTCTTCTTTGCTTGGTGGTTTCTTAACAACAATTAATGTATTGGGCACATTTGCTATTAATGTTGATTGCAATTCATCCTGTTCGAGAGAGAGAGAGAGAGAGAGAGAGAGAGAGAGAGAGAGAGGAGTACTTTAGTGTGTATATGTGAGAGAGATAGAGAGAACTGTTGCACTATTACGCCAGTTTTTAATCAGGTAAAAGAGACATTGGGCATTGCTTAAGCGTTGCCCGTTCATCACATCATAATATTTATTTTTAAAATGAACCTTCTTTATGTGATGGCCTGCGTCGTTTATGCAATGCAGACAATGTTGCTTAAATGATGCAACATTGCTTAAACGATAGAAAGATATTGCTTATATAACGGTTGTTCGTCATTTTGAGTGTTGCACATACGATGCTCAGTAGTAGCACCATGTATCATGACACTCGTAGAGCGACGAAAACGGGCATCCGCAAGGGGGGGGAAGTTGTGTTGTTGTTTTTGCACTTGGTTTTTGATCTTTTATTTGCTTTATTCTTCTCTAAATGAAATTTTGAAACAACATATTTTGTACTTGTTGGGACTATAATTTTGGAACAACATTTTGTATGCTTGTTAGGACTGTTATTTTGCCTGTTTCCTTTTTATCAAATATTTGTGTGGTTTCTTCAACTCAATACCCAGATTGAATCAAAGATCTTGAAAATATGGTACTTTAGTGTGTGGATCTTAACTATGTTGGAATTGGAGACATCGTAGAGGTGATCTTGAGAATGCTTAGTCGAATTGCATATTTGAAATGAAAGAAAATAATTTCATTTGGGAATTTGATTTATTAATTTTTGCCAAGGATCCACAAAGCTAAATTCCACTAGGTAGGCCCCAATTTATGGGTATCATACGTGCTTACGTGGTTAGTAATGCAATCATCATTAATATGAAGAGCTCAAAAGTTCAACTAGTAGAAGAGATACACAGTTTTCCTTAAAAAAATGTGACAGAGGCGGGGGTTGCGAGAGTTAGAATGGAAAGCCAATGCCCCTTTGTATATTTTCCATATCTTAGATTGCGAAAAATTGATTATAAAACCAACATACTCAAACTACTTGGAGGGAGACATGGCTTTTGCAAATTGCTACACTTTCTTCCCTTCTTATTTAGAGTTTCTTCTTATAGACATGAATTACATGGGACTAGACACGATATATGTGCAAGAATATAATGCCGCCTTCAAAAACCATTTTTATGAATTCAAGGCTCTGGTGGTCCCATCGAACATCAGCATCAATGAACATCGGTCATAAGCCTTTGCAAAATTTTGTAAAATGTATCGTGAAAAGGCTCTTTTATCTCAATGATTTGTGCATTTTTTTCTTAAATATCATGATGTTTCAGATGACCTCCGACTTAATCAAAATATATAATGAAAAGAAGCTTCTTCTTATTGTAATCATTTGTGCGTATCTTTCTTAATTCAATATCATCATGTTTTAGATGACCTCCTCCGACCCCTAATGGTTAGGGCAGCAGCAACAACACAGGAACTAGTATTGGTACTAGATCCTTACCCCAGGAACTAGTATTGGTACTAGATCCTTACCCCATCCGGGACGGGCAAATAATTAGCCTAGATAGGCATATATATTTTTATGGTTATCTTACCCATGTTCCGGTAGTTCAACTATCCGAGTTCTGAGCATTAACTCAAAGGCATGTGTGAGGATTGCTCTTTTGGCCACTGATTGATTGCTTTGAGTGACATTTCATCTGGAAAATGAAGACACTGGAGAAGGTTTCAAAAAGCCTTTCCCAACTTTGAAAGTTGGGCCAAATAGATTTTGTTGCGCAGGGAGTTTTCATCAGTGAAGGCCAAGGTACTCTCTGGTACACTCCCAAATAAATTTCATTGGTGCGCATAGCTTAATTTCACCAAGAGACGTGAGGTCTATGGTCTTCTGAGATATGCACCGACCAAATGTGCAGAGACGTGAGGTGTATGGTCTTCTGCGATGTCCACCGACCAAATGTGCAGGTCACTGTTGAGTGTCTCTCTCTCTCTCTCTCTCTCTCTGTCTATATATATATATATATAAACGAGAGCTTTGTTTCAGCATCAAACCGGCCTTTTGTGTTGTTTGAGAGAGAGCGACAGAGAGAGAGAGGTAAGCGCCCGTTGTGCTTCAAACAGCATGTTTAACAATATATGTTGGTGTTGGTAGGTGTAACTTGTGTGTGTGTGTGAGAGAGAGAGAGAGAGAGAGAGATTATGTTGGTGTTGATGGGTCCTCTTGTGGTGTTGTGCTTGCAGTGCGTGGGGTTGAAGC
The DNA here is from genome assembly GCF_041138505.1 of Cibotium barometz. Lineage (NCBI taxonomy): Eukaryota > Viridiplantae > Streptophyta > Polypodiopsida > Cyatheales > Cibotiaceae > Cibotium > Cibotium barometz. The sequence goes on from NC_141098.1 coordinate 38,124,058, forward strand.
AATATGGAGGTGGAGGCGGGCAGCGTTGGCTCTCATGAAGTGCTTCTGGAGAAGTTCCGTTCGGCCTTTGAGGCCAAGAAGATGGATGAGAAAAGCCTTCATGAGCTGGCGGTAGAGGAGCTGCAGAAGGCTGGATGGGAGGATGTCTCGTTTGGATGGCAGGATGTCTCGTTTGGATGGGAGGATGTCTCGATATCGAACGGGATACTGAGATGTCTGACGCGTGGCTGGATACGGAGGAGATGGGTGACGACGGGAGGCCCGATCTTCACGGGCCTAAATGCTCAGGGTAACGGCTCTGGTGATGGCTTGCTGATCATGAGTCCAACATGTGATGTGTCATGGTATGAGCTCTCGCCCGCCGGCACCAGCGCCAGCAGCAGAATCTTGGACACTATTATCTTCAAGGATAAGAAAGACGGCAAGACGCTGTGCATCTGGATGGGCAAGATCATCCCCTCCGTCCCAGCATGCAGTGGCCCGGGCATCTGGAAGGGCAAGATCATCCATCCCCAGCATCCAGTGGCCCGGGAATGAGCCCTCTGACGTAGAGTAAGTAGTACGGAACATGCATGCATGCATGTATAAATAATAATGGAGAGGCGTCACGCCATCCATGACTCTCTATCTATCTTTGCATTATCTGTTTCTTTTTCTATCGTTGCATTATCTGTTTCTTTATGGGTGAGTGGGTGGTTAGCTTGTTAGTTTCACGTGTTTGATTATGCTCATTGACAAGAAGAAGGGCCAGTTTCACTTGTTTAATTATGCTCATTGACAAGAAGAAGCGCCGTGCTTGGGCCAATACACTTTCACAAATCTCAAATTAAAGATCTAGTGATATTCTTATTACCTTTGGTTCTCCTTAAAATGAATTTTTGAGGGTTTTTAAACCTTAGTTCTACATATAAATATGATATGGTCTTTAATCTCTAACGATTTCAAACCTTTAAAAGTAAGGCATCTCTTTTCAAAGGGGATCGGAGCTGTCGATCTTTTGTAGTGTAAGGGGATCCGAGCTGTCGAGAGGGGGTTGCGTGGGCAGACACCCTAGAGATTGAGTGCAACTACACTTACTACACCCAGAGCAAGATGGAGTCAGGTGTTGTAGCCCTTTACTTCTTCACCTTGTACTAGAAGGCCACCATCATCACCTAGGCACTCGTCTACACCATGAACCATGAGCGTAGCCCTTTGGTATTGCAGAGCTCTAGAGCCAGCCTGTGTGCCTTTGCTGAAAATTCTCAATACGGTTAAATTTTTTACTTGAGTTATACCAATCGGATTTGAAACTCATCCCCACCTCTAAATCGTGTACTCAATGTGTCACATCAAGTTAAGGGTTCTTGTAAAACCACCGTTTCGACCTCAGACTTCTTGTTAACAATCGAGTTAACTCTGCATTTTTCTTGGAAAACTACATTTAAACATTGGACGACTTGTTCCACATTCAGCTAAGGGTCCGCTTGCATGTTTCACATTTTTTAAAATCCTTAGTCTTGATGTTCATCATCATATTGGTTACACCCTCTCATTCTTAAGAGTATTTTGGTTAATGCAATAAACATTTGTAAAAGCTCATATACTTTATAAAACATATGTTATTCACATAAGGGTGAATACCTATAAAACTCCACTTTTGTTGGAACAAATACACCCTTTTTTAGAATAGTTTAGGCTAAACTAACCATGCTAGGTGTGCACATTTAACAAACACTAGTGTAGTAGAGCTAGAGCTTAGAAAGATACAAGAATGGAAAGGATTTAGAGTGGAGAATAACTTAATGAATGAAGAGAGATACCTCTTAGGACTTAATAATTTTTCTCATGATTTAGCTACAAGAGGACTAGATTAGTGCAACGTGGTTATAAAAACTAGAAAAACCTACTCCATTGACCACATTGAGTGTCCCATATTTTAATTCCATCTGTGTTTGTCCTTTTCTTTATTCATGCTACAATATTGGCCTTCTCTAACAGAATTATAGATAAGCCTGAACGCTCTCCATGGTGAATAGAGATGGATGCCAAGGCATTATTAACAGGGTGATGACCATAGTAGTGATGTCTAACTGCTCCAGATGAAGGTGCCTTGATGACAAACAAAGGGGATGATGCTCTATTGATAAGTGTAAGGGTGGGGCGTATTTGGGTTTGTTTAGAGGGATGTATTGCTTTATTTATTTCAAAATAAAAGGGTACTTCCTTAGAAGTTTTGGTGTTAAAGAGGAAGTTGAAGAGTTGGAGATGGTGTGAGTGTGGTGTGTAAAGAAGTGTTGGAGTTTTGGATGGGTGGTGCCGATTGAGGTGGTCCAACTTGGAGAAAAGAGAAGTGATAGAGTGTTTGTGGTTTCTTTGTCAACATGTTTGAGGTGCTGATTCCAATGCAAAGCTTTCTTTTCAAAGTTTTCATGAGGATGCTCAAAGTCTAAGAAAAGGAGGAATGATAACCTCCTATTTTGGGCATAATTTTGGTGCTAAATTGATAAATGTTTAGCATTTTTCCTACAAATATACTCATTTTTATATGCTTTATTGTAAACTAGCATGGCATATTAGCGGGTCGGCAATCTTTAATTGCCATGGCCACTTTTATGTGTGTGTGTTTCATAGTTTTGAAAGGTTTCAGAATGCTTTTTAGAACTCCTTAGTTGTAAAAATAAAGTCTTTAAACTTTTGACAAAAGATGTATTCCGAATTTTATAATATCAAGAAAGACAAAAGTAGGTTGGTGAAGTTGGAGGAGAGTTCACGGGTTGATTTAGGTGCCTCTTCGCTCTTGTTTTCTCTCTGTTGGTTCTTGCAAGCTCTCTCTTATGCATTTTCTTGTTCTTCATCAATGGAGGAAGAGATTCAGGAGAGTGAGGAGGATGATGTTGAAAAATTATTAAATTTCTCATATTCTCTTCTCTCTTCTTCTACTCTCTCTTGGTTCTTACAAAATCTTCTACTCTCTCTTGGTTCTTACAAAATCTCTCTTGTGCATTTCCTTGAGAATGAGGAGAGTGAGAATGATGATGACAATTTCTTGAACTTCTCATCTTGTTGAGCATGTGTGGGTGTGTTTTTGTTGGTAAAGAGCATGTTATTTTGCAGCTTTTGAAGCCATGGCAACCGTACTTGCCAACCTCAAACCTAGTTTCGTGATGATCAATTTGTACTGCAGCATTGCTATTCACTTGTTGGGATTGTAATTTTGCTTCTTTCCTTTTTATCAAAGCTTTGTGTGGTTTGTTCAACTTAATAGCCAAATTCAATGACCTAGTAAAATGCAAGGAAGAAATTAATAATATGATACTTTAGTGTGTAGTTCCATAATTGCTCCATTGAACTACTTTGAAATTGGAGACATCATAGAGGTGAGCTTGAGAAAGTTGAATAGCTGGAATAAAACAAAACAATGCCATTGTAAATTTGATTAACTTTTTATACCATGGTTCCACAATGCTAAATATTTCCATTGATGAAGGCCAGTTTTGTGAGTATCTTATGTGTATTCAAGTAAAAACTCAATCATCATTAATATAAGGAACTCAAAGATTTCATTTAAAATTCAGTTAATAGAAGACATACATAGTTTCCCACAAAAAGTTGTAGTCGGGAGATGTAAGAGCTACGATGGAAAAGCCAAATTCCCTTAGTGTACTTTATATAAAGACACTAAAAACTAATGTTTTGAGCAAATGAATCAAAGATAATCTAGGAGAACACCAACCCATTAATCTCTCTGTCTCTCTCTCTCTCTCTCTCTCTCTCTCTAGAGAACAGGATAAACTGCAATCAACAATAATAGCAAATGTGCCTAATACATTGGTTGTTGTTAAGAAACCACCAAGAAAAGAAGAGTTCTTTCTTAAGAAAAGTACATTCACTACTCTCATGAATTATACTCAGAAAGTGCCCATTACTAAGGCCACCAAAGTAATGCAAGTTTCTAGGCATTCCTTGTACATCCCAAAAAATAGTCTGCAGTCTTGAATAAATGATGGTGACCACTTATTCTCATTGGAATCATGCTCAAGGCTTCCACGTTACCATGCCATAACGGATGAAATCAAAGAACTTGTTTAATCCTTCTGGGAGTCTAAAACATGTGTCTTCCTTAACAAGAAAGATGTCTGCAAAAAAAGAATCAAACAAAACTATTACATCAAGCATCCGGTCCATTTACTCGATTAGCCTCAAGTACATGAACCTTGTTTACTAGTTACATGTGCTAACTATCATAGTACATTCACTGTTGATAAATGGCATACTTGCATACTAGGTATTCATGCTAACTATGCCACCTGCCTAACTACTAGTTAGGAAACTCGCTAATTATACAAATTAACATGCATGCATGCTAGCTAGAACAATAAATAATGATAAGTAACATACCTACATGCTTGTTAGTACAGTTAGATGGTACGAACGAAAGAAGTTAATCTTTCTCTGCTTGACTCATTAATGCTAGCTAGCATAGATGTATGCTCATTAGCACACTCATCAATGCTGATCACCATACTTGACTGCTTGTTAGAACACTAAATCATGTTAACTAGCATACCTTTGTGCTAACTACCATACTTGCTTGCTAACTAGTATAACTGCATGTTAATTAGCATGCTTGTATGCTTGTAAGCATACCTGCATACTTGTTAGAACACTAAATCATGCTAACTACCATACTTGCATGCTAACTACCATACTTGCATGTTAGTTAGCATATCTACATGCTAGTTAGTATAATTTCATGCTTGTTAGAACACTAAATCATGCTAACTACCATCATACATGCATGCTAATTAGCGCATTCATAATTCTAACTAGCATAATTGCATGTTAGTTGGCATACCTACATGCTAGTTGGCATACTTACATGCTAGTTAGTATATTGCATACTTGTAAGAACACTAAATCATGCTAGCTACCATACTTGAATGCTAATTGGCACATTCAACATTCTAACTAGCATAACTACATGTTATTAGTTAGAATACTTGCTTACTAGTTAGCATGTTGCATGCTTGTTAGAACACTTAATTATGCTAACTACCATACATGCATTCTAATTAGCGCATTCATAATGCTAACTAGCATAACTGCATGGTAACTCAGATACCTACATTCAAGTTAGAATAGTAAATCATTCTATTTAACAACATACCTGCATGATTGTTAGCATAAGAGAGAGAGATTAGCAAGAGGATTAGCAAGAGTAAGACTCAATTGCACAATGGGAGAGTATATTGTATTATGAGAGAAATTCACTTATATACATGGCCATGAGTGTTCACACTCACTTAAACTATGGTCGACGAAGCACTTTAGGCTCATAAGAGGCCTAATGCTATTACAATGACTACTCTCATAATATACCCATGAAGTACATCACTTAGGACTTCATCATAACTTGCTACCACACACTCTTGAAGCGAAAATCGCCATAAATACTCCATCACACCATTACGGGCGCGCTATCCAAGTTGTAGCTTTGGACACTATTGCTTGATATCTTGAATGTATGACCCTTCGGTGTATCTACCGTGACTCCTTGATGTAAGATAATGGTGGTGGCTCTTGTTAATCCTAGAGTTGGATTAACACTTTTGTAGCATCTCTTCTTATACTCTCTACTACAACATTTGTTTGTACCCACACATGTTGTTTTTGTGCACTAGAACCTTTTTGTCAAGACTTCTTGGTTACCTTTCTCTCTAGATGGAACTTAATCCTCATCCTTCTTTTTAGTACGTTCGGTTTTCTTGAATGTTACCACCTGGCTTTTGGTCTTAGATCTTGATTTTTCTTGCTCAATTGTATGCTTAGTTCTTTTCCTTAATGGCAGTGACTTCAGATCAGTCTCTCTCTCAAGATCATGCACTCTAACTCTATCATCTTCCATAGACAATGTAACTCTCTCTATTTTATTCCCAAAATATATTTCTTAATCATCGAACTAAATTTACCACATAAATTATTGATTGAACATAATTGTTAGAATGCAAAACAATTAAGAAAACTTATTACTACCAAGAATTTGGTTGGCCAAAGAACGATAAAGCCAATTGCTCCATCAAGGTGATATATCTCTCCATTGTGCACGGGATTGAGAGTGGTACATTCATCTCTTCACAACATACAACATCGAGTTCTACCTGATGAATTGGTAAAGAAACACCATGCACAATTTCATTGGTTTGTGTTTGCATGATTGATCCACATCTAACTTCCATACTACCATGGAGTTATGGTAAAGAAACACCATACACAATTTTGTTGGTTTGTATTTGCATGATTGATCCACGACCCCAACTTCCATACCATGATGGAAGATAATAACATGTATCTCTCTTTGAAGTCTGTACGACATTTTTTGGCACACGTAAGCATAAATGTGTTAATTGTATATTTTGAAATATATACATAAACGAGTATTATTATTGAAAGCTAACATGATAAATAGAAAATTTTGAGAAAACTAACCTCCTCAAATGTCATGCAGTAGTTCGTGGGGGACTCGTCGTAATCTCTCTCTTTCCCCCCTCCTCAACTACGCTCTCCTGCTCATACCCCCGAGAGAGAGAGAGAGAGAGAGAGAGAGAGAGAGAGAGAGAGAGAGAGAGAGAGAGAGAGAGAGAGAGAGAGAGAGAGAGAGAGAGAGAGAGAGGCGAGTCTCCCCCTGCTTTTCTCCATGATAGGGCATTGATGCCCTATCATGGAGGGCGAAGAAAGATCCAAAAGAGGGAGGGGGAGAGAGGGAGAGAGAGAGAGAGAGAGAGAGAGAGAGAGAGAGAGAGAGAGAGAGAGAGAGTGAGGGAGAGAGAGATAGGGGGGAGAGAGAGAGAGAGAGAGAGAGAGGTAGGGAAGCAGAGGGAGTGATGGAGAGAGAGAGAGAGAGAGAGGGAGAGAGAGAGAGATAGAGAGTGAGGCAAGGAAGGAGAGAGAGTAAGGGAATGGTAGGGTGAGAGATTAGGCACGAGGGTGGGAGGGAAGAGAGATGGAGGCATAGGTTGGGGAGGGGGGAGAGTACAATTGAGAGGGGAAGGGGGGGTGCAAGGGGGATAGTGCAGTCGAGAGAGAGAGAGAGAGAGAGAGAGAGAGAGAGAGAGAGCTTGCCCTCCCCCCTCCCACGATAAGGCAGAGGGGGGAGATTGATTAAGGCGAGCCCGCTCTCCCACCCCTCTGATGACACGTCAGTGCCCTCTGATGAGACAGGTTAGTGCCCTCTCATGGGAGATGGGAGGGAGATAGATTCAAGAGGATGGAGAGAGAGAGAGAGAGAGAGAGAGAGAGAGAGAGAGAGAGAGAGAGAGAGAGAGAGAGGTACAAAGGAGAGAGAGTGAGAGAGGGAGGTACAAAAGGAGAGAGAGTGAGGGAGATGTAGGGAAAGATATTAGGCAGGAGGGTGGGAGAGGAACGAGATGTGGGCACAGTTTGGGAGAGGGAGGGAAGAGAATAGTCAACGAGGGCATAGATTCGAAAGAGAGAGAGAGAGATAGAGATAGAGAAGGATAGAGAGTGAGTGAGAGGTAAGGAGATAGAGATAGAGAGAGAGAGAGAGAGAGAGAGAGAGAGAGGTGAGGAGAGAGATTAGGTAAGCAGAGAGAGTGGGAGAGAGGTAAGGAGAGAGAGACTAGGACGAGCCTACCCTCCTCCCCCTCCCTTGATATGGCACCGATGCCCTATCATGGGAGGGGGGAGATAAATTAGGGCGAGCTCGCCTTTCACCCCCCCTATGATGATAGGGCATTGGCACCTTATCGGGGGGGGGAGGAGATAAATTCAGGAGAGGGAGAGGGAAAGGGAAAGGGAGATGTAGAGAGAGAGAGAGAGAGAGAGAGAGAGAGAGAGAGGGTAGGGAAGGAGAGAAAGTGACATAGAGGTAGGGATAGAGATTAGGATGATCCCACCCTCTTCCTCCTCCCACGATAGGGCGCTGACAACACCCTATCATTAGGGGGGATATAAATTCAGGAGAGGGAGAGAGAGAGGGAAAGGGAGATGTGGGGAAGGGGAGATATATATATATATATATATATAGTAGGGAGAGCTCGCCTTTCCCCCCTCCCATGAAAGGGAGCAGGTGCCCTATCATGGGAGGGGGGGGAGATAACCTAGGGTGAGCCTGATCTCGCTCCTCCCATGATATGGTGCCAGGGAGATAGATCTAGAAGAAAGAGAAAGAGAGAGAGGGGGGGGAAGAGAGAGTGAGTGAGAGAGAGGTAGGGAAGGAGGGATTAGGGAGAGCCCACCCTCTTCCTCCTCCCATGATAGGGTGTCAGCACCCTATCATGGGGAGGGGGGGTTCACCTTAATCTAACATGGGAGGGGGGGAGATAGGTTTTGGAGAGGGAGAGTGAGGGACATAGAGAAAGAGGTAGAGAAGGAGAGAGAAAAAAAGAGAGGTTGAGAGAAAGATTAAGGGGAGAGAGAGAGAGAGAGAGGTAGGGAAAGACTAATAGTTGAAAAATTAACAAATAGTAATAGTAAAATAAATAAAAAAAATAAATCAGTATAATTAATTAATTAATTAAAATTATGTAAAAGGTAAAGATAATTTAATTATCATTTAATGTTAAATTTAATGATTAGTTAATAATATATAAATTATTATTAGTTTATTATGATAAAATCTAGAAATAGATTTTATATTTAGTAATTTAATTCATGATTTGTGTTTATACTAAATTATAGAGATTATTTTTATTTATAGTTTTCTTATATAAAATATTATTTTTATATATTTAAAACTTTATGAGCTTTTGTCTTCTTGTTTACACTTTAAAATCGTGATACATTAAGCAATAAATCATAGTATTGATTTGTTTTTTTGTTTTCTTACAATATTCTCTCTTTCACATGTTTGTTTATAATTTTTACCTTTTTGGGGGGTTTCATTGGTTGATTATGTTCTTTTTTTTGTGTTTAGTGTTTTATCAAGCTTTTTATTTGGTATTCTATGGTACTTTCACATTATGGAATCTGTTTTATTGTACATTTTGGTTGGGAGGTTTGAGAATGAACCGATTAAAAAACAAGTAGATGGGTATTTTTTGGTTGTCAATGGAAAAGATTTTGTTGATATTCAAGCATGGCATAGTTGTGCTTACTTCAAAAAGTTGGCATGGTTGTGCTTACATTAAAGTTGGCATCTAGCGAGATGGGCGAGCTCTTGCCTATTGAGTCAACAAGTATTGTTGGATAAGAACCATATATTATTTTGGATAAAGAGATTTCTTTTCAAAACCTTGTGAGATAAAGGTTGGAGGTGTCTCTACAAAGCAAAAAAAAAAAGACCAAACCTCTTCATTCATTGATCTTGTTGTTTAGGAATCTCCAGCTTCTGTAGGTCTCAATCAAGAGATCATAAAGAACATTATTGTGTAATTTATTCTATCTAGAGAATGTAATGCACATATTTTACGAAGAATACTATTGGAATGTAATTCTTTAGAAGAAGTTGAGATTCCTGGTATTTACAACTACAATATTGCATTTAAGCTCTTTAGTGTAATTGGTCCACATGATTTTCCCATAAAAAGAATGGAGCAAAGCTTGATGGTCATTGTTAGACCAAACCGATCGAGAGGCATGTGAAGTTCCTTGGAATAGTCAAAAAAAGTAGTTATAGCAGTGGTGTGTATGCATGTGCTAATCCTCTTTATGGAAGTCTCAGAATCATGGGCTCGCCGAATTGAACACACTACAAGAGGTTGAGGACATACCGACGCCAAAATACCGACGCAAATGTCGAACGTCGGTATGTCCGTCGTCATGTTGGAGGAGACAAGTATGGCGGGGTTTTTTTAAATTTTCATTTCCCGTCGCGTATACCGACGCCTATACCGACGCTTATTCCGACGTCGATACCGACGCATATTCCGTAGGATATACCGACGAATATTCCGACAGATATTCCGTCGCATATACCGGCGCTCGTAAGTTTTTCACAGCCGAGAGCCTATTTTCTGGTTTTTCGCAGAGAGTGCGCAACTAATCAAGCGGAAGAGGTAATTTCTCTCCCTCTTCTCTTTCCCTCTCTCTCCTCTTTTTTCCTCTCTCCTCTTTTCTCCTTCATTCTTCTTTTCTCCTCTTCTCCTTCTCCTAACATGTTATTGCAATTGCTTTTAGTTTTTAATTGAAAAATTAAGACATTTAGGGTTTTGTGTTTTTTTTGGCTCTCTATGCATGTTGAGATCTAGAGCTCTCTATGTATGCATAGATCTCCTAATGCATGCATAGAGATTTTAGGGTTTTGTATTAGTTCTTTTTTTTGTGTTTAATTTACTAATTAGTTTGTTTAATATTTTGTTTTGCAGCTCTTTCACCTCACCAATCTTTCACCAATCCTCGAGCTCTCCTTCAGCTTTGCGAAAAAGAGGTAGATCCTCTTTTGATTTTTCTTGTTTATGCTATTTCATATGAATTTTTGCATCCTTGTTTTATGGTTTAGGGTTAGTTTTGGGTTCTTGTAAGCTTACAACACATACGATTAATTTAATATCTATGCATAAAACCTATAATAAGCTTGCAATCTTTATTATCCATGTACGTAAAACAAGATCATGTTTATTACACCATTGGGTGATGGGATTAAGGGTTAGCATAGTGCATAAGGCATATAGCATAGAGCTTATGCATAGAGCTTATGCATAAGTCTTGCATAGAGCGTATGCAAGAGACTTATGCATAGAGGGTATGCATAAGACTTATGCATATGACTTATGCATAGAGTTTATGCATATGGCTTATGCATAGAGCGTACGCATAAGACTTATGCATATGGCTTATGCATAGAGCTTATGCATAAGGCTTATGCATAGAGCGTGTGCATAAGGCTTATGCATAGAGCGTAATTGCATAGAGCGTGTGCATAAGGCTTATGTTTAAGGGATTAAGGGTTAGCATAATAGTGCATAAGGCATATAGCATAGAGCTTATGCATAGAGCTTATGCATAAGTCTTGCATAGAGCGTATGCATAAGACTTATGCATAGAGCGTATGCATAAGACTTATGCATATGACTTATGCATATGGCTTATGCATAGAGCGTACGCAGGTAGACTTATGCATATGGCTTATGCATAGAGCTTATGCATAAGGCTTATGCATAGAGCGTGTGCATAAGGCTTATGCATAGAGCTTATGCATAAGGCTTATGCATAGAGCGTGTGCATAAGGCTTATGCATAGAGCGTGTGCGTAAGGCTTATGTGAAAGGGATTAAGGGTTAGCATAATAGTGCATAAGGCATATAGCATAGAGCTTATGCATAGAGATTATGCATAAGTCTTGCATAGAGCGTATGCATAAGACTTATGCATAGAGCGTATGCATAAGGCTTATGCATATGACTTATGCATATGGCTTATGCATAGAGCGTACGCAGGTAGACTTATGCATATGGCTTATATGAAAGGGATTGTTAAATTGCAATTGCAAATGCCTTGATTGCTCAGGAGCTCACCGAGACACCAGACAGGTTTCAACAACAAAGAGAGGCGGCAAGGGCAAGACTGCAAACAATAGGGGCTTCTCATCTCGGGAGTGGTGGTTACGAAACCATGCGCCATGAATTCGTAAGTGTTTGTAGCAATTTTATTTATTTGAATGTATGTATGTGGGCTAAATGTTGATTTTTTAAAAGTTATAATTGTTAATCGTGTGTGCAGGAGTTGGCCATGAATCGCCCACCAAGCAGGCGAGAGGAGAAGTACGCTCACAAACATGGCCTTGTGGCCTTGTTTGAGATGCTTGAAGAAGAAGGAGAGACCGTCAATTGGGAGGCATTACCATGATGTAAGATGACCTTCAAACTAATGAAATATGATCAAAACATTCTTGAGTATTAATGTTTAATTTAATTTCTTGTTTGTCGATATCAGGAAAATATGCAAACGAGCACGGTTGTTTTTGTGCTCTATTGTAGACAGAATGGTGCTGTCTGTCTGCTGTTGTTGATCCTGCTCATTGCAGGCAGCTAGGCAACAGCCAGGCAGCACTATTCTGCCCAAAAAAAAATTTCTGCTACAGCGTCGGTATTTGCCCTGGTATCAGCGTCGGTATATACCTAGGTATAGGTGCCGGTTTACACTTCGGTATATGGTACGGTATAGGGGCCGGTTTAGACGTCGGTTTACAGGTCGGTATAAAGGCCGGTTTAAGCGCCGGTATTACCCCCGGTGAGCGTCGGTATAGGCGCCGGTATCTGCGCCGGTATTATCCCCCGACAGGTATACCGACGGTATGATACCGGCGCTTATACCGGCGCTTATACCGATGACGAGGCTTTTTTAGACCCCGTTTAATAGCGCCGGTACAAGCCCCGGTATTAGGCTAATATGTAGTAGTGACATCTTGGGCTAGTAATTGTTTCTATCATTTGATTTATTATTTATATGAAAAATGCTCATTACTTGCAAACAATGGTGAATCAAGAAAATTGACTCATAAAGTGTGTCGTATTAGCCTCTCGATGAAAGGTTATGGATTATTGACATGCTTTTATTGCAAAAGTAGACCAATATGCAAAGCTATTTGTAATGCACAAGCATATTTCTGTAAGCCATATGACAAAGATATGTCAAGGCATATTATTGTATGCCACACAACAAATAGATGTCAAGACTAATGATACACCAAGGTATGCACATGCATGATGTTCAAAGAGGATCTTCAAATATGGCTTTGTAGAGGTACCTTAGAGCTTGTTAAAGATGCAATTTCAAATGCTATAACCTCGGGTACCTTAGAGCTTATTAAAGATGCAATTTCAAATGCTATAACCTGGGGTCCTAGAAAGATCCAAATGAACATTGCAAAGCGTTTGGTCTTGGATTGTGTGGTTAGAAAGCATGTCAAAGAAGGTAGTAACATCAATCACATGGAGTAGTTCGAACTTCTTTAGCAAATGTATTTAATCCCAAAGGTGTCATCTCAACTATATATTTTTAAATTCACATTAAAAATAATATCTACTTATATGGTTCAAAAGGTTTGTGTTTTGTGTAGATTCAATGAATGGTTAGAGAATCTCAGAATGAAGGACAAGTGCACAAGGAATCAAATCAAGCATCCTAGATTTAAAAAGATAATGTGCCTTTAGTTTTTTTTAATGGAAGTTGATTTAAGATAGAAAGATAATGTCCTTATGATTTTTTTTCATGGAAGCCGATTTGAGACAGAAAGATGCTATGCATTAAAAATGTCTACAAAAGATCTTATATCTAGGGTTAACCATATGTAGCACATTGGAGATGGTGATCTGAAGAGATCTTAGGTTTGTTTTGACCATGTTCATCGAGTACAAGGATGGACAACTGTTAAGGATTATTCGAAGTTGACAGTGCATTTTACCAACCTTCTTAAGGGTAAAAATAAGAAGTTTAATTCTCCAATTGAGTGGAATGAGAAGCTATAGGAAAATTTTCATACTTTGAAATATAAAGTTCCATATGCTCCTGTGTTAGCCTTAGCAGATCGTAGTAGGGCTTACATTGTAGAGACTGATGCTAGTGATTTTGCGATAGGCACAACTTTGTTCGAGGATGGGAAGCTTGTGGCCTTCGAGAGTAAGAAACTCAACGATGCACAGACTAGATACCTAGTTCAAGAGAAAGATTTGTATGCAATTATTTATGCTTTAAAGGCATGAATACAGTATCTCTACGTGTCTCAATTTATGGTCTTGACAGATCATCAGTGTTTGCAGATTATTTGTGATCAACCAAACTTGAAAGGTAGAAAGGCAAGATGGGCTGAATTGATGTAGGACTTTGATTTCATGAGTAAATATAGAAAAGGTAGCTTGAATAGAATTGCTCATGCATTGAGTCGAATTGTTGAAATTAATGACCTTAGCTTCATAGAAATTACTTCTAACTTGTATGATTCACTCAAGGGAAAATACAATACATATTTTTTTTAATAGAAAATATTAGAATTTGGTAAAATTAAGTTTTAACCCTGAGGTAGATCAAAACCTTGGGAATCAAGGAAAAGCCAACCAATTTTTTATTCAAAACGGTCTTTTATTCCGAAATGATAAGGTTTGCATACCGGATGTGCCAAAAATTAAATTGAGGATCCTATTTGAGTGTCATGATGCACCATCGAGAGGACATCCGGGGATATAGCGTACCTTGGCTTTGGTTAGAAGGACTTTTTATTGGCCAAAAAATTCTCCTTTGAGTAGACTGCTTATTCCTAACTATGTCACACCACAGAAAGTACAAACCAGTGCGATGCAACCCATGGTTACAGCATCTCCTACACAAACTCACATCTATCGTACATTCACTCTTGTTGAGGGTCTTTGAAGAAAGACATTTGAGCATGATATCATAGTAGCATGTATATCTATCCTTCACTTGACAAACAAGCAAGGGCTTCAAATACTCAAATGAGCGTAATTAAAGATTGTAAAATCAGGATGAGCAGCTTTGAATTTTTGAAACAACTCAATCTACAAAATAAGAACAAAACATCCATAAGCATGAATGAATAAGTCCACATTCGTGGGTATACTAGTTGGTATGATTTACTATTCTAATTAGCATGCATGTATGCTAAGTAGCATACATGAGTGTGCTAACAATCATGCAAGTATGTTAAATAGAATGATTTACTATTCTAACTTGAATGTACGTATGCGAGTTACCATGCAGTCATGCTAGTTAGCATTATGAATGTGAGTTACCATGCAGTCATGCTAGTTAGCATTATGAATGCGCTAATTAGAATGCAGGTATGGTAGTTAGCATAATTAAGTGTTCTAACAAGCATGCAACATGCTAACTAGTAAGCAAGTATTCTAACTAATAACATGTACTTATGCTAGTTAGAATGTTGAATGTGCTAATTAGCATTCAGGTTTGGTAACTAGCATGATTTAGTGTTCTAACAAGTATGCAATATGCTACCTAGCATGTAGGTATGCCAACTAACATGTAATTATGCTATAGTTAGAATATGAATTTGCTAATTAGCATGCATATATGGTAGTTAGCATGATTTAGTGTTCTAACAAGCATGAAATTATGCTAACTAGCATGTAGATATGCCAACTTACATGCAAGTATGATAGTTAGCATGATTTAGTGTTTTAACAAAAGTATGCAGGTATGCTAACAAGCATGCTAATTAACGTGCAGTTATACTAGTTAGCATGCAAGTATGGTAGTTAGCATAAAGGTATGCTAGTTAACATGATTCAATGTTCTAACAAGTAATCAAGTATGCTGATCAGCATTGATGAGTGTGCTAATGAGCATACATGTATGCTAGCTAGCATTAATGAGTCAAGCAGAGAAAGATTAACTTCTTTCATTCGTACCATCTAACTATACTATAAAAAGCATGCAGGTATGTTACTTATCATTATTTATTATTCTAGCTAGCATGTATGCATGTCAATTAGTATAATTGGCGAGTTTCCTAACTAGTAGGCATGTGTCATAGTTAGCATTAATAACAAGCATGCAGGTATGTTACTTATCATTATTTATTATTCTAGCTAGCATGCATGCATGTTAATTAGTATAACTGGCGAGTTTCCTAACTAGTAGGCATGTGTCATAGTAGTTAGCATTAATAACTAGTATACAAGTGTGCCATTTATCAACAGTGAATGTACTATGATAGTTAGCACATGTAACTATAGTAAACAAGGTTCATGTACTTGAGGCTAATCGAGAAGATGGACCGGATGCTTGATGTAATAGTTTTGTCCGATTCTTTTTCTGCAGACATCTTTCTTGTTAATAAGGGAGACACATGTTTCAGATTCCCAAAAGGATTAAAAAAGTTCTTTGATTTCATCCGTTATGGCATTGTAACAAGGAAGCCTTGAGCATGATTCCAATAGGAATGAGTGGTCACCATCATTTATCCGAGACTGCACACTATTTTTTTGGGATGTCAAGGAATGCCTGGAAACTTGCATAACTTTGGTGACCTTAGTAATGGGTACTTTCTCAGTATAATTCATGAGAGTAGTAGTCAATGTACTTTTTTTAAGAAAGAACTCTTCTTTGTTGGTGGTTTCTTAACAACAACCAATGTATTGGGCACATTTGCTATTAATGTTGATTGCAACTCATCCTGTTCTCTAGAGAGAGAGAGAGAGAGAGGAGTACTTTAGTGTGTATATGTGAGAGAGACAGAGAGAACTGTTGCACTATTACGCCAGTTTTTAATCACGTAAAAGAGACATTGGGCATTGCTTAAGCGTTGCCCGTTCATCACATCATATTATTTATTTTTAAAATGAACCTTCTTTATGCGATGGCATGCGTCGTTTATGCCATGCAGACAATGTTGCTTAAATGATGTAACATTGCTTAAACGATACAAAGATATTGCTTATACAACGGTTGTTCGTCATTTTGAGTGTTGCACACACGATGCTCAGTCGTAGCACCATGTATCATGACACAAGTAGAGCGACGAGAACGGGCATCCGCAATGGGGGGGAGTTGTGTTGTTGTTTTTGCACTTGGTTATTGATCTTTTATTTGCTTTATTCTTCTCTAAATGAAATTTTGAAACAACATATTTTGTACTTCTTGGGACTATAATTTTGGAACAATATTTTGTATGCTTGTTAGGAATGTTATTTTGCCTGTTTCCTTTTTATCAAATATTTGTGTGGTTTCTTCAGCTCAATACCCAGATTGAATCAAAGATCTTGAAAATATGGTACTTTAGTGTGTGGATCCATAATTGCTGCACTTAACTATGTTGGAATTGGAGACATCGTAGAGGTGATCTTGAGAATGCTTAGTCGAATTGCATATTTGAAATGAAAGAAAATAATTTCGTTTGGGAGTTTGATTTATTAATTTTTGCCAAGGATCCACAATGCTAAATTCCACTAGGTAGGCCCCAATTTATGGGTATCATACGTGCTTACGTGGTTAGTAATGCAATCATCATTAATATAAAGAGCTCAAAAATTCAACTAGTAGAAGAAATACACAATTTTCCTTAAAAAAAAGTGACAGAGGCGGGGGTTGCGAGAGTTAGAATGAAAAGCCAATGCCCCTTTAAATATTTTCCATATCTTAGATTGAGAAAAATTGATTATAATGCCAACATACCCAAACTACTTGGAGGGAGACATGGCTTTTGCAAATTGCTACACTTTCTTCCCTTCTTATTTAGAGTTTCTTCTTATAGACATGAATTACATGGGACTAGACACGATAGATGTGCAAGATTCTTATATGATGCCGCCTTCAAAAACCATTTTCATGAATTCAAGGCTCTGGTGGTCCCATCAAACATCAGCATCAATGAACATCGGTCACAAGCCTTTGCAAAATTTTGTAAAATGTATCGTGAAAAGGCTCTTTTATCTCAATGATTTGTGAACTTTTTTCTTAACTATCATGATGTTTCAGATGACCTCGGACTTAATCAAAATATATAATGAAAAGAAGCTTCTTCTTATGTTAATCATTTGTGCATATCTTTCTTAATTCAATATATCATGTTTTAGATGACCTCCTCCTACCCCTAATGGTAGGGGCAGCAGCAACAACAACACAGGAACTAGTATTGGTACTAGATCCTTACCCCATCCGGGACGGGCAAATAATTAGCCTAGATAGGCATATATATTTTTATGGTTATCTTACCCATGTTCCGGCCCATGTTCCGGTAGTTCAACTATCCGAGTTCTGAGCATTAACTCAAAGGCATGTGTGAGGATTGCTCTTTTGGCCACTGATTGATTGCTTTGAGTGACATTTCATCTGGAAAATGAAGACACTGGAGAAGGTTTCAAAAAGCCTTTCCCAACTTTGAAAGTTGGGCCAAATAGATTTTTTTTTCAAAAAAAGGCTGATGAATTATGATTAAGGAAGGGGCGATATTACAAGGACGACATCCACGTGTCGATCATGCATAGCTACTACCTAATGGCTGGCGCGTGGCCATAGCACGAAATCTTGCATGAGAAAGGAAAAAAAAAAAAAAGGATCCGAGGCAACACAAGCCACTTGTCTGGTTCTATGTCGCTCCGGCCAGTTGTCACACGCTTGTTAGCATGTGCTCCACGTGGTCTGGGAGGAGCGGATTGAGCATGTCACTTCTTCCAGACTGGTTCCTGCTCGATCTCCAACCGATCTGATGATGATTTCCTCTCGCCTCACCTCCTTCGTCCTCCTGAGGATCGGGCTCTCTATTGCTCTGGCTAGACGCCGACTCCTTCTTTCCCTCAGGTCGCCGGATGGGGCTTGCGAGGGATCTTCGTCTCGCTTGATTGCTCTTCCTCGAATGCCTCTTAAGCACAAACGGTTCTGGCTCCCTCGACAGCCTTCGGGCGAAAGCCCTTCTGTTCAGCTTCTTTCTTTCTTGACCTTGATTCCGGGATCTTCTGTCAGCAGCATGGGGCTATCTCTGGGGGCCTGAGGCTTCCTCGCCCTTCAGGGCGGATTGGTTTCTTTTGGGTCCCTTGATTTTTAATTTACGGCAGGTTTGGAATATAGGGAGTAATCTATTCTGACTCATTTCCTTTCTTTGCAGGTAGAAGGAAGAGGTAGATGAGGATGGATCCGACCTCTTGTTGATTTGGGCATCTGTTGTCGAAGATTCTGGCTTATCAGGGACCACCAAGAGACCTTCATGCGAAGTCTCTTGGCTCTTCTGAGTTGCTTCTCTTTTTTTTATATCTTGAGTCCAGGTGGTAGGCTCTCCTGGCGGCAGAAGGGGGACTACCGGGGCCCTTGGAAGTAATCTTGACGCACCAGGCTGCCTTCTCTCTTGATGGAGGATAAGATGGCTCTGCCTCTTTCCTTCTTTGCAGGTACATAACGGATGCATCTGGCACATCGGGATCATGAGGTTGTGGGCTTACCTGATTTTGCCGAGATGCGGTAGCCTCTCCAGGGTTCCTGATGGACATGCCAGCGGTGGCTCCTTCTAATCGATAGGTCACTTTTCCTTAGTATCCTTTTTGACTTCTCTTGGTTGATTAGTGACTGCATGTCTGTTGTTTCCCTCTTCTCCTGTGAGGGGAGGGCTAGGAATGTTTACTGCATCCTTCTGATAGTTTCTATTAATGTTCTGTCTTTTGAGAGGAGTAGGAGGATCTTGTCTCTGGTTTTTTTCGAGTTGATTCATTGTGAAATCTGATTGCCTCTTTTGGTATTTAATCAACAGCATCTTCTCTAGCTTGAATAGGGCTTGTGTTTGGATGTTCCAGTATCTGTTGCATGATGTGATTAAGCATACAGCTAGGGGAGGGCCCTTAATTTCAGGATTATCAAAAGTGGCAGCTAACCTCTGCAGCCATGCATGCCATATGTATTCGCACCTTATTACATTCCACAGAACTGTAGAACAACCTATATTTTCTCCAAGAATTGTATTCTTCCAGTTTACTTCCTTCCCCCAGCTTAGAATAGCTGCCTGCAACTCTTTGTAGGATTCTGAGATGTGCTTGCAGTGAATGAATATGTGTAAATCGTCCTCGGGCTGGCCACATCTAGAACATTGTTCAGAGGCAATGTTGAACTTGGCTGCCTTACACTGGGTCCAGATGGCTCTGTAAGCCATCAGCCATGCGAGACAAGATTTCTTAGGTTCTATGAATTGGCTCCACAGCTCTTTGAGGCAACTGTACCATCTTTTCCTGTCCCAGGCTATGTTCCATCTGCGGTTCAGAGTAACCTGGATAGGGGGAGACTTTTCAAGATAGGGAATGGGTAGAATGGGTTTATTTTTTATCCAGCGAAAGGCCAGGAAGTTGAAGCTGGGGGGACTACTGATTCTCCAGATTTCCTGGGTATCCCATTGGGAAGTTCTGCTTTGTACTAGATCTAGTTCAGGGGTTCTGCAGTCGTATTTGCCTACCAACTCTGCTCTTGTGAGCCAAGTACCGGTGGTGGGGTTAAAAATATCTGACCAAGTAGCCAGTCCTTTCCTGTGCAGATTGAGGGCAATATTCTCTTCTTCTGGACCTAGAAGAGGCTGAGGGAAAAAGGACCACCAGCAGGAGTCGGCAGCAATTATCCCTTCTGATTTCTTGTCATTGAGATTGATGGACAGTGCTCCTTTAGATCTAAACCAGGCTTTCCAGATTGAAGTAACAAGATGACTCCCTTTGGGGGTAATGGGATGTTTTGAAGCTACTATTGTGGTCATGGGTAGATTTACCCATTTATTGTGGCCGGTGATAGAAAATCTGGGGAGGTCTTTGACTAGAAGCTGAGCCCAGTCTTCAGATGGATTTTCCAAAGCTCTGATTATCCATTTAGCGGCCATTCTGTCTGCGATCAGGCGGATGTCTAGAATCCCCAGTCCTCCCTTAAATTTTGGGACCGTGCAGATCTCCCATTTAACTTTAGGTCTGCTTCTGATCCATGGGTCAGCTCCCCACAAGTAGTTTCTACAGAGCTTGGTGAATTCGTTGAGATCAGCATCAGGAGGCCTCCAGCAACTGAGGAAGTAGATCGTGGCTGGGATGATAAAGTGGTTAATGACCATGATTCTTCCTGCTAGGGACAGTTGCTTCCTTTTCCATCTAAGAAGCTTACTTTCTATTTTTTGCATTACCCATTGCCATCTTTGTTTCATTGACACCCTGAATCCCATGGGGATTCCAAGAAGTCTGAAAATTTCTCCATCTTGGATGCTATGACATCCTGTTTCCAAAAGCCACGATGGGGGGGGTACGATGAGAGTTTTAATGCCTGTTTTACTGTGATTGACTTTGGATCCTGAAGCCTCACAGTAGATTTGGAGACAACTCCAGAGAACCTTGATGTTATCCTCTTCGTTTGCAATGAGGCTGTTGGTATCATCCGCGAACATCTGGGTGCACATTTGCTCACCGTTAGGAAGTTTGATGCCCACTAGTTCTCCTTTGTTTATCCTGTCCTTTATCAGCCAATTGAGCCCATCTGCAGCCATGGCATAGAGTAGGGGGGCTAGTGGGCACCCTTGTCTGATGCTTTTTTCTAGAGGGAAAGGGTCTGACAGCTCTCCATTGAGAATGATTTTGGCTTTGGCATTCCCAAAAAGTGTCTGAACCATATGGGTGAACTGAGGTCCCAGCCCCATGTCTCTTAGGGATTGGAGGATGTAATCCCACTGGATTCTGTCGTAAGCTTTCTCAAAGTCTATCTTGATAAAAAGGAAATCCTGGCTGGATTTTTCTGCATAGTCGAGACCTTCCCATAGGGCGATTATGGAGTCCAGGATGAACCGACCTTTAATGAATCCTTTTTGTTCCCTTGAGATCCAGTGTTTCATGTGATTACTCATTCTAGTGGCTAGAACTTTGGCTAATATTTTGTAAACACTGTTGAGCATAGTGAGAGGTCTCCAATTTCCCAAGATCTCCTTGGGGCCTTTTTTGTGGATCAACTTGATGAGACCTTGGTTGATTTGGGTTGGAAGTGCTCCAAATTTCAGCGATTCATGCCAAACTTTGAGGATGGGGCCTGCTAGCACCTCACAAAAGGATTGAAAAAACTCAGCTGGGAGACCATCCTCACCTGGGCTCTTGCTGGGTTTGAGGGAATATATGGCCTCTTTGATTTCCTCCGGAGTGATTTCTTTCTCTAAAGTAGCAGCTATATTGGGAGGGACTGTTGAAGGTCTGACTTGTTTTATTGTATCCATTGCGGCTGCCTTGGAGGGGGATGGAAGTCCTTCTTCCTAGAAAATGTTGCTGTAGTAATCTGTGATCAATTTTCTGTTCTCAGCTTGGTTCAATGCCAAGGTACCTTCCTTATTTGTTAGCAAGGGGATATGTTCTTGCCTTTGTTTGACCTTGAGGGTTTTGAACATTTCTTTGTTAGGTCTGTCTGCTTTTCCTGTCCACCATTCCCTGGTGAATAGTTTAGTGTGTTGCAGAGCTATTTCTTCCTCTCTTTTGATCCTGGCTCTGAGCTGGTTGGTATTGGCTGGGTTGCCAGAAGCCTCTTGCTGGTTCAGTTGTTCTTGGAGCTTTGTGAGTCTGCTGCCTCTATGGGATGCAACCTCTTTTCTGACTTGCCTGAGGAGGTTTTGGGTTGACTTGACAGCAAGGTTCCAAGCTTTGGCCGGAGAGAGGGTTTTGGTGAAGAAGGATTCCCAGATGGTTTTGACTTCTTCTTGAACTAGAGGCAATTTGAAAAGGGCTGGATCTGTATGAAACCAGCACGCTTTGTGTCTGTTCTCCTGGTTATCCATTGTAATAATGACAGGGTAATGGTCCGAGATGCAAGTGGTTGTATCTACAACACATTCACACCTGTTGAATTTGGAAAAGATTTCACCACTTGTGTATGCTCTGTCCAGCCTGGCTTTTCTGGCCAGGTCACCCGAGGAGTAATTCTGCCATGAAAAACTTCCTTCCTGGCCTAGATCCTGCAGGTTGAATTTACGTTTTACCTTTTCCCAAGCTTGTTTCTCTGCTCCAGCCAGGGCTAGACCTTTGGATTTGAATCTGTCTTTTAGGATTTCTACCATGTTGAAGTCTCCCATTATCAGCAGTGGTGCTCTAAGACTTAGCAAGGATTTCCAGGTCCTGATTCTCAGCTTTTGAGGGCCGTGGGCATAGACACCGACAATGGAGAAGTTGTTCATGTGGAGTACTATCCACTGATTGTTAATGTCTATTTGAAAGTCTTTAAGATCTTCCAAGCTATCATAATGAATGCCTACTGCCAGTCCCCCGGCTCCATGAGTATGAAGTGAGTGGACCCAAAAGTGATCGGAGGAGATGGTGAAAAGCCTTCTTTTCAGTTCCTCCCCTGACGTCTTGATCTCTACAAGGGAGATGAAGTCCAGATGTCCTTTTGATTTGATCCATTGTTTTACTAGCTGTGCCTTCTTGGAGTCAGTAAGCCCTTTGACGTTGAAGCTTGCAGCTTTCATTATCTTTTATTTGGTGGTTTGTGGGTACCTCCTTTTGCGGTTGACTGAGGGGTGGCTCCTAGTTGTGCCCTGCCTCTCTTTAGTTCCTTGCTAATATCCATGTCATTGGGGTTACCAGATGGTGGGATAAGACCCTTTTCAGCGGCTGTTGTGCCTGTTGTGTCCATGTCAGTCCCATCCAGATTGTCGATTTCTTTGTCTAATCTCAGCTTGTTGATGGGGGTATTTTCAACAGTGTCATTTTCTTCATCAGCTTCCCCTGGATCCGGAACAGCTGCAAGAACAGAGTATCTATTTGGTTTGACAATAGGGTGAGAGGGCTTGGGCTTGGAGGCTGGTTTCCTTCTAATGGCTTGAGCAAATTCAGGATCTTTTGAGGCTCCGGAAGGCTGGGGGTGGCCGAGAGATGGGCTGGACTGACTAGGGTTGAGGGGGGGGTCTTTTTCAGCTGCTTGGGGAAGGATGATCTGAGGGTTTTTTAAGGGGCAGTTTCTGATGAGATGACCCTGCTTACCACAGTGAAAGCATGAATTAGGCAAGTGCTTGTAGAGGATAGCCTGCGAATGAGAGAACTCACCACATCCTATTTCTATCTTATCAGGGAGGGGGAGGGCTAGGTCAAGTTCAACTAGAACTTGGGGGTGCCACGCTGGGTTGTAATCCGAGAAGGCTTTGGTTCCTAAAATTTGACCTAAGGGGGCTAAAATAGCTTTGATCCAGGGGTTTAAGTGGATGGGGAGATTAGGGAGCTCAACCCAGACTGGATATACTTACGACTTGGGACCGTCTGGGTTGAAGTCCTTGGACCACCTCATGAAGCAAAAGGGTATATGCCTAAACATCCATTGGCCCGAGCTGATGACTTTCATAGCCATGCTTGCATCTTTGAATAAAAAGAGGTAGTAACCTTTGGGAAGGGCTTGTGTAAGAGTCACCTCTATTCCAAGAGGGGACCAACTTTCTCTTATCCAGGCTCTCATGGATTCCTTGGATGGTCTGGGTCCAAAGAGGAGGCCCACCAGGCATCTTTCTGTATAATCTTCTACTCTGCTCCTTACCTGGTCTATTGGCAGGTTAACGTGGACAGTGGTGGCTGCGTTGCGTCCTTGGTCAGTGGAGTTGGCTGTCTCTTTCGGCGGGACTGAGTCTGCTCCTGCAGGTTCTTTTGCTGTCGGTCTGGAAACCTCTTTGTACTGGTCCTTGTTCTTCATGTTTAAGAGCTGAGCTTTGGCATCTTTTAGTTCCTGCATAAGTCTTGAGTTTTCGTCCATTACTGCTTCCATGATATTCTCTCCACTCCACGACTTTTCAGGGATGGGGTTCCACGGGTTGGGTGGGGGGGCTAGCTGAGAGGTTGAAGGAGATGCTAAGTTAAAGTGGCTGCTGAGCATTGGGTTTATTTTTGCAGGTGACGCTGATACGTTCTGGGGTCTAATCAAGGACGGGCTCCTCCTCTCAGTGCCCATGCACTTGGGAGGGCATCCGCCCGCAGAGAAAGAAAGCCTGCGCTGCAGATTGAAAGGGCGGGAAACAGGGGAAGAAATAGAGGTTGAGCAAGCGTCAAGGTTTTCTTTAAGTTGGCTGGGCCAAATAGATTTTGTTGCGCAGGGAGTTTTCATCAGTGAAGGCCAAGGTACTCTCTGGTACACTCCCAAATAAATTTCATTGGTGCGCATAGCTTAATTTCACCAAGAGACGTGAGGTCTATGGTCTTCTGAGATATGCACCGACCAAATGTGCAGAGACGTGAGGTGTATGGTCTTCTGCGATGTCCACCGACCAAATGTGCAGGTCACTGTTGACTCTCTCCCTCTCTCTCTCTCTCTCTCTCTCTCTCTGTATATATATATATATATATATATAAACGAGAGCTTTGTTTCAGCATCAAACCGGCCTTTTGTGTTGTTTGAGAGAGAGCGACAGAGAGAGAGAGAGGTAAGCGCCCGTTGTGCTTCAAACAGCATGTTTAACAATATATGTTGGTGTTGGTAGGTGGAACTTGTGTGTGTGTGTGAGAGAGAGAGAGAGAGAGAGATTATGTTGGTGTTGATGGGTCCTCTTGTGGTGTTGTGCTTGCAGTGCGTGGGGTTGAAGCAATATGGAGGTGGAGGCGGGCAGCGTTGGTTCTCATGAAGTGCTTCTGGAGAAGTTCCGTTCGGCCTTTGAGGCCAAGAAGATGGATGAGAAAAGCCTTCATGAGCTGGCGGTAGAGGAGCTGCAGAAGGCTGGATGGGAGGATGTCTCGTTTGGATGGCAGGATGTCTCGTTTGGATGGGAGGATGTCTCGATATCGAACGGGATACTGAGATGTGTGACGCGTGGCTGGATACGGAGGAGATGGGTGACGACGGGAGGCCCGATCTTCACGGGCCTAAATGCTCAGGGTAACGGCTCTGGTGATGGCTTGCTGATCATGAGTCCAACATGTGATGTGTCATGGTATGAGCTCTCGCCCGCCGGCACCAGCGCCAGCAGCAGAATCTTGGACACTATTATCTTCAAGGATAAGAAAGACGGCAAGACGCTGTGCATCTGGATGGGCAAGATCATCCCCTCCGTCCCAGCATGCAGTGGCCCGGGCATCTGGAAGGGCAAGATCATCCAGTGGCCCGGGAATAAGCCCTCTGACGTAGAGTAAGTAGTACGGAACATGCATGCATGCATGTATAAATCATAATGGAGAGGCGTCACGCCATCCATGACTCTCTATCTATCTTTGCATTATCTGTTTCTTTTTCTATCGTTGCATTATCTGTTTCTTTTTGGGTGAGTGGGTGGTTAGCTTGTTAGTTTCACGTGTTTGATTATGCTCATTGACAAGAAGAAGGGCCAGTTTCACTTGTTTAATTATGCTCATTGACAAGAAGAAGCGCCGTGCTTGGGCCAATACACTTTCACAAATCTCAAATTAAAGATCTAGTGATATTCTTATTACCTTTGGTTCTCCTTAAAATGAAATTTTGAGGGTTTTTAAACCTTAGTTCTACATATAAATATGATATGGTCTTTAATCTCTAACGATCTCAAACCTTTAAAAGTAAGGCATCTCTTTTCAAAGGGGATCCGAGCTGTCGATCTTTTGTAGTGTAAGGGGATCCGAGCTGTCGAGGGGGGGTTGCGTGGGCAGACACCCTAGAGATTGAGTGGAACTACACTTACTACACCAAGAGCAAGATGGAGTCAGGTGCCTGTAGCCCTTGACTTCTTCACCTTGTACTAGAAGGCCACCATCATCATCTAGCCACTCCTCCACACCATGAACCATGAGCGTAGCCCTTTGGTATTGCAGAGCTCTAGAGCCAGCCTGTGTGCCTTTGCTGAAAATTCTCAATATGGTCAAATTGTTTACTTGAGTTATACCAATCGGATTTGAAACTCATCCCCACCTCTAAATCGTGTACTCAATGTGTCACATCAAGTTAAGGGTTCTTGTAAAACCACCGTTTGGACCTCAGACTTCTTGTTAACAATCGAGTTAACTATGCATTTTCCTTGGAAAACTACATTTAAACATTGGACGACTTGTTCCACATTCAGCTAAGGGTCCGCTTGCATGTTTCACATTTTTTTAAATCCTTAGTCTTGATGTTCATCATCGTATTGGGTTTTCACCCTCTCATTCTTAAGAATATTTTGGTTAATGCAATAAACATTTGTAAAAGCTCATATACTTTACAAAACATATGCTATTCATGAGGTTGAATGCCTATAAAACTTGGCTTTTGTTGGAACAAATACACCCTTTTCTAGAATAGTTTAGGCTAAACTAACCATGCTAGGTGTGCACATTTAACAAACCTTAGTGTAGTAGAGCTGGAGCATAGAAAGGATTCGGAGTGGAGAACAACTTAATGATTGAAGAGAGAAACCTCTTAAGACTTACGAATTTTTCTCATGATTTAGCTACAAGAGGACTAGATTAGTGCACTCTGGTTATAAAAACTAGACAAACCTACTCCATTGACCACATTGAGTGTCCCATATTTTAATTCCATGTGTGTTTGTCCCTCTCTTTATTCATGCTACAATATTGGCCTTCTCTAACAAAATTATAGATAAGCCTGAACACTTTGCCCTTGGTTATTCATTTTTTAATAGCTTTATTCTTCTCTTTACAAAATTTTGGAACAACATATTCTATGCTTATTGATAACCTCCTATTTTTGGGCACATTCTTAGTGTTACATTAACAAAATTTTAGCATAATGGTTACAAATATACTCATTGTATATATGATTTATTTTAGAATTTAATTGTAAAATAGCTTGGAACATTAGTGGGTTTGTAATCTTTTAATGACATGGCTACTTTAATGTGGGTGTGTTTCAAACTTCTTAGAACTCTTTAGTTACAAAATAAAAAGTCTTTAGACCTTAGAAAAAAGATTTATTTCAAATTTTATAATATCAAGAAAGCAAAAAAAAAGGTGGTTTGGGACGGTTGGACATTAAAAAGGCACAAGTGATTTTGGAAATTTTTTAATTTAATTTGAAGAAGAATACGTTTATGTTTATCTTCTCTTTCTCTCTCTTGGTTCTTGTAAGCTCTCTCTTGTGCATTTTCTTATTCTTGCATCAATGGAGAAAGACAATGAGGATGATGATGAAAATTTCTTGAATCTCTCATCTTATTAAGTGTGTGTGGGTGTGTTTTTCTTGGTAAAGAGCATGCTATTTTGTAGATTTTGAAGCCATTGCAAGCTTACTTACCAACCTCAAACTTGATTTTGGGATCGATTTGTATGGCAGTGTTGCTATTCATTGCTGCACTAGGTGAGAACAAGGTCCGTTTGAAGATCTACAAGTAGATTAAGAAGATGGGAGAGTCTGAGGTAAAGCAAAAGATGAGGGAGAAGAAGCAACATAGGGGCTCTTCATTATGCAGGGGCTTAATAGTTTTGCACAAGATTGGTAGTTATAGGTGGAGATGCCATAAAAGCAACATGCAGTCCATCACAATAGGTGGGCTAATCCCATCAAGAAAATCAAGCCCAAAAGACCCTTCAAAATAGTGAGAAAAAGACTTAGTGATGAAGTGTGTTGTTTTGGATGGTGAGGGGGCGGCCTACATTAGCTCTCATGGTTGCCAGCCATGGCGGGCATAGATGCAGTGGAAAGCAAAGTGAGGGTTGCCTACTTTAGAGATGATCTTCTCCATGGTGAATAGAGATGGCGGCGGCAAGAGGGTGATGACCTACATAGTAGTGATGTCTAACTGCTCCAAATGAAGGTGCCCCGATGACAAGAAAAGGGGATGATGCTCTTTGGATAAGTGTAAGGGTGGGGCATGTTTGGGTTCATTTAGAGGGATGTCTTGCCTTGTTGTTTTTAAAATAAAAGAGAAATTCTTTGGAAGTTTTGGTGTTAAAGAGGAAGTTGAAGTTGGAGATGGTGTGAGTGTGAAGTGTGTAAAGACGTGTTGGAGATTTAGATGGGTGGTGCCGATTAAGGTGGTTCAACTTGGAGAAAAGAGAAGTGATAGAGTGTTTGTGGTTTCTTTGTCAACATGTTCGAGGTGCTGATTCCAATGCAAATCTTTCTTTTCAAAGTGTTCATGAGGATGCTCATAGTCTAAGCAGAGGAGGAATGATAACCTCCTATTTTGGGCACAATTTTGGTGCTAAATTGATAAAATTCAATTGTAAAATAATCATTTTTATATGCTTTACTGTAAAATTCAATTCTAAAATGGCATGGCATATTAGCGGGTTGGTAATCTTTGATTGCCATGGCCACTTTTATGTGTGTGTGTTTCATAGTTTTGAAAGGTTTCAAGATACTTTTTAGAACTCTTTAAACCTTAGATAAAAGATGTATTCCAAATTTTATAATAGGTCACGGGCTAATTTAGGTGCCTCTTCGCTCTTGTTTTCTCTCTCTTGGTTTTTGCAAGCTCTCTCTTATGATGAGGATGATGTTGACAAATTCTTGAATTCCTCATATTCTCTTCTCTCTTCTTCTACTCTCTCTTGGTTCTTGCAAAGTCTCTCTTGTGCATTTCCTTGAGAGTGAGGATGATGATGATAATTTTTTTAATTTCTCATCTTGTTAAGCATGTGTGGGTGTGTTTTTATTGGAGAAGATCGTGTTATTTTGTAGGTTTTGAAGCCATGGCAACTGTACTTGCCAACCTCAAACCTAGTTTCATGGTCAATTTGTACCGCAACATTGCTATTCACTTGTTGGGACTATAATTTCACTTCGTTCCTTTTTATCAAAGCTTTGTGTGGTTTGTTCAACTTACTACCCAAATTCAATAACCCAGTACAATGTAAGGAAGAGATTAATAATAATTTCTCCACTTAACTACTTTGAAATTGGAGACATCATAGAGGTGAGCTTGAGAATATTTAGTCAATTCGCATAGTTGGAATAAAACCAAACAATGCCATTGTGAATTTGATTAACTTTTTATGCCAAGGTTCCACAATGCTAAATATTTCCATTCCCTGTTTTGTGGGAATCTTATGTGTATTCAAGTAATAACTCAATCATCATCAATATAAGGAACTCAAATATTTCATTAAAAATTCAGTTAATAGAAGACATACATAGTTTCCCACAAAAAGTTGCAATCGGGAGATGTGAGAGCTACAATGGAAAAGCCAATTTCCCTTAGTGTACTTTATATAAAGACACTAAAAAGTAATGTTTTGAGCATATGAATCAAAGACAAGTTAGGACAACACCAACCCATTGATCTAAATTATCAAAAAAACATTAAAAAAAGTTTTGATCATTAACTCATAAACACTTAAGGAATTAAGAGAGCATTTTTTTTGCCCACGGATTGGTTTGAGCCACAAATCATCTTGAATATTAAGGCATTGGAGCAAGTTTCAAATCCCATTTTAACCTTCAAAGTAAACAAACCTTTAAAAGTTGAGTTTGAAAAGAACGTAACCCCAAAGAAAGGTTCTTGAGTAATGGGTTTTACTTGAAGGCCTAGCTGGTACACACTTTTTGTTAACGTGAGGTCTAAGGTGTTGTGAAATGTTGACCAAACAAATATGATGAAATATTTCTCTCCACTTTTGAGTCTTTGGGATTCTTCTCTCTCTCTCTCTCTCTCTCACACACACACACACACACACACACACACACGTCAATCCACATTATCCACACATCAACCCACATCATCCATACATCCATTCATGTCAATCCACATTATCCACACATCCATTCCATCAATCCACATTACCCACACATCAATCCACATCATCCATACCTCCATCCACATCAATCCACATTATCCACTCATCCATCCACATCAATCCACATTATCCACACATCAATCCACATTATCCACACATCAATCCACATCATCCATACATCCATTCACGTCAATCCACATTATCCACTCATCCATCCACATGAATCCACATTCATTTCATAAATATTCCCATTCTCATCTAATCACATCTTTTTCTATCTCATCACTTATTTCCTCATTTATCCTCATCAGATCTCATCCACTTGCATATCTACCCATACATCTCATCACTTCACATACATTAACATCTATCCAGTTTACATCGCATCTTATCACATCCATTTCATATCACATCTCATTCATTCACATGCTAACACATTTATTCACGTCCCTTATCGTTCATTCACATCCCGATTCACATCACATCACACCTTATCATTCATTCACATCTCGATTCACATGATGCTAACACATTCATTCACATCCCGATTCACATGCTAACACATTCATTCACATCCTATATCATTCATTTACATCCTGATTCACATGACATCACATCTCATCTATTCATTCACATTTATCTAATTCACATCACATCTCATCACATCTATTTACCTCTCATTCTCTTCACTTCTATTCTCATCGCATCCATCCATCCATTCTTTCCCATCGATCTGATTCGCATCCCATCTCATCACATCTATTTACCTCTCATTCTCATCACATCTATTCTCATCACATCCATCCATCCATTCATTCCCATCTATCCGATTCGCATTACATCTCATCACGTCTATTCACCTCACATTCTCGTCACTCCTATTCTCATCGCATCCATCCATCCATTCATTCCCATCTATCTGATTCGCATCACATATCATCACATCTATTAATCTCTCATTCTCATCACATCCATCCATCCATTCATTCCCATCTATCTGATTCACATTACATATCATCACATTTATTTATAGAATGTAAGAGAATTCTTATTTTTGATATAAAGATTCTTTACGCATCTATTTATGCATAAGAATAACTGCAGTGGAAAATAACACTTTTATAAAAATTCGTTTATGCATCTATTTATGGATAAATTCAATTTTAAGGAGAATAACACTTTCGAAATAAAAATAAAATTTTATGCATCTTTCTATGCAAAAATTCAATTTCGATGAGAATAACTTTTTTGAAATAAAAATAAATTTCTTTATGCATCTTTCTATGCATAAAATCAAAATTGATGAGAATAACTCTTTTGAAATAAAAATAAATTTCTTTATGCATCTTTTCGTGCATAAAATCAAAATTGATGAGAATAACTCTTTTGGAATAAAAACAAATTTCTTTATGCATCTTTCTATGCATAAAATCAACATTGATGAGAATAACTCTTTTGGAATAAAAATAAATTTCTTTATGCATCTTTCTATGCTTAAAATCAAAATTTGATGAGAATAACACTTTTGGAATAAAAATAAATTCTTTATGCATTTTTCTATGCATAAAATCAAAATTTGATGAGAATAACACTCTTGGAATAAAAATAAATTCTTTATGCACCTTTCTATGCATAAAATCAAATTTTGATGAAAGTAACACTTTTATAATTTAAAAAAAATCTTTGATGCATCTATTTATGCATAAATTCAATTTTGATAAAAGTAACACTTTAATAATCCAAATATCCCCAATATGCATATTTTTATGCATGGAAATTAATTCTAATGAAAATAACACTTTTCTCCAAGGCTGAACAATGCCTATTTGTGGGATATGGCCATCGACATGGAGTCAAGGCATGGCGGTTCTTTAGCAAATCTCGTGGCACTATCTTCTACTCCCGTAATGCTATATTGTGTGAAACTCAACCAGAGGCGCCTCCCCATGCAGAAGGGTAAGGCTCCTCGATTGTATGGTCACATGAAGCTTTTGATACTCCTCGTCCACAGAACCCGGCTCGAGCTCATGCCGTTCCCCCGCCTCACTTAGCCCCTCTGACACTCTTTTTGAATAATAAAAAGATAAAACTTATTTCACCAAATTTAAGATAATTTTTCCATAACCTCCTTTGTATGGCTGACCATTTTTTAAATTTTTTACTCTAAGATTTAATATAAATTATCCAAGATGATTTAAATCATTCTAATCTAATCAATTTCCACTTTATTAAGAGTAAACAATATGAAAAGTTTAATTCCATGAATTTGATTACATCTAGGATAAAGAAAGGCTGAATTCAATAATGAAGAGAAGGGGGAAAGCCTTTCCAGCAAGGCATAACATCCATTTTCATTTTAAAGAAAGCAAAAATTAGAAAACCATAAAATAGAATAAGAAAAAGTAGAATTTATAACTTACTAGGAGTTTTGTGAGCTTTCCTTTGGCTTGATGGTTTGAGGGATCTACTCTTGTTTGCAACAACAGTGGCCACCAATTCTTTTGAAGAGGAAATGGTCAAAAACAAATGAATTATCAATAAATTCACTTTTTTTTGCTCTAGGGAGGAGTAGAGTAACAATGCATAAAACACTATTAACCATTTACAAAGGGGGAGGTTCCCTTATTAACAAGAAAGATGTCTGCAAAAAAAGAATCGGACAAAACTATTACATCAAGCATCCGGTCAATCTTCTCGATTAGCCTCAAGTACATGAACCTTGTTTACTATAGTTACATGTGCTAACTATCATAGTACATTCACTGTTGATAAATGGCATACTTGCATACTAGTTATTAATGCTAACTATGACACATGCCTACTAGTTAGGAAACTCGCCAGTTATACTAATTAACATGCATGCATGCTAGCTAGAATAATAAATAATGAGAAGTAACATACCTGCATGCTTGTTATTAATGCTAACTATGACACGTGCCTACTAGTTAGGAAACGCGCCACAATTATACTGATTAACATGCATGCATGCTAGCTAGAATAATAAATAATGATAAGTAACATACCTGCATGCTTGTTATAGTACAGTTAGATGGTACGAATGAAAGAAGTTAATCTTTCTCTGCTTGACTCATTAATGCTAGCTAGCATACATGTATGCTCATTAGCACACTCATCAATGCTGATCAGCATACTTGACTACTTGTTAGAACACTGAATCATGTTAACTAGCATACCTTTATGCTAACTACCATACTTGCATGCTAACTAGTATAACTGCATGTTAATTAGCATGCTTGTTAGCATACCTGCATACTTTTGTTAGAACACTAAATCATGCTAACTACCATATTCGCATGTAAGTTAGCATAATTTCATGCTTGTTAGAACACTAAATCATGCTAACTACCATACATGCATGCTCATTAGCAAATTCATATTCTAACTATAGCATAATTGCATGTTAGTTAGCATACCTACATGCTAGGTAGCATATTGCATACTTGTTAGAACACTAAATCATGCTAGTTACCATACCTGAATGCTAATTAGCACATTCAACATTCTAACTAGCATAACTACATGTTATTAGTTAGAATACTTGCTTACTAGTTAGCATGTCGCATGCTTGTTAGAACACTTAATTATGCTAGCTACCATACCTACATTCTAATTAGCGCATTCATAATGCTAACTACCATGACTGCATGGTAGCTCGCATACCTACATTTAAGTTAGAATAGTAAATCATTCTATTTAACATACTTGCATGATTGTTAGCACACTCATGTATGCTAACTAGCATATATGCATGCTAATTAGAATAATAAATCATACCAACTAGTATACCCACGAATGTGGACTTATTCATTCATGCTTATGGATGCTTTGTTCTTATTTTGTAGGTTGAGTTGTTTCAAAAATTCAAAGCTGCTCATCCTAATTTTATAATCTTTAATTACACTCATTTGAGTATTTGAAGCCCTTGCTTGTTTGTCGAGTGAAGGATAGATATACATGCTGCTATGATATCATGCCCAAATGTCTTTCTTCAAAGACACTCAACAAGAGTGAATGTACGATAGATGTGAGGTTTGTGTAGGAGATGCTGTAACCATGGGTTGCATCGCACTGGTTTGTACTTCTATGGTGTGACACAGTTATAGGAATAAGCAGTCTACTCAAAGGAGAATTTTTTGGCCAATAAAAAGTCTTTCTAACCAAAGCCAAGGTACGCTATATCCCCGGATGTCCTCTCGATGGTGCATCATGACACTCAAATAAGATCCTCAATTTAATTTTTGGCACATCCGGTATGCAAACCTTATCATTTCGGAATAAAATACCTTTTTGAATAAAAAATTGGTTGGCTTTTTCTTGATTCTAAAGGTTTTGATCTACCTCAGAGTTAAAACTTAATTTTGCCAAATTCTAATATTTTCTATTAAAAAAATATGTATTGTATTTTCCCTTGAGTGAATCATACAAGTTAGAAGTAATTTCTGTGAAGCTAAGG
Organism: Cibotium barometz; assembly: GCF_041138505.1. Classification (NCBI taxonomy): domain Eukaryota; kingdom Viridiplantae; phylum Streptophyta; class Polypodiopsida; order Cyatheales; family Cibotiaceae; genus Cibotium; species Cibotium barometz. The sequence continues at coordinate 38,158,539 of NC_141098.1, forward strand.
TATTAATTTCAACAATTCGACTCAATGCATGAGCAATCCTATTCAAGCTACCTTTTCTATATTTAATCATGAAATCAGAGTCTTGCATCAATTCAGCCCATCTTGCCTTTCTACCTTTCAAGTTTGGTTGATCACAAATAATCTGCAAACACTGATGATCTGTCAAGACCATAAATTGAGACACGTAGAGATACTGTATTCATGCCTTTAAAGCATAAATAATTGCATACAAATCTTTCTCCTGAACTAGGTATCTAGTCTATGCATCGTTGAGTTTCTTACTCTCGAAGGCCACAAGCTTCCCATCCTAGAACAAATTTGTGCCTACCGCAAAATCACTAGCATCAGTCTCTACAATGTAAGCCCTACTAGGATTTGCTAAGGCTAACAGAGGAGCATCTCGAACTTTATATTTCAAAGTATCAAAATTTTCCTATAGCTTCTCATTCCACTCAATTGGAGAATTAGACTTCTTATTTTTACCCTTAAGAAGGTTGGTAAAATGCACTGTCAACTTCGAATAGTCCGTAACAGTTGTCCATCCTTGTACTCGATGAACATGGTCAAAACAAACCCAATATCTCTTCAGATCACCATCTCCAATGCGCTACATATGGTTAACCCTAGATATAAGATCTTTTGTAGACATTTTGAATGCATAGCATCTTTCTGTCTCAAATCGGCTTCCATGAAAAAAAATCATAAGGACATTATCTTTCTATCTCAAATCAACTTCCATTAAAAAAATTTAAAGGGACATTATCTTTTTAAATCTAGGATGCTTGATTTGATTCCTTGCGCACTTCTCCTTTATTATGAGATTCTCTAACCATTCTTTGAATCTACACAAAACACAAACCTTTTGAACCATGTAAGTAGATATTATTTTTAATGTGAATTTAAAAATATATAGTTGAGATGACACCTTTGGGATTAAATACATTTGCTAAAGAAGTTCAAACTACTACATGTGATTGATGTTACTACCTTCTTTGACATGCTTTCTAACCACACAATCCAAGACCAAACGCTTTGCCATGTTCATTTGGATCTTTCTAGGACCCCAGGTTATACCATTTGAAATTGCATCTTTAATAAGCTCTAAGGTACCCGAGTTTATAGCATTTGAAATTGCATCTTTAACAAGCTCTAAGGTACCTCTACAAAGCCATATTTGAAGATCCTCTTTGAACATCATGCATGTGCATACCTTGGTGTATCATTAGTCTTGACATCTATTTGTTGTGTGGCATACAATAATATGCCTTGACATCTCTTTGTCATATGGCTTATAGAAATATGCTTGTGCAATACAAATAGCTTTGCATATTGGTCTACTTTTGCAATAAAAGCATGTCAATAATCCATAACCTTTCATCGAGACGCTAATACGACACACTTTATGAGTCAATTTTCTTGATTCACCATTGTTTGCAAGTAATGAGCACTTTTCATATAAATAATAAATCAAATGATAGAAATAATTACTAGCCCAAGATGTTCGATTCGGCAAGCCCGTGTGATTGTGAGACTTCCACAAAGAGGATTAGCACATGCATACACACCACCGCTATAACTACTCTTTTTAACTATTCCAAGGAACTTCACATGCCTCTCAATTGGTTTGGTCTAAGAATGACCATCAAAGCTTTTGCTCCATTCTTTTTATGGGAAAATCATGTGGACCAGTTACACTAAAGAGCTCAAATGCAATATTGTAGTTGTAAATACCGAGAATCTCAACTTCTTTTAAAGAATTACATTCCAATAGTATTCTTCGTAAAATATGTGCATTACATTCTCTAGATAGAATAAATTGCACAATAATGTTCTTTATGATCTCTTGATTGAGACCTACAGCTACAGAAGCTGGAGATTCCTAAACAACAAGATCAATGAATGAAGAGGTTTGCTCTTTTTTTTTTTGCTTTGTAGAGACACCTCCAACCTTTATCACAAGGTTTTCAAAAGAAATCTCTTTATCCAAAATAATATATGGTTCTTATCCAACAATACTTGTGGACTCAATAGGCAAGAGCTCGCCCATCTCGCTAGATGCCAACTTTAATGTAAACACAACCATGCCAACTTTTTGAAGTAAACACAACCATGCCATGCTTGAATATCAACGAAATCTTTTCCATTGACAACCAAAAAATACCCATCTACTTGTTTTTTAATTGGTTCATTCTCGAACCTCCCAACCAAAATGTACAATAAAATAGATGCCATAATGTGAAAGTACCATAGAATACCAAATAAAAAGCTTGATAAAACACTAAACACAACAAAAAAGAACATAATCAACCAATGAAACCCCCCAAAAAGGTAAAAATTATAAACAAACATGTGAAAGAGAGAATATTGTAAGAAAACAAAAAAACAAATCAATACTATGATCTATTGCTTAATGTATCACGATTTTAAAGTGTAAACCAGAAGACAAAATCTCATAAAGCTTTAAATATATAAAAATAATATTTTATATAAGAGAACTATAAATAAAAATAATCTCTATAATTTAATATAAACATAAATCATGAATTAAATTACTGAATATAAAATCTATTTCTAGATTTTATCATAATGAACTAATAATAATTTATATATTATTAACTAATCATTAAATTTAACATTTAATAAATTATCTTTATCTTTTATATAATTTTAATTAATTAATTAAATATACTAATTTATTTATTTATTTATTTTACTATTACTATTTGTTAATTTTTCAACTATTAGTCTTTCCCTACCTCTCTCTCTCTCTCTCTCTCTCTCTCTCTCTCTCTCCCCCCCCCCCTTAATTTTCCTCTCAATCTCTCTTTTTTTCTCTCTCCTTCTATACCTCTTTCTCTATGTCCCTCACTCTCCCTCTCCAAAACCTATCTCCCCCCCTCCCATGTTAGATTAAGGTGAACCCCCCCTCCCCATGATAGGGTGCTGACACCCTATCATGGGAGGAGGAAGAGGGTGGGCTCTCCCTAATCCCTCCTTTCCTACCTCTCTCTCACTCACTCTCTCTTCCCCCCCTCTCTCTCTCTCTTTCTTCTAGATCTATCTCCCTGGCACCATATCATGGGAGGAGGGAGATCAGGCTCACCCTAGGTTATCTCCCCCCCTCCCATGATAGGACACCTGCTCCCTTTCATGGGAGGGGGGAATGGCGAGCTCTCCCTACTATATATATATATATATATCTCCCCTTCCCCACATCTCCCTTTCCCTCTCCCTCTCCCTCTCCTGAATTTATACCCCCCTAATGATAGGGTGTTGTCAGCGCCCTATCATGGGAGGAGGAAGAGGGTGGGATCATCCTAATCTCTATCCCTACCTCTATGTCACTTTCTCTCCTTCCCTACCTCTATGTAAATTTCTCTCCTTCCCTACCCTCTCTCTTCTCTTTCTCTCTCTCTCTCTCTCTCTCTCTCTCTCTCTCTCTCTCCCTCTTTTGGACCTCGCCTCTCTCTCTCTCTCTCTCTCTCTCTCTCTCTCTCTCTCTCTCTCTCTCTCTCTCTCTCTCGGGGGTGCGAGCAGGAGAGCGTAGTTGAGGAGGGGGAAAGAGAGAGATTACGACGAGTCCCCCATGAACTACTGCATGACATTTGAGGTTAGTTTTCTCGAAATTTTTTGTTTATCATGTTAGCTTTCAATAATAATACTCGTTTATGTGTATATTTCAAAATATACAATTAACACATTTATGCTTACGTGTGCCAGAAAATGTCGTACAGACTTCAAAGAAAGATACATGATATTATTATCTATCATGGTATGGAAGTTGGTCGTGGATCAATCATGCAAATACAAACCAACAAAATTGTGTATGGTGTTTCTTTTACCATAACTCCATGGTAATATGGAAGTTAGATGTGGATCAATCATGCAAACACAAACCAACGAAATTTTGCATGGTGTTTCTTTACCAATTCATCAGGTAGAACTCCATGTTGTATGTTGTGAAGAGATGAATGTACCACTCTCATATCCTGTGCACAATGGAGAGATATATCACCTTGATGAAGCGATTGGCTTTATCGTTCTTTGGCCAACCAAATTCTTGGTAGTAATAAGTTTTCTTAATTGTTTTGCATTCTAACAATTATGTTCAATCAATAATTTATGTGGTAAATTTAGTTCGATGATTAAGAAATGTATTTTGGAAATAAAATAGAGAGAGTTACATTGTCTATGGAAGATGATAGAGTTAGAGTGCATGATCTTGAGAAAGAGACTGATCTTAAGTCACTGCCACCACTAAGGAAAAGAACTAAGCATACAATTGAGCAAGAAAAATCAAGATCTAAGACCAAAAGTCAGGTGGTAACATTCAAGAAAACACAACATACTAAAAAGAAGGATGAGGATTAAGTTCCATCTAGAGAGAAAGGCAACCAAGAAGTCTTGACAAAAAGGTTCTAGTGCACAAAAACAACATGTGTGGGTACAAACAGAAGTTGTAGTAGAGAGTACAAGAAGAGACGCTACAAAAGTGTTAATCCAACTCTAGGATTAACAAGAGCCACCGCCATTATCTTACATCAAGGAGTCACAGTAGATACACCGAAGGGTCATACATTCAAGATATCAAGCAATAGTGTCCAAAGCTACAACTTGGACAGGCGCCCGTAATGGTGTGATGGAGTATTTATGGCGATTTTCGCTTCAAGAGTGTGTGGTAGCAAGTTAGGATGAAGTCCTAAGTGATGTACTTCATAGGTATAATATGAGAATAGTCATTGTAATAGCATTAGGCCTCTTATGAGCCTAAAGTGCCTAGCTGGCCATAGTTTAAGTGAGTGTGAACACTCATGGCCATGTATATAAGTGAATTTCTCTCATAATACAACATACTCTCCCATTGTGCAATTGAGTCTTACTCTTGCTAATCCTCTTGCTAATCTCTCTTCCTTATGCTAACAATCATACAGATATGTTGTTAAATAGAATGATTTAGTATTCTAACTTGAATGTAGGTATCTGAGTTACCATGTAGTTATGCTAGTTAGCATTATGAATGCGCTAATTAGAATGCATGTATGGTAGTTAACATAATTAAGTGTTCTAACAAGCATGCAACATGTTAACTAGTAAGCAACTATTCTAACTAATAACATGTAGTTATGCTAGTTAGAATGTTGAATGTGCCAATTAGCATTCAGCATGTAGTTATGCTAGTTAGAATGTTGAATGTGCCAATTAGCATTTAACTATGATAGCTAGCATGATTTAGTATTGTAAAACAAGTATGCAATATACTAACTAGCATGTAAGAATACCAACTAGCATGTAGGTATGCCAACTAACATGCAATTATGCTAGTTAGAATTATGAATGCGCTAATTAGCATGCATGTATGGTAGTTAGCATGATTTAGTGTTCGCATGAAATTATACTAACTAGCATGTAGACATGCTAACTAACATGCAAGTATGGTAGTTAGTATGCACGTATGGTAGTTAGCATGATTTAGTGTTCTAACAAGTATGCAGGTATGCTAACAAGCATACAAGCATGCTAATTAACATGCAGTTATACTAGTTAGCAAAAAGCAAGTATGATAGTTAGCATAAAGGTATGCTAGTTAACATGATTTAGTATTCTAACAAGCAAATTAAACAAGTTCTTTAATTTCATCCGTTATGGCATGGTAACGTGGAAGCCTTGAGCATGATTCCAATGAGAATAAGTGGTCACCATCATTTATTCAAGACTGCAGACTATTTTTTGGGATGTACAAGGAATGCCTGGAAACTTACATAACTTTGGTGGCCTTAGTAATGGACACTTTCTGAGTATAATTCATGAGAGTAGTGAATGTACTTTTCTTAAGAAAGAACTTTTCTTTTCTTAGTGGTTTCTTAACAACAACCAATGTATTAGGCTTATTTGCTATTATTGTTGATTGCAGTTCATCCTGTTCTCTAGAGAGAGAGAGAGAGAGAGAGAGAGAGAGAGAGAGAGAACAGGATGATTCCAAAACCTACTGGATTTAGATTAATGGGTTGGTGTTCTCCTAAATTATCTTTGATTCATTTGCTCAAAACATTAGTTTTTGGTGTCTTTATATATAAAGTACACTAAGGGAATTTGGCTTTTCCATCGTAGCTCTTACATCTCTCGACTACAACCTTTTGTGGAAAACTATGTATGTCTTCTATTAACTGAATTTTAAATGACATCTTTGAGTTCCTTATTTTAATGATGATTGAAATTTTACTTGAATACACATAAGATACTCACAAAACTGGCCTTCATCAATGGAAATATTTAGCATTGTGGAACCTTGGTTAATCAAATTCACAATGGCATTGTTTCGTTTTATTCCAACTATTCAACTTGACTAAATATTCCCAAGCTCACCTCTATGATGTCTCTAATTTCAAAGTAGTTCAGTGGAGCAATTATGAAACTACACACTAAAGTATCATATTATTAATCTCTTCCTTATATTTTACTAGGTCATTGAATTTGGCTATTAAGTTGAACAAACCACACAAAGCTTTGATAAAAAGTAACGAAGCAAAATTACAGTCCCAACAAGTGAATAGCAATGCTGCAATACAAATTGATCATCACGAAACTAGGTTTGAGGTTGGCAAGTACGATTGCCATGGCTTCAAAAGCTGCAAAATAACATGCTCTTTACCAACAAAAACACACCCACACATGCTCAACAAGATGAGAAATTCAAGAAATTGTCATCATCATCCTCACTCTCCTCATTCTCAAGGAAATGCACAAGAAAGAGTCTATAAGAACCAAGAGAGAGTAGAAGAAGAGAGGAGAGAATATGAGAAATTTAATAATTTGTCAACAACTCTCCTGAATCTCTTCCTCCATTGATGAAGAACAAGAAAATGCATAAGAGAGAGCTTGCAAGAACCAACAGAGAGAAAACAAGAGCGAAGAGGCACCTAAATCAACCCCTGAACTCTCCTCCAACTTTACCAACCTACTTTTGTCTTTCTTGATATTATAAAATTGGGAACACATCTTTTGTCAAAAGTTTAAAGACTTTATTTTTACAACTAAGGAGTTCTAAAAAGCATCCTGAAACCTTTCAAAACTATGAAACACACACATAAAAGTGGCCATGGCAATCAAAGATTGCTGACCCGCTAATATGCCATGCTAGTTTACAATAAAGCATATAAAAATGAGTATATTTGTAGGAAAAATGCTAAACATTTATCAATTTAGCACCAAAATTACGCCCAAAATAGGAGGTTATCATTCCTCCTTTTCTTAGACTTTGAGCATCCTCATGAACACTTTGAAAAGAAAGCTTTGCATTGGAATCAGCACCTCAAACATGTTGACAAAGAAACCACAAACACTCTATCACTTCTCTTTTCTCCAAGTTGGACCACCTCAATCGGCACCACCCATCCAAAACTCCAACACTTCTTTACACACCACACTCACACCATCTCCAACTCTTCAACTTCCTCTTTAACACCAAAACTTCTAAGGAAGTACCCTTTTATTTTGAAATGAATAAGGCAATACATCCCTCTAAACAAACCCAAATACGCCCCACCCTTACACTTATCAAAAGAGCATCATCCCCTTTGTTTGTCATCAGGGCACCTTCATTTGGAGCAGTTAGACATCACTACTATGTGGGTCATCACCCTGTTATTAATGCCTTGGCATCCATCTCTATTCACCATGGAGAGCGTTCAGGCTTATCTATAATTCTGTTAGAGAAGGCCAATATTGTAGCATGAAACAAGTGAAACTGGCCCTTCTTCTTGTCAATGAGCATAATCAAACACGTGAAACTAACAAGCTAACCACCCACTCACCCAAAAAGAAACAGATAATGCAACGATAGAAAAAGAAACAGATAATGCAAAGATAGATAGAGTCATGGATGGCGTGACGCCTCTCCATTATTATTTATACATGCATGCATGCATGTTCCGTACTACTTACTCTACGTCAGAGGGCTCATTCCCGGGGATGGATGATCTTGCCCTTCCAGATGCCCGGGCCACTGCATGCTGGGACGGAGGGGATGATCTTGCCCATCCAGATGCACAGCGTCTTGCCGTCTTTCTTATCCTTGAAGATAATAGTGTCCAAGATTCTGCTGCTGGCGCTGGTGCCGGCGGGCGAGAGCTCATACCATGACACATCACATGTTGGACTCATGATCATCAAGCCATCACCAGAGCCGTTACCCTGAGCATTTAGGCCCGTGAAGATCGGGCCTCCCGTCGTCACCCATCTCCTCCGTATCCAGCCACGCGTCACACATCTCAGTATCCCGTTCGATATCGAGACATCCTCCCATCCAAACGAGACATCCTGCCATCCAAACGAGACATCCTCCCATCCAGCCTTCTGCAGCTCCTCTACCGCCAGCTCATGAAGGCTTTTCTCATCCATCTTCTTGGCCTCAAAGGCCGAACGGAACTTCTCCAGAAGCACTTCATGAGAACCAACGCTGCCCGCCTCCACCTCCATATTGCTTCAACCCCACGCACTGCAAGCACAGCACCACAAGAGGACCCATCAACACCAACATAATCTCTCTCTCTCTCTCTCACACACACACGAGTTACACCTACCAACACCAACATATATTGTTAAACATGCTGTTTGAAGCACAACGGGCGCTTACCTCTCTCTCTCTGTCGCTCTCTCTCAAACAACACAAAAGGCCGGTTTGATGCTGAAACAAAGCTCTCGTTTTTATATATATATATATAGAGAGAGAGAGAGAGAGAGAGAGAGAGACAACAGTGACCTGCACATTTGGTCGGTGGACATCGCAGAAGACCATACACCTCACGTCTCTGCACATTTGGTCGGTGCATATCTCAGAAGACCATAGACCTCACGTCTCTTGCTGAAATTAAGCTATGCGCACCAATGAAATTTATTTGGGAGTGTACCAGAAAGTACCTTGGCCTTCACTGATGAAAACTCCTTGCGCAACAAAATCTATTTGGCCCAACTTTCAAAGTTGGGAAAGGCTTTTTGAAACCTTCTCCAGTGTCTTCATTTTCCAGATGAAATGTCACTCAAAGCAATCAATCAGTGGCCAAAAGAGCAATCCTCACACATGCCTTTGAGTCAATGCTCAGAACTCGGATAGTTGAACTACCGGAATATGGGTAAGATAACCATAAAAATATATATGCCTATCTAGGCTAATTATTTGCCCGTCCCGGATGGGGTAAGGATCTAGTACCAATACTAGTTCCTGTGTTGTTGTTGCTGCTGCCCCTACCATTAGGGGTCGGAGGAGGTCATCTAAAACATGATGATATTGAATTAAGAAAGATATGCACAAATGATTAAGATAAGAAGAAGCTTCTTTTCATTATATATTTTGATTAAGTCCGAGGTCATATGAAACACATGATATTTAAGAAAAAAATTCACAAATCATTGAGATAAAAGAGCCTTTTCACGATACATTTTACAAAATTTTGCAAAGGCTTGTGACCGATGTTCATTGATGCTGATATTCGATGGGACCACCAAAGCCTTGAATTCATGAAAATGGTTTTTGAAGGCGGCATCATATTCTTGTGTTGGAGATGGAGGCGATAGCATGAGAGAGATGAGAGAGAAGCACACGAGACACAAGATTGAATCCCCAAAGTGTGTGGAATACACACAATAGATGAGTATATATAGAGGAGATCCTAGGGCTATTTATAGAGACATTCTATATATAGCCAACACCCCCGCTCAAATAAGGGTCTCTAACTGTGGATGAAAAAACCCTTGGGGGCTCAAGGGAAAAACCCACAGCTCTATATACACCTACCACTATATTAAATTATTTTATAGTTACAAAGTATTATTCAAAGGAGCTACATCACTCCCATATATACAATAGCCATGAAGGCTGCGAAGGAGCTACATCACTCCCATATATACAATAGCCATGAAGGAGCTACATCACTCCCATATATACTTCATCACTCTTATGTGTACAATAGCCATGAAGGCTTTGAAGGAGTCATCGTCATCCATCTTCATGTTGTCTTGATCCATTCATGTAGGTTGGGTGCGAGTCTATCTTCGTGACGATGCCAAATAATATTTTTGTAGTCTCTTCTCTATATTGAAGCTCAACAATATCCAAATACAATCCTGATCCATAAACCCTGTAATATGGAAGAAGTCTCCATAACAAATGGAAAACCATAATTTTGTTATAGAAATATGAGATGTACACGAAAAGATGTACACAAAGAAATAAACATAAAGGTATCTATTATATGGTTGCTTAGGAATATAGTCCATCCCCATGGACATGCATGGCAATGTCAACTTGTGGAAGATCATCCAATCAATGGCAAATGAACTAGATTTGGTAAGAGAATCTAGTTACTTGGAGAAGTTGACTTGGAAGATCAACCTGTCAATAAACACTAAAATAGAAAATGACACTCATTCTAGTTAGTAAGGATATCATGGAAAGCTAGAATCATATCTTTACCATGGGAAAAATCTATGACATAAGATCAAACCTCCAATATTATGAGTCAAGATAATGAGACAACTATAACTTGGATCAAACCTCCAGGATGACATGAAAGGAAACCTCATAAGATGACAGGACGAGAAATCAAACCTCTGACATGTAGTCAGGATGACATGATGTGAACGTAAACCTCATAAGCTGACGGGATGAGAAATGACGTCCATAGGTAGGATGACCAGACATGATGAAAAAACGAACCTCTGAAACAATAATTAGGATAGTAAACCTCATAAGATAGGCCGAGAAATCAAACGTGTGACATTCACAATAAGGATAGTAAACCTCATAAGATGACGGAACGAGAAATAGGCCGAGAAATCAAACGTGTGACATTCACAATAAGGATAGTAAACCTCATCAGATGATGGAACGAGAAATCAAACTTTTGACATCCGTAGGCAGCATGTAGCCAGGATGACATGATGTGAACATAAACCTCATATGCTGATAAGACGAGAAATCAAACCTCTAACGGGAAGAGAAATCAAACCTCTGACATGTAGTCAGGATGACATGACGAGAATGTAAACCAACCTCGTAAGATGATGGGACAAGAAATCAAACCTCTGACATGTAGTCAGGATGACATGACGTGAACATAAACCTCATAAGCTGACGGGACGAGAAATCAAACCTCTCGAGAAATATGCTCAACGGAATTTCTTGTTAGTTGCCATAGATTGAATTCCAAGACTTGACCACCGTTATAGCCATTTAGACCTGCATGGTTGCATTGTCGACCACAAAAGACATTGATAGACTTAAATAAACCTAGTCAATCTGATGAGCCAAAGCCAAGGCACAGTGCATCCAATGACCATGGCATCATGGATACAATCCATGGAAACATAGTCAACCATCATTGATGAAACATGTAACCATCATCAAGGAACAACACCATGACATCATGGATAAAATCCTTAGAAACACAATCAACCAATATAGATTAGCCAAGTGAACCAACATCAACGAAACATGTAGCTTGGAATGACCAACATCAACGAAACATGTAGCCATCACCATGGAACAACGATCCATGGAAACGTAGTCAACCATCATCGATGAAACATGTAACCATCATCATGGAACATGTAACCATCATCATGGAACAACACCATGGCATCATGGATACAATCCATGGAAACATAGTCAACCATCATCGATGAAACATGTAACCATCATCATGGAACATTACCATGGCATCATGGACATTTTGACGAAAAAGCATCCATATGTATGCTTGAAAAATCATCATAAAACAGCACCATGGCATCATGGATCTTTTCCATGGGAACATAACCAATATCGATGAAATGTGTAACCATCACCATGGCATCATGGACATTTTGAGAAAACGTGTAACCATCATCAGGGAAGGAAACCATAGTATCATGAGACAACACCAAAGCATTAATACAAAGGTAAACCAAGTCAATGGATGCACATTCCATCAATATGAAAGAAACAAGATGCATTTAAAAGCATCACAATCAATATGGGAGAAACAATTGACATACCTTTTCTTGAGGATTTAATATGAGAATCATACCTATAGGCTCCTCATCTGAAAAGTGAGATTTGAGTATCCTCCACGCACTTGATGGATACCTACCCATATAGCAATTTCATGATGGAGAACCAATGCTACCATTGTATGATGGAGATAAGGATTATGTCTCCACAAGATCTTCCTTAGGGTCACAAACTACTCCTGAATAGCTTCCATTAAAAGATGTCAAAATTAGCAGGTTATGATAGCCATATCAAACTCGACACCAAATGCAGGGTGAGAAAGGTAAAATTAGCGTGAACTTGTGTAAAATCGTAGTTATGCTCTCTCTAAGAGACGCTTGATAGTGGATTCATGTATGAATTTCAATACAATTTCTCATAGTTAATGCAAAACAAACTATAAAATAGAGAACTTATCTCGCCATAATCCAAACTCTCCTACTGTTGTCGGCACCTAGTGCCTTTGCAAAATATCAAGGCCATGGTTAGCATAGATTTTCAGATTGATGTAGTTGGAAAAAATATGTCAAGCTGCAATGTATATATGATCAAGAAACCATCAGAAGTGAAATCATAGATTATCATATTGATTGAGTTGAAAAAATGATGAATATGTCAAGCTGTAATGTATACATGATCAAGAAACCATAAGAAGTGAAGATAGCAGCATTGCGTGTAAGAGTTAGTTTTCACAACATAAACCATCAAAAGTGATCACAAAAGAGGACTTAGCTATTTGTTGATGAAGAGATTTGTTTGACGATTAAGAGATTTGCATGACGATGAAGGCTCCATAGTTTAAAATCTTGCTTTAGTAGGTTGAAGAATGGAAGTATGCTCCCACTTGAACGGCTCCGTAACACTGGGTACCCAAAGGTCATCAACTCAAAAAGCTGTCACCTTATTTTTCAATGGAATAAGACCCTTCTACCTTTGGCGCTCCTAGCAAACCTTCACGTTATTTATGTGTCTCTGCTCATACGGCTGAATATGTATGCTCATCTCTCAGCGTTAGTTATGCTTCCCTGCTCAACGCGTCTCTGCTTATACGGTTGAATATGTATGCTCATCTCTAAGCGTTAGGTGTGCTTCTCTGCTCATACGGCTGAATATTGATACTGCACTGCGCTTACAACTTCAGACTTCTCTGCTCATCCATTCTCTATAAGGCTATCCATTGCTAAAGAAATTATAAGATTCATGCACTGCTGCTGTACATGAACCAGAGATGGGATGCAAACTATTGGCTATATATAGAGACATATATAGAATGTCTCTATATATAGCCAACACAAACTTCTCAATCCGAAATAAGCACTAAGAAGCAAGAAAGCAACAATACATGTCATGCTTGTCTAAAATAAGCACTAAGAAGATAAAGCTAAATCAGACGGTGCAGTTTGGCTAATTCTGCAAGGATCGTGCTCACTCTATCTCGGCTGCAAAGTAGTGCTCTTTCGCGCTCTATTTCTGTTGCACCTTTGTTCCTTGCTCTATCGCTGCTGCACCTTGCCTTTGCATGCAACCATGCACTCACGATTGGGCCTCATGCAGCCATGCACTCACGAGTGGGCCTCTCTATGCAAGCTGCACACGCATGTAGCCTTCTCTGCAACGCATGCAGCCTTCTCTGCATACTCTATAGAAACAAGTCACACAGAGGGCCGCTAGATGCCGATTAGGAACATGCTCTGAGCAACGTAATCACAGGCTACGACTAATTACATGCATACAGCTAATTACATGCATGCACCAAACAAAGCCGTAATTACATGCATAATCCACTCAAAACAGGTGATAACAGCGTTTTTTTTTACAACGAACAATAAGCAATAGGCTAATACACAATTAAGCAACAACAACAGAACAATATATCAAGGAGGAATACTACTTAGCTTCTTTGCTCGAGACATCCGTGGAGCGTAGCCACAGCTCTGATACCATGTTGGAGATGGAGGCGATAGCATGAGAGAGATGAGAGAGAAGCACACGAGACACAAGATTTAATCCCCAGTGTGTGGAATACACATAATAGATGAGTATAAATAGAGGAGATCCTAGGGCTATATATAGAGACATTCTATATATAGCCAACATCTTGCATATCTATCATGTCTAGTCCCATGTAATTCATGTCTATACGAAAAAACTCTCAATAAGAAGGGAAGAAAGTGTAGCAATTTGCAAAAGCCATGTCTCCCTCCAAGTATCGTTTAAGCAGTGTTGCATCATTTAAGCAACATTGTCTGCATGGCATAAACGACGCATGCCATCGCATAAAGAAGGTTCATTTTAAAAATAAATACTATGATGTGATGAACGGGAAACGCTTAAGCAATGCCCAATGTCTCTTTTACCTGATTACAAACTAGCGTAATAGTGCAACAATTCTCTCTGTCTCTCTCACATATACACACTAAAGTACTCCTCTCTCTCTCTCTCTCTCTCTCTCTAGAGAATAGGATGAATTGCAATCAACATTAATAGCAAATGTGCCCAATACATTGGTTGTTGTTAAGAAACCACCAAGCAAAGAAGAGTTCTTTCTTAAAAAAAGTACATTGACTACTACTCTCATGAATTATACTCAGAAAGTGCCCACTAAGGTCACCAAAGTTATGCAAATTTCCAGGCATTCCTTGACATCCCAAAAATAGTGTGCAGTCTCGGATAAATGATGGTGACCACTCATTCTCATTGGAATCATGCTCAAGGCTTCCTTGTTACAATGCCACAACAGATGAAATCAAAGAACTTGTTTAATCCTTTTGGGAATCTGAAACATGTGTCTCCCTTATTAACAAGAAAGATGTCTGCAGAAAAAGAATCGAACAAAACTATTACATCAAGCATCCGGTCCATCTTCTCGATTAGCCTCAAGTACATGAACCTTGTTTACTATAGTTACATGTGCTAACTATCATAGTACATTCACTGTTGATAAATGGCATACTTTCATACTAGTTATTAATGCTAACTATGAGACATGCCTACTAGTTAGGAAACTCGCTAGTTATACTAATTAACATGCATGCATGATGGCTAGAATAATAAATAATGATAAGTAACATACCTGCATGCTTGTTATTAATGCTAACTATGACACATGCCTACTAGTTAGGAAACTCGCCAATTATACTAATTAACATGCATGCATGCTAGCTAGAATCATAAATAATGATAAGTAACATACCTGCATGCTTGTTAGTACAGTTAAATGGTACGAATGAAAGAAGTTAATCTTTCTCTGCTTGACTCATTAATGCTAGCTAGCATACATGTATGCTCATTAGCACACTCATCAATGCTGATCAGCATACTTGACTACTTGTTAGAACACTGAATCATTTTAACTAGCATACCTTTATGCTAACTACCATACTTGCATGCTAACTAGTATAACTGCATGTTAATTAGCATGCTTGTTAGCATACCTGCATACTTTTGTTAGAACACTAAATCATGCTAACTACCATACTTGCATGTAAGTTAGCATATATGCATGCTAGTTAGCATGAAATAGCATATATGCATGCTAGTTAGCATAATTTCATGCTAACTACCATACTTGCATGTAAGTTAGCATATCTGCATGCTAGTTAGCATAATTCCATGCTTGTTAGAACACTAAATCATGCTAACTACCATACATGCATGCTAATTAGCAAATTCATATTCTAACTATAGCATAATTGCATGTTAGTTGGCATACCTACATGCTAGGTAGCATGTTGCATACTTGTTAGAACACTAATTCATGCTAGTTACCATACCTGAATGCTAATTAGCACATTCAACATTCTTACTAGCATAACTACATGTTATTAGTTAGAATACTTGCTTACTAGTTAGCATGTTGCATGCTTGTTAGAACACTTAATTATGCTAACTACCATAGCTGCATCCTAATTAGCACATTCATAATGCTACCTAGCATGACTGCATGGTAACTTGCATACCTACATTCAAGTTAGAATAGTAAATCATTCTATTTAACATACTTGCATGATTGTTAGCACACTCATGTATGCTAACTATCATACATGCATGCTAATTAGAATAGTAAATCATACCAACTAGTATACCCACGAATGTGGACTTATTCATTCATGCTTATGGATGATTTGTTCTTATTTTGTAGGTTGAGTTGTTTCAAAAATTCAAAATTGCTCATCCTGATTTTACAATCTTTAATTGCACTCATTTGAGTATTTGAAGCCCTTGCTTGTTTGTCGAGTGAGGGATAGATATACATGCTGCTATGATATCATGCCCAAATTTCTTTCTTCAAAGACACTCAACAAGAGTGAATGAACGATAGATGTGAGGTTTGTGTAGGAGATGTTGTAACCATGGGTTGCATCGCACTGGTTTGTACTTTCTGTGGTGTGACACAGTTATAGGAATAAGAAGTCTACTCAAAGGAGAATTTTTTGGCCAATAAAAAGTCCTTCTAACCAAAGCCAAGGTACACTATATCCCCGGATGTCCTGTCGTCGATGGTGCATCATGACACTCAAATAGGATCCTCAATTTAATTTTTGGCACATCCGGTATGCAGACCTTATCATTTCGGAATAAAAGACCATTTTGAATAAAAAATTGGTTGGCTTTTCCTTGATTCCCAAGGTTTTGATCTACCTCAGGGTTAAAACTTAATTTTGCCAATTTCTAATATTTTCTATTAAAAAAATATGTATTGTATTTTTCCTTGAGTGAATCATACAGGTTAGAAGTAATTTCTGTGAAGCTAAGGTCATTAATTTCAACAATTCGACTCAATGCATGAGCAATTCTATTCAAGCTACCTTTTCTATATTTAATCATGAAATCAAAGTCTTGCATCAATTCAGCCCATCTTGCCTTTCTACCTTTCAAGTTTGGTTGATCACAAATAATCTGCAAACACTGATGATCTGCCACCATAAATTGAGACATGTAGAGATACTGTATTCATGCCTTTAAAGCATAAATAATAGCATACAAATCTTTCTCCTGAACTAGGTATCTAGTCTGTGCATCGTTGAGTTTCTTACTCTTGAAGGCCACAAGCTTCCCATTCTAGAACAAAGTTGTGCCTACCGCAAAATGACTAGCATCTGTCTCTACAATGTAAGCCCTACTAGGATCTGCTAAGGCTAACACAAGAGCATCTCAAACTTTATATTTCAAAGTATCAAAATTTTCCTATAGCTTCTCATTCCACTCAATTGGAAGGTTGGTAAAATGCACTGTCAACTTCGAATAATCCGTAACAGTTGTCCATCCTTGTACTCGATGAACATGGTCAAAACAAACCCAAGATCTCTTCAGATCACCATCTCCAACCAATGCGCTACATATGGTTAACCCTAGATATAAGATCTTTTGTAGACATTTTGAATGCATAGCATCTTTCTGTCTCAAATCGGCTTCCATGAAAAAAAATCATAAGGACATTATCTTTCTATCTCAAATCAACCTCCATTAAAAAAATTTAAAGGGACATTATCTTTTTAAATCTAGGATGCTTGATTTGATTCCTTGCACACTTGTCCTTCATTCTGAGATTCTCTAACCATTCTTTGAATCTACACAAAACACAAACCTTTTGAACCATATAAGTAGATATTATTTTTAATGTGAATTTAAAAATATATAGTTGAGATGACACCTTTGGGATTAAATACATTTGCTAAACAAGTTCGAACTACTCCATGTGATTGATGTTACTACCTTCTTTGACATGCTTTCTAACCACACAATCCAAGACCAAACGCTTTGCAATGTTCATTTAGATCTTTCTAGGACCTGAGGTTATAGCATTTGAAATTGCATCTTTAATAAGCTCTAAGGTACCCGAGGTTATAACATTTGAAATTGCATCTTTAACAAGCTCTAAGGTACCTCTACAAAGCCATATTTGAAGATCCTCTTTGAACATCATGCATGTGCATACCTTGGTGTATCATTAGTCTTGACATCTATTTGTTGTGTGGCATACAATAATATGCCTTGACATCTCTCTGTCATATGGCTTACAGAAATATGCTTGTGCAATACAAATAGCTTTGCATATTGGTCTACTTTTGCAATAAAAGCATGTAAATAATCCATAACTTTTCATCGAGATGCTAATACGACACACTTTATGAGTCAATTTTCTTGTTTCACCATTGTTTGCAAGTAATGAGCATTTTTCATATAAATAAGTAATCAAATGATAGAAATAATTACTAGCCCAAGATGTTCGATTTGGAGAGCCCGTGATTGTGAGACTTCCACAAAGAGGATTAGCACATGCATACACACCACCGCTATAGCTACTCTTTTTGACTATTCCAAGGAACTTCACATGCCTCTCCAATCGGTTTGGTCTAACAATGACCATCAAAGCTTTGCTCCATTCTTTTTATGGGAAAATCATGTGGACCAGTTACACTAAAGAGCTAAAATGCAATATTGTAGTTGTAAATACCGGGAATCTCAACTTCTTCTAAAGAATTACATTCCAATAGTATTCTTCGTAAAATATGTGCATTACATTCTCTAGATAGAATAAATTGCACAATAATGTTCTTTATGATCTCTTGATAAACACCTACAGCTACAGAAGCTAGAGATTCCTAAACAACAAGATCAATGAATGAAGAGGTTTGCTCTTTTTTTTTCTTTGTAGAGACACCTCCAACCTTTATCACAAGGTTTTCAAAAGAAATCTCTTTATCCAAAATAATATATGGTTCTTATCAAACAATACTTGTTGACTTAATAGGCAAGAGCTCGCCCATCTCACTAGATGCCAACTTTAATGTAAACACAACCATGCCAACTTTTTGAAGTAAACACAACCATGCCATGCTTGAATATCAACGAAATCTTTTCCATTGACAACCAAAAAATACCCATCTACTTGTTTTTTAATCGGTTCATTCTCGAACCTCCCAACCAAAAAGTACAATAAAACAGATGCCATAATGTGAAAGTACCATAGAATACCAAATAAAAAGCTTGATAAAACACTAAACACAACAAAAAAGAACATATTCAACCAATGAAACCCCCCAAAAAGGTAAAAATTATAAACAAACATGTGAAAGAGAGAATATTGTAAGAAAACAAAAAAACAAATCAATACTATGATTTATTGCTAAATGTATCACGATTTTAAAGTGTAAACCAGAAGACAAAATCTCATAAAGTTTTATATAAGAAAACTATAAATAAAAATAATCTCTATAATTTAATATAAACACAAATCATGAATTAAATTACTAAATATAAAATCTATTTCTAGATTTTATCATGATAAACTAATAATAATTTATATATTATTAACTAATCATTAAATTTAACATTCAATGATAATTAAATTATCTTTACCTTTTATATAATTTAAATTAATTAATTAAATATACTAATTTATTTATTTATTTATTTTACTATTACTATTTGTTAATTCTTCAACTATTAGTCTTTCCCTACCTCTCTCTCTCTCTCTCTCTCTCCCCCCTTAATCTTTCTCTCAACCTCTCTTTTTTTCTCTCTCCTTCTCTACCTCTTTCTCTATGTCCCTCACTCTCCCTCTTCAAAACCTATCTCCCCCCCTCCCATGTTACATTAAGGTGAACCCCCCCATGATAAAGTGCTGACACCCTATCATGGGAGGAGGAAGAGGGTGGGCTCTCCCTAATCCCTCCTTCCCTACCTCTCTCACTCACTCTCTCTTCCCCCCCCTCTCTCTCTTTCTTCTAGATCTACATCCCTGGCACCATATCATGGGAGGAGGGAGATTAGGCTCACCCTAGGTTATCTCCCCCCCTCCCATGATAGGGCACCTACTCCCTTTCATGGGAGGGGGGAAAGGCGAGCTCCCTACTATATATATATATATATATATATATATATATCTCCACTTCCCCACATCTCCCTTTCCCTCTCCCTCTCCTGAATTTATATCCCACCTAATGTTAGGGTGTTGTCAGCACCCTATCAATGGAGGAGGAAGAGGGTGGGATCATCCTAATCTCTATCCCTACCTTTATGTCACTTTCTCTCCTTCCCTACCTCTATGTCACTTTCTCTCCTTCCGTACCCTCTCTCTCTCTCTCTCTCTCTCTCTCTCTCTACATCTCCCTTTCCCTCTCCCTGTCCCGAATTTATCTCCTCCTCCCCCCCCCCCCCCCCCCCCCGATAAGGTGCCAATGCCCTATCATAGGGGGGGTGAAAGGCGAGCTTGCCCTAATTTATCTCGCCCCCTCCCATGATAGGGCATCGGTGCCCTATCATGGGAGGGGGATGAGGGTAGGCTCGTCCTAGTCTCTCTCTCCTTACCTCTCTCCCACTCTCTCTGCCTACCTAATCTCTCTCCTTACCTCTCTCCCACTCTCTCTGCCTACCTAATCTCTCTCCTTACCTCTCTCTCTCTCTCTCTATCTCCTTACCTCTCACTCACTCTCTATCCTTCTCGATCTCTCTCTCTCTCTCTCTCTCTCTTTCGAATCTATGCCCTCGTTGACTACTCTCTTCCCTCCCTCTCCCAAACTATGCCCACATCTCGTTCCTCTCCCACCCTCCTGCCTAATATCTATCCCTACATCTCCCTCACTCTCTCTCCTTTTGTACCTCCCTCTCTCACTCTCTCTCACTCTCCTTTGTACCTCCATCTCCCACCCTCCTGCCTAATATCTATCCCTACATCTCCCTCACTCTCTCTCCTTTTGTACCTCCCTGTCTCACTCTCTCTCACTCTCCTTTGTACCTCCATCTCTCTCTCTCTCTCTCTCTCTCTCTCTCTCTCTCTCTCTCTCTCTCTCTCTCTGTGGACTGCACTATCCCCCTTGCACCCCCCCTTCCCCTCTCAATTGTACTCTCCCCCCTCCACAACCTATGCCTCCATCACTCTTCCCTCCCACCCTCGTGCCTAATCTCTCACCCTACAATTCCCTTACTCTCTCTCCTTCCTTGCCTCACTCTATATCTCTCTCTCTCCCTCCCTCTCCCTCCCTCCCTCACTCCCTCTGCTTCCCTACCTCTCTCTCTCTCTCTCTCTCCCCCCCTACCTCTCCCTCCCTCACTCTCTCTCCCCCCCTCTCTCGCTCCCTCACTCTCTCTCCTTCGTTACCTCTCTCTCTCTCTCTCTCTCTCTCTCTCTCTCTCTCTCCCTCCCTCCCTCCCTCTTTTGGATCTTTCTTCCCCCTCCATGATAGGGCGTCAACGCCCTATCATGGAGAAAAGTAGGGGGAGACTCGCCTCTCTCTCTCTCTCTCTCTCGGGGGTGCGAGCAGGAGAGCGTAGTTAAGGAGGGAGGAAAGAGAGAGATTACGATGAGTCCCCCACGAACTATTGCATGACATTTGAGGTTAGTTTTCTTGAAATTTTCTATTTATCATGTTAGTTTTCAATAATAATACTCGTTTATGTATATATTTCAAAATATGCAATTAACACATTTATGCTTACGTGTGCTAGAAAATGTCGTACAGACTTCAAAGAGAGATACATATTATTATCCATCATGGTATGGAAGTTGGTCGTGGATCAATCATGCAAATACAAACCAACAAAATTGTGTATGGTGTTTCTTTACCATAACTCCATGGTAGTATGGAAGTTAGATGTGGATCAATCATGCAAACACAAACCAATGAAATTGTGCATGGTGTTTCTTTACCAATTCATCAGCAGGTAGAACTCCATGTTGTATGTTGTGAAGAGATGAATGTACCACTCTCATATCCCGTGCATAATGGAGAGATATATCACCTTGATGAAGCGATTGGCTTTATCGTTCTTTGGCCAACCAAATTCTTGGTAGTAATAAGTTTTCTAAGTGTTTTGCATTCTAACAATTATGTTCAATTAATAATTTATGTGGTAAATTTAGTTCGATGATTAAGAAATGCATTTTGGGAATAAAATAGAGAGAGTTACATTGTCTATGGAAGATGATAGAGTTAGAGTGCATGATCTTGAGAAACAGACTGATTTGAAGTCACTGCTATTAAGGAAAAGAACTAAGCATACAATTGAGCAAGAAGAATCAAGATCTAAGACCAAAAGCCAGGTGGTAACATTCAAGAAAACACAATGCACTAGAAAGAAGGATGAGGATTAAGCTCCATCTAGAGAGAAAGGCAACCAAGAAGTCTTGACAAAAAGGTTCTAGTGCACAAAAACAACATGTGTGGGTACAAACAAATGTTGTAGTAGAGAGTATAAGAAGAGACGCTACAAAAGTGTTAATCCAACTCTAGGATTAACAAGAGCCATCGCCATTATCTTACATCAAGGAGTCACGGTAGATACACCGAAGGGTCATACATTCAAGATATCAAGCAATAGTGTCCAAAGCTACAACTTGGACAAGCGCCCGTAATGGTGTGATGGAGTATTTATGGTGATTTTCGCTTCAAGAGTGTGTGGTAGCAAGTTAGGATGAAGTCCTAAGTGATGTACTTCATGGGTATATTATGAGAGTAGTCATTGTAATAGCATTAGGTCTCTTATGAGCCTAAAGTACCTAGCCAGCCATAGCATATCTGCATGCTAGTTAGAATTTCATGCTTGTTAGAACACTAAATCATGTTAACTACCATACATGCATGCTAATTAGCAAATTCATATTCTAACTATAGCATAATTGCATGATGTTAGTTGGCATACCTACATACTAGGTAGCATATTGCATATTTGTTAGAACACTAAATCATGCTAGTTACCATACCTGAATGCTAATTAGCACATTCAACATTCTAACTAGCATAACTACATGTTATTAGTTAGAATACTTGCTTACTAGTTAGCATGTTGCATGCCTGTTAGAACACTTAATTATGCTAACTACCATACTTGCATTCTAATTAGCGCATTCATAATGCTAACTAGCATGAGTGCATGGTAACTCGCATACCTACATTCAAGTTAGAATAGTAAATCATTATATTTAACATACTTGCATGATTGTTAGCACACTCATGTATGCTAACTAGCATACATGCATGCTAATTAGAATAGTAAATCATATCAACTAGTATACCCACGAATGTGGACTTATTCATTCATGCTTATGGATGCTTTGTTCTTATTTTGTAGGTTGAGTTGTTTCAAAAATTCAAAGCTGCTCATCTTGATTTTACAATCTTTAATTATGCTCATTCGAGTATTTGAAGCCCTTGCTTGTTTGTCGAGTGAAGGATAGATATACATGCTGCTATGATATCATGCTCAAATGTCTTTCTTCAAAGACACTCAACAAGAGTGAATGTACAATAGATGTGAGGTTTGTGTAGGAGATGCTGTAACCATGGGTTGCATCGCACTGGTTTGTACTCTTTGTGGTGTGACACAGTTATAGGAATAAGAAGTCTACTCAAAGGAGAATTTTTTGGCCAATAAAAAGTCCTTCTAACCAAATCCAAGGTACGCTATATCCCCGAATGTCCTGTCGATGGTGCATCATGACACTCAAATAGGATCCTCAATTTAATTTCTGGCACATCCGGTATGCAAACCTTATCATTTCGGAATAAAAGACCATTTTGAATAAAAAATTAGTTGGCTTTTCCTTGACTTCCAAGGTTTTGATCTACCTAAGGGTTAACACTTAATTTTGCCAAATTCTAATATTTTTTATTAAAAAAATATGTATTGTATTTTTCCTTGAGTGAATCATACAAGTTAGAAGTAATTTCTGTGAAGCTAAGGTCATTAATTTCAACAATTCGACTCAATGCATGAGCAATCCTATTCAAGCTACCTTTTCTATATTTAATCATGAAATCAAAGTCCTGCATCAATTCAGCCCATCTTGGCTTTCCACCTTTCAAGTTTGGTTGATCACAAATAATCTGCAAACACTGATGATCTGTCAAGACCATAAATTGAGACACGTAGAGATATTGTATTCATGCCTTTAAAGCATAAATAATTGCATACAAATCTTTCTCCTGAACTAGGTATCTAGTCTGTGCATCGTTGAGTTTCTTACTCTCGAAGGCCACAAGCTTCCCATCCTCGAACAAAGTTGTGCCTACTGCAAAATCACTAGCATCAGTCTCTACAATGTAAGCCCTAGTAGGATCTGCTAAGGCTAACACAGGAGCATATGGAACTTTATATTTCAAAGTATCAAAATTTTCCTATAGCTTCTCATTCCACTCAATTGGAGAATTAGACTTCTTATTTTTACCCTTAAGAAGGTTAGTAAAATGCACTGTCAACTTCGAATAATCCTTAACAGTTGTCCATCCTTGTACTTGATGAACATGGTCAAAACAAACCCAAGATCTCTTTAGATCACCATCTCCAATGCGCTACATATGGTTAACCCTAGATATAAGATCAAAAAAAAAAACAAACCTCTTCATTCATTGATCTTGTTGTTTAGGAATCTCCAGCTTCTGTAGCTGTAGGTCTCAATCAAGAGATCATAAAGAACATTATTGTGCAATTTATTCTATCTAGAGAATGTAATGCACATACTTTACGAAGAATACTATTGGAATGTAATTCTTTAGAAGAAGTTGAGATTCCTCGTATTTACAACTACAATATTGCATTTGAGCTCTTTAGTGTAATTGGTCCACATGATTTTCCCATAAAAACAATGGAGCAAAGCTTTGATGGTCATTATTAGACCAAACCGATTGAGAGGCATGTGAAGTTCCTTGGAATAGTCAAAAAGAGTAGTTATAGCGGTGGTGTGTATGCATGTGCTAATCCTCTTTGTGGAAGTCTCACAATCACGGGCTCTCCGAATCGAACATCTTGGGCTAGTAATTATTTCTATCATTTGATTTATTATTTATATGAAAAATGCTCATTACTTGCGAACAATGGTGAATCAAGAAAATTGACTCATAAAGTGTGTCGTATTAGCGTCTCGATGAAAGGTTATGGATTATTGACATGCTTTTATTGCAAAAGTAGACCAATATGCAAAGCTATTTGTATTATTGCACAAGCATATTTTTGTAAGCCATATGACAAAGAGATGTAATAGTTTTGTTCGATTCTTTTTTTGCAGACATCTTTCTTGTTAATAAGAGAGACAAATGTTTCAGATTCCCAAAAGGATTAAACAAGTTCTTTGATTTCATCCGTTATGGCATTGTAACAAGGAAGCCTTGAGCATGATTCCAATGAGAATGAGTGGTCACCATCATTTATCCGAGACTGCACACTATTTTTTTGGGATGTCAAGGAATGCCTAGAAACTTGCATAACTTTGGTGACCTTAGTAATGGGCACTTTCTCAGTATAATTCATGAGAGTAGTAGTCAATGTACTTTTTTTAAGAAAGAACTCTTCTTTGCTTGGTGGTTTCTTAACAACAACCAATGTATTGGGCACATTTGCTATTAATGTTGATTGCAACTCATCCTGTTCTCTAGAGAGAGAGAGAGAGAGAGGAGTACTTTAGTGTGTATATGTGAGAGAGACAGAGAGAACTGTTGCACTATTACGCCAGTTTTTAATCACGTAAAAGAGACATTGGGCATTGCTTAAGAATTGCCCATTCATCACATCATATTATTTATTTTTAAAATGAATCTTCTTTATGCGATGGCATGCGTCGTTTATGCCATGCAAACAATGTTGCTTAAATGATGCAACATTGCTTAAACAATACAAAGATATTGCTTATATAACTGTTGTTCGTCATTTTGAGTGTTGCACACACGATGCTCAGTAGTAGCACCATGTATCACGACAATCGTAGAGCGATGAAAACGGGCATCCGCAAGGGGGGGAGTTGTGTTGTTGTTTTTGCACTTGGTTATTGATCTTTTATTTGCTTTATTCTTCTCTAAATGAAATTTTGAAACAACATATTTTGTACTTGTTGGGACTATAATTTTGGAACAATATTTTGTATGCTTGTTAGGAATGTTATTTTGCCTGTTTCCTTTTTATCAAATATTTGTGTGGTTTCTTCAGCTCAATACCCAGATTGAATCAAAGATCTTGAAAATATGGTACTTTAGTGTGTGGATCCATAATTGCTGCACTTAACTATGTTGGAATTGGAGACATCGTAGAGGTGATCTTGAGAATGCTTAGTCGAATTGCATATTTGAAATGAAAGAAAATAATTTCGTTTGGGAGTTTGATTTATTAATTTTTGCCAAGGATCCACAATGCTAAATTCCACTAGGTAGGCCCCAATTTATGGGTATCATACGTGCTTACGTGGTTAGTAATGCAATCATCATTAATATAAAGAGCTCAAAAATTCAACTAGTAGAAGAAATACACAATTTTCCTTAAAAAAAAGTGACAGAGGCGGGGGTTGCGAGAGTTAGAATGAAAAGCCAATGCCCCTTTAAATATTTTCCATATCTTAGATTGAGAAAAATTGATTATAATGCCAACATACTCAAACTACTTGGAGGGAGACATGGCTTTTGCAAATTGCTACACTTTCTTCCCTTCTTATTTAGAGTTTCTTCTTATAGACATGAATTACATGGGACTAGACACGATAGATGTGCAAGAATATGATGCCGCCTTCAAAAACCATTTTCATGAATTCAAGGCTCTGGTGGTCCCATCGAACATCATCATCAATGAACATCGGTCACAAGCCTTTGCAAAATTTTGTAAAATGTATCGTGAAAAGGCTCTTTTATCTCAATGATTTGTGAATTTTTTTCTTAAATATCATGATGTTTCATATGATCTCGGACTTAATCAAAATATATAATGAAAAGAAGCTTCTTCTTATCTTAATCATTTGTGCATATCTTTCTTAATTCAATATCATCAAGTTTTAGATGACCTCCTCCAACCCCTAAGGGTAGGGGCAGCAGCAACAACAACACAGGAACTAGTATTGGTACTAGATCCTTAACCCATCAGGGACGGGCAAATAATTAGCCTAGATAGGCATATATATTTTTATGGTTATCTTACCCATGTTCCGGTAGTTCAACTATCCGAGTTCTGAGCATTAACTCAAAGGCATGTGTGAGGATTGCCCACTGATTGATTGCTTTGAGTGACATTTCATCTGGAAAATGAAGACACTGGAGAAGGTTTCAAAAAGCCTTTCCCAACTTTGAACGTTGGGCCAAATAGATTTTTTTTTCTTGTTTCGAACCTTCGTGCTTTGACGAGAGACCTTGGGTTGAGCGAACTAGCCAAGATGGTCTTGCTGCACATTGGCAACAAGTTTCGGGGTGATTGGCTACACCTCTCATCCTATAACTAGTCCGAGGACCCACGTCTTTAGGTATCGATTTTGTTGGGCCAAATAGATTTTGTTGCGCAGGGAGTTTTCATCAGTGAAGGCCAAGGTACTTTCTGGTACACTCCCAAATAAATTTATTGGTGCGCATAGCTTAATTTCACCAAGAGACGTGAGGTGTATGGTCTTCTGCGATGTCCACCGACCAAATGTGCAGGTCACTGTTGACTCTCTCTCTCTCTCTCTCTCGCTCTCTCTCTCTCTCTATATATATATGTTTTGTTTCAGCATCAAACCGGCCTTTTGTGTTGTTTGAGAGAGAGCGACAGAGAGAGAGAGAGGTAAGCGCCCGTTGTGCTTCAAACAGCATGTTTAACAATATATGTTGGTGTGTGAGAGAGAGAGAGAGAGAGAGAGATTATGTTGGTGTTGATGGGTCCTCTTGTGGTGTTGTGCTTGCAGTGCGTGGGGTTGAAGCAATATGGAGGTGGAGGCGGGCAGCGTTGGTTCTCATGAAGTGCTTCTGGAGAAGTTCCGTTCGGCCTTTGAGGCCAAGAAGATGGATGAGAAAAGCCTTCATGAGCTGGCGGTAGAGGAGCTGCAGAAGGCTGGATGGGAGGATGTCTCGTTTGGATGGCAGGATGTCTCGTTTGGATGGGAGGATGTCTCGATATCGAATGGGATACTGAGATGTGTGACGCGTGGCCAAGAAGATGGATGAGAAAAGCCTTCATGAGATGGGAGGATGTCTCGTTTGGATGGGAGGATGTCTCGATATCGAACGGGATACTGAGATGTGTGACGCGTGGCTGGATACGGAGGAGATGGGTGACGACGGGAGGCCCGATCTTCACGGGCCTAAATGCTCAGGGTAACGGCTCTGGTGATGGCTTGCTGATCATGAGTCCAACATGTGATGTGTCATGGTATGAGCTCTCGCCCGCCGGCACCAGCGCCAGCAGCAGAATCTTGGACACTATTATCTTCAAGGATAAGAAAGACGGCAAGACGCTGTGCATCTGGATGGGCAAGATCATCCCCTCCGTCCCAGCATGCAGTGGCCCGGGCATCTGGAAGGGCAAGATCATCCATCCCCAGCATCCAGTGGCCCGGGAATGAGCCCTCTGACGTAGAGTAAGTAGTACGGAACATGCATGCATGCATGTATAAATAATAATGGAGAGGCGTCACGCCATCCATGACTCTCTATCTATCTTTGCATTATCTGTTTCTTTTTCTATCGTTCCATTATCTGTTTCTTTTTGGGTGAGTGGGGGGTTAGCTTGTTAGTTTCACGTGTTTGATTATGCTCATTGACAAGAAGAAGGGCCAGTTTCACTTGTTTAATTATGCTCATTGACAAGAAGAAGCGCCGTGCTTGGGCCAATACACTTTCACAAATCTCAAATTAAAGATCTAGTGATATTCTTATTACCTTTGGTTCTCCTTAAAATGAATTTTTGAGGGTTTTTAAACCTTAGTTCTACATATAAATATGATATGGTCTTTAATCTCTAACGATTTCAAACCTTTAAAAGTAAGGCATCTCTTTTCAAAGGGGATCCGAGCTGTCGATCTTTTGTAGTGTAAGGGGATCCGAGCTGTCGAGAGGGGGTTGCGTGGGCAGACCCCCTAGAGATTGAGTGCAACTACACTTACTACACAAGAGCAAGATGGAGTTAGGTGCCTGTAGCCCTTGACTTCTTCACCTTGTACTAGAAGGCCACCATCATCATCTAGGCACTCGTCTACACCATGAACCATGAGCGTAGCCCTTTGGTATTGCAGAGCTCTAGAGCCAGCCTGTGTGCCTTTGCTGAAAATTCTCAATACAGTCAAATTTTTTACTTGAATTATACCAATTAGATTTGAAACTCATCCCCACCTCTAAATCGTGTACTCAATGTATCACATCAAGTTAAGGGTTCTTGTAAAACCACCGTTTGGACCTCAGACTTCTTGTTAAGAATCGAGTTAACTGTGCATTTTTCTTGGAAAACTACATTTAAACATTGGACGACTTGTTCCACATTCAGCTAAGGGTCCGCTTGCATGTTTCACATTTTTTAAAATCCTTAGTCTTGATGTTCATCATCATATTGGGCTTTCACCCTCTCATTCTTAAGAGTATTTTGGTTAATCCAATAAACATTTGTAAAAGCTCATATACTTTATAAAACATATGCTATTCATGAGGGTGAATGCTTATAAAACTTCACTTTTGTTGGAACAAATACACCCTTTTCTAGAATAGTTTAGGCTAAACTAACCATGCTTGGTGTGCACATTTAACAAACACTAGTGTAGTAGAGCTAGAGCATAGAAAGATACAAGAATGGAAAGGATTTAGAGTGGAGAATAACTTAATGAATGAAGAGAGATACCTCTTAGAACTTAATAATTTTTCTCATGATTTAGCTACAAGAGGACTAGATTAGTGCAATGTGGTTATAAAAACTAGAAAAACCTACTCCATTGACCACATTGAGTGTCCCATAGTTAAATTCCATCTGTGTTTGTCCTTTTCTTTATTCATGCTACAATATTGGCCTTCTCTAATAGAATTATAGATAAGCCTGAACGCTCTCCATGGTGAATAGAGATGGATGCCAAGGCATTATTATTAGGGTGATGACCCACATAGTAGTGATGTCTAACTGCTCCAGATGAAGGTGCCCTGATGACAAGCAAAGGGGATGATGCTCTTTTGATAAGTGTAAGGGTGGGGCGTATTTGGGTTCGTTTATAGGGATGTATTGCCTTATTCGTTTCAAAATAAAAGGGTAATTCTTTAGAAGTTTTGGTGTTAAAGAGGAAGTTGAAGTTGGAGATGGTGTGAGTGTGAAGTGTAAAGAAATGTTGGAGTTTGGATGGGTGGTGCCGATTGAGGTGGTCCAACTTGGAGAAAAGAGAAGTGATAGAGTGTTTGTGGTTTCTTTGTCAACATGTTTGAGGTGCTGATTCCAATGCAAAGCTTTCTTTTCAAAGTGTTTATGAGGATGCCCAAAGTCTAAGAAAAGGAGGAATGATAACCTCCTATTTTGGGCATAATTTTGGTGCTAAATTGATAAATGTTTAGCATTTTTCCTACAAATATACTCAATTTTATTATAAACTACCATGGCATATTACTGGGTTGGCAATCTTTGATTGCCATGGCCACTTTTGATTGCCATGGCCACTTTTATGTGTGTGTGTTTCATAGTTTTGAAAGGTTTCAAGATGCTTT
This sequence comes from Cibotium barometz, assembly GCF_041138505.1. NCBI lineage: Eukaryota > Viridiplantae > Streptophyta > Polypodiopsida > Cyatheales > Cibotiaceae > Cibotium > Cibotium barometz. The sequence goes on from NC_141098.1 coordinate 38,188,962, forward strand.
TTAGAACTCCTTAGTTGTAAAAATAAAGTCTTTAAACTTGTGACAAAAGATGTATTCCGAATTTTATAATATCAACAAAGACAAAAGTAGGTTGGTGAAGTTGGAGGAGAGTTCACGGGCTGATTTACGTGCCTCTTTGCTCTTGTTTTCTCTCTGTTGGTTCTTGCAAGCTCTCTCTTATGCATTTTCTTGTTCTTCATCAATGGAGGAAGAGATTCACGAGAGTGAGGATGATGTTGACAAATTATTAAATTTCTCATATTCTCCTTTCTCTTCTTCTACTCTCTCTTGGTTCTTACAAACTCTCTCTTGTGCATTTCCTTGAGAATGAGGAGAGTGAGGATGATGATGACAATTTCTTGAATTTCTCATCTTGTTGAGCATGTGTGGGTGTGTTTTTGTTGGTAAAGAGCATGTTATTTTACAGCTTTTGAAGCCATGGCAACCGTACTTGCCAACCTCAAACCTAGTTTCGTGGATGATCAATTTGTACTGTAGCATTGCTATATTCACTTGTTGGGACTGTAATTTTGCTTCTTTTCTTTTTATCAAAGCTTTGTGTGGTTTGTTCAACTTAATATCCAAATTCAATGACCTAGTAAAATGTAAGGAAGAGATAATAATATGATACTTTAGTGTGTAGTTCCATAATTGCTCCACTGAACTACTTTGAAATTGGAGACATCATAGAGGTGAGCTTGAGAATATTTAGTCAAGTTGAATAGTTGGAATAAAATGAAACAATGCCATTGTGAATTTGATTAACTTTTTATACCAAGGTTCCACAATGCTAGATATTTCCATTGATGAAGGCCAGTTTTGTGAGTATCTTATGTGTATTCAAGTAAAATTTCAATCATCATTAATATAAGGAACTCAAAGATTTCATTTAAAATTCAGTTCATAGAAGACATACATAGTTTCCCACAAAAAGTTGTAGTCGGGAGATGTAAGAGCTACGATGAAAAAGCCAAATTTCCTTAGTGTACTTTATATAAAGACACCAAAAACTAATGTTTTGAGCAAATGAATCAAAGATAATTAAAGAGAACACCAACCCATTAATCTCTCTCTCTCTCTCTCTCTCTCTCTCTCTCTCTCTCTCTCTCTCTCTCTCCCTCTAGAGAACAAGATGAACTCCAATCAAAAATAATAGCAAATGTGCCTAAGACATTGGTTGTTGTTAAGAAACCACCAAGAAAAGAAGAGTTCTTTCTTAAGAAAAGTACATGCACTATTCTCATGAATTATACTCAGAAAGTGCCCATCACTAAGGCCACCAAAGTTATGCAAGTTTCTAGGCATTCCTTGTACATCCCAAAAAATAGTCTGCAGTCTTGAATAAATGATGGTGACCACTTATTCTCATTGGAATCATGCTCAAGGCTTCCACGTTACCATGCCATAACGGATGAAATCAAAGAACTTGTTTAATCCTTCTCAGAGTCTGAAACATGTGTCTCCCTTAACAAGAAAGATGTCTGCAGAAGCAGAAAAGGAATCAAACGAAACTATTACATCAAGCATCCGGTCCATTTACTCGATTAGCCTCAAGTACATGAACCTTGTTTACTAGTTACATGTGCTAACTATCATAGTACATTCACTGTTGATAAATGGCATACTTGCATACTAGGTATTCATGCTAACTATGCCACCTGCCTAACTACTAGTTAGGAAACTCGCCAATTATACAAATTAACATGCATGCATGCTAGCTAGAACAATGAATAATGATAAGTAACATACCTACATGCTTGTTAGTACAGTTAGATGGTACGAACGAAAGAAGTTAATCTTTCTCTGCTTGACTCATTAATGCTAGCTAGCATACATGTATGCTCATTAGCACACTCATCAATGCTGATCACCATACTTGATTGCTTGTTGGAACACTAAATCATGTTAACTAGCATACCTTCATGCTAACTACCATACTTGCTTGCTAACTAGTATAACTGCATGTTAATGAGCATGCTTGTATGCTTGTTAGCATACCTGCATACTTGTTAGAACACTAAATCATGCTAACTACCATACCTGCATGCTAAATACCATACTTGCATGTTAGTTAGCATATCTACATGCTAGTTAGTATAATTTCATGCTTGTTAGAACACTAAATCATGCTAACTACCATACATGCATGCTAATTAGCGCATTCATAATTCTAACTAGCATAATTGCATGTTAGTTGGCATACCTACATGCTAGTTGGCATACTTACATGCTAGTTAGTATATTGCATACTTGTTAGAACACTAAATCATGCTAGCTACCATACTTGAATGCTAATTGCATAATGCTAACTAGCATAATTGCATGGTAATGCAGATACCTACATTCAAGTTAGAATAGTAAATCATTCTATTTAACAACATACCTGCATGATTGTTAGCCTAAGGGAGAGAGGTTAGCAAGAGGATTAGCAAGAGTAAGACTCCATTGCACAATGGGAGAGTATGTTGTATTATGAGAGAAATTCACTTATACATGGCCATGAGTGTTCACACTCACTTAAACTATGGCCGGCTAGGCACTTTAGGCTCATAAGAGGCCTAATGCTATTACAATGACTACTCTCATAATATACCCATGAAGTACATCACTTAGGACTTCATCCTAACTTGCTACCACACACTCTTGAAGCGAAAATTGCCATAAATACCCCATCACACTGTTACGGGCGCCTGTCCAAGCTGTAGCTTTGAACACTATTGCGAGAAACACCATACACAATTTTGTTGGTTTGTATTTGCATGATTGATCCACGACCAACTTCCATACCATGATGGATAATAGTAACATGTATCTCTCTTTGAAGTCTATACGACATTTTCTGGCACACGTAAGCATAAATGTGTTAATTGTATATTTTGAAATATATACATAAACGAGTATTATTATTGAAAGCTAACATGATAAATAGAAAATTTTGAGAAAACTAACCTCAAATGTCATGCAGTAGTTCGTGGGGGACTCGTCGTAATCTCTCTCTTTCCCCCCTCCTCAACTACGCTCTCCTGCTCGCACCCCCCGAGAGAGAGAGAGAGAGAGAGAGAGAGAGAGAGAGAGAGAGAGAGAGAGAGAGAGAGAGAGAGAGAGAGAGAGGCGAGTCTCCCCCTGCTTTTCTCCATGATAGGGCATTGATGCCCTATCATGGAGGGGGAAGAAAGATCCAAAAGAGAGAGAGAGAGAGAGAGAGAGAGAGAGAGAGGTAGGGAAGGAGAGAGAGTGAGGGAGAGGGAGAGAGAGGGGGGAAGAGAGAGAGAGAGGTAGGGAAGGAGAGAGGAGAGAGGGGGGGGAGAGAGAGAGAGTGAGGGAGCGAGAGAGTGAGGGAGCGAGAGAGGGGGGGAGAGAGAGTGAGGGAGAGAGAGATGGGGGGGGGAGGAGAGAGAGAGAGAGAGAGAGAGAGAGAGGGAAGCAGAGGGAGTGAGGGAGAGAGAGAGACAGAGAGGGAGAGAGAGAGATAGAGAGTGAGGCAAGGAGAGAAAGGGAATGGTAGGGTGAGAGATTCGGCACGAGGGTGGGAGGGAAGAGAGATGGAGGCATAGGTTGGGGAGGGGGGAGAGTACAATTGAGAGGGGAAGGGGGGGGTGCAAGGGGGATAGTGCAGTCCAGAGAGAGAGAGAGAGAGAGAGAGAGAGAGAGAGAGAGAGAGAGAGAGAGAGAGAGCTTGCCCTCCCCCCCTCCCACGATAGGGCAGAGGGGGGAGATTTATTAAGGCGAGGCCCGCTCTCCCACCCCTCTGATGACACGTCAGTGCCCTCTGATGAGAGAGGTCAGTGCCCTATCATGGAGAGGGGAGGGGAAATAGATTCAAGAGGATGCAGAGAGAGAGAGAGAGAGAGAGAGAGAGAGAGAGAGAGAGAGAGAGAGAGAGAGAGAGAGAGAGAGAGTACAAAGGAGAGAGAGAGAGAGAGTGAGAGAGGGAGGTACAAAAGGAGTGAGAGTGAGGGAGATGTAGGGATAGATATTAGGTAGGAGGGTGGGAGAGGAATGAGATGTGGGCATAGTTTGGGAGAGGGAGGGAAGAGAGTAGTCAACGAGGGCATAGATTCTAAAGAGAGAGAGAGAGATAGAGATAGAGAAGGATAGAGAGTGAGTGAGAGGTAAGGAGATAGAGATAGATAGAGAGAGAGGGAGAAAGAGAGAGAGAGGTAAGGAGAGAGATTAGGGTAAGGAGAGAGAGTGGGAGAGAGGTAAGGAGAGAGAGACTAGGACGAGCCTACCCTCCTCCCCCTCCCATGATAAGGCACCGATGCCCTATCATGGAAAGGGGGGAGATAAATTAGGGCGAGCTCGCCTTTCACCCCCCCATGATAGGGCATTGTCGAAGGGGGGGGAGGAGATAAATTCGGGAGAGGGAGAGGGAAAGGGAGATGTAGAGAGAGAGAGAGAGAGAGAGAGAGAGAGAGAGAGAGAGGGTAGGGAGGGAGAGAAAGTGACATAGAGGTAGGGAAGGAGAGAGAGTGACATAGAGGTAGGGATAGAGATTAGGATGATCCGACCCTCTTCCTCCTCCCATGATAGGGCGCTAACAACACCCTATCATTTGGGGGATATAAATTCAGGAGAGGGAGAGGGAGAGGGAAAGGGAGATGTGGGGAAGGGGAGATATAGTAGGGAGAGCTCGCCTTTCCCCCCTCCTCCCATGAAAGGGAGCAGGTGCCCTTTCATGGGAGGGGGGGAGATAACCTAGGGGGAGCCTGATCTCCCTCCTCCCATGATATGGTGCCAGGGAGATAGATCTAGAAGAAAGAGAGAGAGAGGGGGGGGGGAAGAGAGAGTGAGTGAGAGGAGAGGTAGGGAAGGAGGGATTAGGGAGAGCCCACCCTCTTCCTCCTCCCATGATAGGGTGTCAGCACCCTATCATGGGGAGGGGGTTCACCTTAATCTAACATGGGAGGGGGGGAGATAGGTTTTAGAGAGGGAGAGTGAGGGACATAGAGAAAGAGGTAGAGAAGGAGAGAGAAAAAAAGAGAGGTTGAGAGAAAGATTAAGGGGGGAGAGAGAGAGAGGTAGGGAAAGACTAATAGTTGAAAAATTAACAAATAGTAATAGTAAAATAAATAAATAAATAAATTAGTATATTTAATTAATTAATTAAAATTATACAAAAGGTAAAGATAATTTAATTATCATTAAATGTTAAATTTAATGATTATTTTATAATATATAAATTATTATTAGTTTATTATGATAAAATCTAGAAATAGATTTTATATTTAGTAATTTAATTCATGATTTGTGTTTATATTAAATTATAGAGATTATTTTTATTTATAGTTTTCTTATATAAAATATTATTTTTATATATTTAAAACTTTATGAGATTTTGTCTTCTGGTTTACACTTTAAATCGTGATACATTAAGCAATAAATCATAGTATTGATTTGTTTTTTTGTTTTCTTACAATATTCTCTCTTTCACATGTTTATTTATAATTTTTACCTTTTCGAGGGGTTTCTTTGGTTGATTATGTTCTTTTTTGTTGTGTTTTATCAAGCTTTTTATTTGGTATTCTATGGTACTTTTCACATTATGGCATCTGTTTTATTGTACATTTTGGTTGGGAGGTTCGAGAATGAACCGATTAAAAAACAAGTAGATGGGTATTTTTTGGTTGTCAATGGAAAAGATTCCGTTGATATTCAAGCATGGCATGGTTGTGTTTACTTCAAAAAGTTGGCATGGCTATGTTTACTTCAAAAAGTTGGCATGGCTGTGTTTACATTAAAGTTGGCATGGTTGTGTTTACATTAAAGTTGGCATCTAGCGAGATGGGCGAGCTCTTGCCTATTGAGTCAACAAGTATTGTTGGATAAGAACCATATATTATTTTGGATAAAGAGATTTCTTTTGAAAACCTTGTGATAAAGGTTGGAGGTGTCTCTACAAAGCAAAAAAAAAAAGAGCAAACCTCTTCATTCATTGATCTTGTTGTTTAGGAATCTCCAGCTTCTGTAGCTGTAGGTCTCAATCAAGAGATCATAAAGAACATTATTGTGCAATTTATTCTATCTAGAGAATGTAATGCACATATTTTACGAAGAATACTATTGGAATGTAATTCTTTAGAAGAAGTTGAGATTCCTCGTATTTACAACTACAATATTGCATTTGAGCTCTTTAGTGTAATTGGTCCACATGATTTTCCCATAAAAAGAATGGAGCAAAGCTTTGATGGTCATTATTAGACCAAACCGATTGAGAGACAATCCTCTTTGTGGAAGTCTCACAATCACGGGCTCTCCGAATCGAACATCTTGGGCTAGTAATTATTTCTATCATTTGATTTATTATTTATATGAAAAATGCTCATTACTTGCGAACAATGGTGAATCAAGAAAATTGACTCATAAAGTGTGTCGTATTAGCGTCTCGATGAAAGGTTATGGATTATTGACATGCTTTTATTGCAAAAGTAGACCAATATGCAAAGCTATTTGTATTATTGCACAAGCATATTTTTGTAAGCCATATGACAAAGAGATGTCAAGGCATATTATTTTATGCCACACAACAAATAGATGTCAAGACTAATGATACACCAAGGTATGCTAGCATGATGTTCAAAGAGGATCTTCAAATATGGCTTTGTAGAGGTACCTTAGTAATTGTTAAAGATGCAATTTTAAATGCTATAACCTCAGGTACCTTAGAGCTTATTAAAGATGCAATTTCAAATGCTATAACCTCGGGTCCTAGAAAGATCCAAATGAACATTGCAAAGCGTTTGGTCTTGGATTGTGTGGTTAGAAAGCATGTCAAAGAAGGTAGTAACATCAATCACATGAAGTAGTTCGAACTTCTTTAGCAAATGTATTTAATCCCAAAGGTGTCATCTCAACTATATATTTTTAAATTCACATTAAAAATAATATCTACTTATATGGTTCAAAAGGTTTGTGTTTTGTCTAGATTCAAAGAATGGTTAGAGAATCTTAGAATGAAGGACAAGTGCGCAAGGAATGAAATCGAGCATCCTAGATTTTAAAAAAATAATGTCCCATTAATTTTTTTAAATGGAAGTTGATTTAAGATAGAAAGATAATGTCCTTATAATTTTTTTTCATGGAAGCCGATTTGAGACAAAAAGATGCTATGCATTCAAAATGTCTATTTGCTTTGTAGAGACACCTCCCAACCTTTATCACAAGGTTTTCAAAAGAAATCTCTTTATCCAAAATAATATATGGTTCTTATCCAACAATACTTGTTGACTCAATAGGCAAGAGCTCGCCCATCTCGCTAGATGCCAACTTTAATGTAAACACAAACCATGCCAACTTTAATGTAAACACAGCCATGCCAACTTTTTGAAGTAAAACACAGCCATGCCAACTTTTTGAAGTAAACACAACCATGCCATGCTTGAATATCAACGGAATCTTTTCCATTGACAACCAAAAAATACCCATCTACTTGTTTTTTAATCGGTTCATTCTCGAACCTCCCAACCAAAATGTACAATAAAACAGATGCCATAATGTGAAAGTACCATAGAATACCAAATAAAAAGCTTGATAAAACACAACAAAAAAGAACATAATCAACCAAAGAAACCCCTCGAAAAGGTAAAAATTATAAATAAACATGTGAAAGAGAGAATATTGTAAGAAAACAAAAAAACAAATCAATACTATGATTTATTGCTTAATGTATCATGATTTTAAAGTGTAAACCAGAAGACAAAATCTCATAAAGTTTTAAATATATAAAAATAATATTTTATATAAGAAAACTATAAATAAAAATAATCTCTATAATTTAATATAAACACAAATCATGAATTAAATTACTAAATATAAAATCTATTTCTAGATTTTATCATAATAAACTAATAATAATTTATATATTATAAACTAATCATTAAATTTAACATTTAATGATAATTAAATTATCTTTACCTTTTGTATAATTTTAATTAATTAATTAAATATACTAATTTATTTATTTATTTATTTTACTATTACTATTTGTTAATTTTTCAACTATTAGTCTTTCCCTACCTCTCTCTCTCTCTCTCCCTCTCTCTCTCCCCCCCCTTAATCTTTCTCTCAACCTCTCTTTTTTTCTCTCTCCTTCTCTACCTCTTTCTCTATGTCCCTCACTCTCCCTCTCTAAAACCTATCTCCCCCCTCCCATGTTAGATTAAGGTGAACCCCCCTCCCCATGATAGGGTGCTGACACCCTATCATGGGAGGAGGAAGAGGGTGGGCTCTCCCTAATCCCTCCTTCCCTACCTCTCTCTCACTCACTCTCTCTTCCCCCCCTCTCTCTCTCTTTCTTCTAGATCTATCTCCGTGGCACCATATCATGGGAGGAGGGAGATCAGGCTCCCCCTAGGTTATCTCCCCCCCTCCCATGAAAGGGCACCTGCTCCCTTTCATGGGAGGAGGGGGGAAAGGCGAGCTCTCCCTACTATATCTCCCCTTCCCCACATCTCCCTTTCCCTCTCCCTCTCCTCTCCTGAATTTATATCCCCCTAATGATAGGGTGTTGTTAGCGCCCTATCATGGGAGGAGGAAGAGGGTCGGATCATCCTAATCTCTATCCCTACCTCTATGTCACTCTCTCTCCTTCCCTACCTCTGTCACTTTCTCTCCCTCCCTACCCTCTCTCTCTCTCTCTCTCTCTCTCTACATCTCCCTTTCCCTCTCCCTCTCCCGAATTTATCTCCTCCCCCCCCTTCGATAAGGAGCCAATGCCCTATCATAGGGGGGGTGAAAGGCGAGCTCGCCCTAATTTATCTCCCCCCTTTCCATGATAGGGCATCGGTGCCTTATCATGGGAGGGGGAGGAGGGTAGGCTCGTCCTAGTCTCTCTCTCCTTACCTCTCTCCCACTCTCTCTCCTTACCTAATCTCTCTCCTTACCTCTCTCTCTCTTTCTCCCTCTCTCTCTATCTATCTCTATCTCCTTACCTCTCACTCACTCTCTATCCTTCTCTATCTTTATCTCTCTCTCTCTCTTTAGAATCTATGTCCTCATTGACTACTCTCTTCCCTCCCTCTCCCAAACTATGCCCACATCTCATTCCTCTCCCACCCTCCTACCTAATATCTATCCCTACATCTCCCTCACTCTCACTCCTTTTGTACCTCCCTCTCTCACTCTCTCTCTCTCTCCTTTGTACTCTCTCTCTCTCTCTCTCTCTCTCTCTCTCTCTCTCTCTCTCTCTCTCTCTGGATCCTCTTGAATCCCCTCTCCCATGATAGGGCACTGACCTGTCTCATCAGAGGGCACTGACGTGTCATCAGAGGGGTGGGAGAGCGGGCTCGCCTTAATCAATCTCCCCCCTCTTCCCTATCATGGGAGGGGGGGAGCGCAAGCTCTCTCTCTCTCTCTCTCTCTCTCTCTCTCTCTCTTTCTCTCTCTCTCTCTCTCTCTCTGGACTGCACTATCCCCCTTGCACCCCCCCCTTCCCCTCTCAATTGTACTCTCCCCCCTCCCCAACCTATGCCTCCTCCATCTCTCTTCCCTCCCACCCTCGTGCCGAATCTCTCACCCTACCATTCCCTTTCTCTCCTTCCTTGCCTCACTCTCTATCTCTCTCTCTCTCCCTCTCTGTCTCTCTCTCTCCCTCACTCCCTCTGCTTCCCTCTCTCTCTCTCTCTCTCTCTCTCTCTCCCCCCCCATCTCTCTCTCCCTCACTCTCTCTCCCCCCCTCTCTCGCTCCCTCACTCTCTCCTTCCCTACCTCTCACTCTCTCCCCCCCTCTCACTCTCTCCTTCCCTACCTCTCTCTCTCTCTTCCCCCCTCTCTCTCCCTCTCCCTCACTCTCTCTCCTTCCCTACCTCTCTCTCTCTCTCTCTCTCTTTGTCTCTCCCTCCCTCTTTTGGATCTTTATCAACGCCCTATCATGGAGAAAAGCAGGGGGAGACTCGCCTCTCTCTCTCTCTCTCTCTCTCTCTCTCTCTCTCTCTCTCTCTCTCTCTCTCTCTCTCTCTCGCTCTCTCGGGGGTGCGAGCAGGAGAGCGTAGTTGAGGAGGGGGGAAAGAGAGAGATTACGACGAGTCCCCCACGAACTATTGCATGACATTTGAGGATAGTTTTCTCAAAATTTTCTATTTATCATGTTAGATTTCAATAATAATACTCGTTTATGTATATATTTCAAAATATACAATTAACACATTTATGCTTACGTGTGCTAGAAAATGTCGTATAGACTTCAAAGAGAGATACATGTTACTATTATCCATCATGGTATGGAAGTTGGTCGTGGATCAATCATGCAAATACAAACCAACAAAATTGTGTATGGTGTTTCTCTACCATAACTCCATGGTAGTATGGAAGTTAGATGTGGATCAATCATGCAAACACAAACCAACAAAATTGTGCATGGTGTTTCTTTACCAATTGATCAGGTAGAACTCCATGTTGTATGTTGTGAAGAGATGAATGTACCACTCTCATATTGCGTGCACAATGGAGAGATACATCACCTTGATGAAGCGATTGGCTTTATCGTTCTTTGGCCAACCAAATTCTTGGTAGTAATAATAAGTTTTCTTAATTGTTTTGCATTCTAACAATTATGTTCAATCAATAATTTATGTCGTAAATTTAGTTCGATGATTAAGAAATGTATTTTGGGAATAAAATAGAGAGAGTTACATTGTCTATGGAAGATGATAGAGTTAGAGTGCATGATCTTGAGAAAGAGACTGACTTGAAGTCATTGCCATTAAGGAAAAGAACAAGATCTAAGACCAAAAGCCAGGTGGTAACATTCAAGAAAACAGAACGTACTAAAAAGAAGGATGAGGATTAAGTTCCATCTAGAGAGAAAGGCAACCAAGAAGTCTTGACAAAAAGGTTCTAGTGCACAAAAACAACATGTGTGGGTACAAACAAATGTTGTAGTAGAGAGTACAAGAAGAGACGCTACAAAAGTGTTAATCCAACTCTAGGATTAACAAGAGCCACCGCCATTATCTTATATCAAGGAGTCACGGTAGATACACCGAAGGGTCATACACTCAAGATATCAAGCAATAGTGTCCAAAGCTACAACTTGGACAGGCGCCCGTAACGGTGTGATTGGGTATTTATGGCAATTTTCGCTTCAAGAGTGTGTGGTAGCAAGTTAGGATGAAGTCCTAAGTGATGTACTTCATGGGTATATTATGAGAATAGTCATTGTAATAGCATTAGGCCTCTTATGAGCCTAAAGTGCCTAGCCGGCCATAGTTTAAGTGAGTGTGAACACTCATGGCCATGTATAAGTGAATTTCTCTCATAATACAACATACTCTCCCATTGTGCAATGGAGTCTTACTCTTGCTAATCCTCTTGCTAACCTCTCTCCCTTAGGCTAACAATCATGCAGGTATGTTGTTAAATAGAATGATTTACTATTCTAACTTGAATGTAGGTATCTGCATTACCATGCAATTATGCTAGTTAGCATTATGCAATTAGCATTCAAGTATGGTAGCTAGCATGATTTAGTGTTGTAACAAGTATGCAATATACTAACTAGCATGTAAGTATGCCAACTAGCATGTAGGTATGCCAACTAACATGCAATTATGCTAGTTAGAATTATGAATGCGCTAATTAGCATGCATGTATGGTAGTTAGCATGATTTAGTGTTCTAACAAGCATGAAATTATACTAACTAGCATGTAGATATGCTAACTAACATGCAAGTATGGTATTTAGCATGCAGGTATGGTAGTTAGCATGATTTAGTGTTCTAACAAGTATGCAGGTATGCTAACAAGCATACAAGCATGCTCATTAACATGCAGTTATACTAGTTAGCAAGCAAGTATGGTAGTTAGCATGAAGGTATGCTAGTTAACATGATTTAGTGTTCCAACAAGCAATCAAGTATGGTGATCAGCATTGATGAGTGTGCTAATGAGCATACATGTATGCTAGCTAGCATTAATGAGTCAAGCAGAGAAAGATTAACTTCTTTCGTTCGTACCATCTAACTGTACTAACAAGCATGTAGGTATGTTACTTATCATTATTCATTGTTCTAGCTAGCATGCATGCATGTTAATTTGTATAATTGGCGAGTTTCCTAACTAGTAGGTAGGTGTCATAGTTAGCATGAATAACTAGTATGCAAGTATGCAATTTATCAACAGTGAATGTACTATGATAGTTAGCACATGTAACTAGTAAACAAGGTTCATGTACTTGAGGCTAATCGAGTAAATGGACTGGATGCTTGATGTAATAGTTTCGTTTGATTCTTTTTTTGCTTCTGCAGACATCTTTCTTGTTAAGGGAGACACATGTTTCAGACTCCGAGAAGGATTAAACAAGTTCTTTGATTTCATCCGTTATGGCATGGTAACGTGGAAGCCTTGAGCATGATTCCAATGAGAATAAGTGGTCACCATCATTTATTCAAGACTGCAGACTATTTTTTGGGATGTACAAGGAATGCCTAGAAACTTGCATAACTTTGGTGGCCTTAGTGATGGGCACTTTCTGAGTATAATTCATGAGAATAGTGCATGTACTTTTCTTAAGAAAGAACTCTTCTTTTCTTGGTGGTTTCTTAACAACAACCAATGTCTTAGGCACATTTGCTATTATTGTTGATTGGAGTTCATCCTGTTCTCTAGAGAGAGAGAGAGAGAGAGAGAGAGAGATTAATGGGTTGGTGTTCTCTTTAATTATCTTTGATTCATTTGCGCAAAACATTAGTTTTTGGTGTCTTTATATAAAGTACACTAAGGAAATTTGGCTTTTTCATCGTAGCTCTTACATCTCCCGACTACAACTTTTTGTGGGAAACTATATATGTCTTCTATTAACTGAATTTTAAATGAAATCTTTGAGCTCCTTATATTAATGATGATTGAAATTTTACTTGAATACACATAAGATACTCACAAAACTGGCCTTCATCAATGGAAATATCTAGCATTGTGGAACCTTGGTATAAAAAGTTAATCAAATTCACAATGGCATTGTTTCATTTTATTCCAATTATTCAACTTGACTAAATATTCTCAAGCTCACCTCTATGATGTCTCCAATTTCAAAGTAGTTCAGTGGAGCAATTATGGAACTACACACTAAAGTATCATATTATTATCTCTTCCTTACATTTTACTAGGTCATTGAATTTGGATATTAAGTTGAACAAACCACACAAAGCTTTGATAAAAAGAAAAGAAGCAAAATTACAGTCCCAACAAGTGAATATAGCAATGCTACAGTACAAATTGATCATCCACGAAACTAGGTTTGAGGTTGGCAAGTATGGTTGCCATGGCTTCAAAAGCTGTAAAATAGCATGCTCTTTACCAACAAAAACACACCCACACATGCTCAACAAGATGAGAAATTCAAGAAATTGTCATCATCATCCTCACTCTCCTCATTCTCAAGGAAATGCACAAGAGAGAGTTTGTAAGAACCAAGAGAGAGTAGAAGAAGAGAAAGGAGAATATGAGAAATTTAATAATTTGTCAACATCATCCTCACTCTCGTGAATCTCTTCCTCCATTGATGAAGAACAAGAAAATGCATAAGAGAGAGCTTGCAAGAACCAACAGAGAGAAAACAAGAGCAAAGAGGCACGTAAATCAGCTCGTGAACTCTCCTCCAACTTCACCAACCTACTTTTGTCTTTGTTGATATTATAAAATTCGGAATACATCTTTTGTCACAAGTTTAAAGACTTTATTTTTACAACTAAGGAGTTCTAAAAAGCATCTTGAAACCTTTCAAAACTATGAAACACACACACATAAAAGTGGCCATGGCAATCAAAGATTGCCAACCCAGTAATATGCCATGGTAGTTTATAATAAAATTGAGTATATTTGTAGGAAAAATGCTAAACATTTATCAATTTAGTACCAAAATTATGCCCAAAATAGGAGGTTATCATTCCTCCTTTTCTTAGACTTTGGGCATCCTCATAAACACTTTGAAAAGAAAGCTTTGCATTGGAATCAGCACCTCAAAGATGTTGACAAAGAAACCACAAACACTCTATCACTTCTCTTTTCTCCAAGTTGGACCACCTCAATCGGCACCACCCATCCAAAACTCCAACATTTCTTTACACTTCACACTCACACCATCTCCAACTTCAACTTTCTCTTTAACACCAAAACTTCTAAAGAACTACCCTTTTATTTTGAAACAAATAAGGCAATACATCCCTCTAAACGAACCCAAATACGCCCCACCCTTACACTTATCAAAAGAGCATCATCCCCTTTGCTTGTCATCAGGGCACCTTCATCTGGAGCAGTTAGACATCACTACTATGTGGGTCATCACCCTAATAATAATGCCTTGGCATCCATCTCTATTCACCATAGAGAGCGTTCAGGCTTATCTATAATTCTATTAGAGAAGGCCAATATTGTAGCATGAATAAAGAAAAGGACAAACACAGATGGAATTTAACTATGGGACACTCAATGTGGTCAATGGAGTAGGTTTTTCTAGTTTTTATAACCACATTGCACTAATCTAGTCCTCTTGTAGCTAAATCATGAGAAAAATTATTAAGTTCTAAGAGGCATCTCTCTTCATTCATTAAGTTATTCTCCACTCTAAATCCTTTCCATACTTGTATCTTTCTATGCTCTAGCTCTACTACACTAGTGTTTGTTAATTGTGCACACCAAGCATGGTTAGTTTAGCCTAAACTATTCTAGAAAAGGATGTATTTGTTCCAACAAAAGTGAAGTTTTATAAGCATTCACCCTCATGAATAGCATATGTTTTATAAAGTATATGAGCTTTTACAAATGTTTATTGGATTAACCAAAATACTCTTAAGAATGAGAGGGTGAAAGCCCAATATGATGATGAACATCAAGACTAAGGATTTTAAAAAATGTGAAACATGCAAGCGGACCCTTAGCTGAATGTGGAACAAGTCGTCCAATGTTTAAATGTAGTTTTCCAAGGAAAATGCACAGTTAACTCGATTGTTAACAAGAAGTCTGAGGTCCAAACGGTGGTTTTACAAGAACCCTTAACTTGATGTGATACATTGAGTACACGATTTAGAGGTGGGGATGAGTTTCAAATCTGATTGGTATAACTCAAGTAAAAAATTTGACCGTATTGAGAATTTTCAGCAAAGGCACACAGGCTGGCTCTAGAGCTCTGCAATACCAAAGGGCTACGCTCATGGTTCATGGTGTAGACGAGTGCCTAGATGATGATGGTGGCCTTCTAGTACAAGGTGAAGAAGTCAAGGGCTACAGGCACCTAACTCCATCTTGCTCTTGGTGTAGTAAGTGTAGTTGCACTCAATCTCTAGGGCGTCTGCCCACGCAACCCCCTCTCGACAGCTCGGATCCCCTTACACTACAAAAGATCGACAGCTCGGATCCCCTTTGAAAAGAGATGCCTTACTTTTAAAGGTTTGAAATCGTTAGAGATTAAAGACCATATCATATTTATATGTAGAACTAAGGTTTAAAAACCCTCAAAAATTCATTTTAAGGAGAACCAAAGGTAATAAGAATATCACTAGATCTTTAATTTGAGATTTGTGAAAGTGTATTGGCCCAAGCACGGCGCTTCTTCTTGTCAATGAGCATAATTAAACAAGTGAAACTGGCCCTTCTTCTTGTCAATGAGCATAATCAAACACGTGAAACTAACAAGCTAACCCCCCACTCACCCAAAAAGAAACAGATAATGGAACGATAGAAAAAGAAACAGATAATGCAAAGATAGATAGAGAGTCATGGATGGCGTGACGCCTCTCCATTATTATTTATACATGCATGCATGCATGTTCCGTACTACTTACTCTACGTCAGAGGGCTCATTCCCGGGCCACTGGATGCTGGGGATGGATGATCTTGCCCTTCCAGATGCCCGGGCCACTGCATGCTGGGACGGAGGGGATGATCTTGCCCATCCAGATGCACAGCGTCTTGCCGTCTTTCTTATCCTTGAAGATAATAGTGTCCAAGATTCTGCTGCTGGCGCTGGTGCCGGCGGGCGAGAGCTCATACCATGACACATCACATGTTGGACTCATGATCATCAAGCCATCACCAGAGCCGTTACCCTGAGCATTTAGGCCCGTGAAGATCGGGCCTCCCGTCGTCACCCATCTCCTCCGTATCCAGCCACGCGTCACACATCTCAGTATCCCGTTCGATATCGAGACATCCTCCCATCCAAACGAGACATCCTGCCATCCAAACGAGACATCCTCCCATCCAGCCTTCTGCAGCTCCTCTACCGCCAGCTCATGAAGGCTTTTCTCATCCATCTTCTTGGCCTCAAAGGCCGAACGGAACTTCTCCAGAAGCACTTCATGAGAACCAACGCTGCCCGCCTCCACCTCCATATTGCTTCAACCCCACGCACTGCAAGCACAACACCACAAGAGGACCCATCAACACCAACATAATCTCTCTCTCTCTCTCTCTCTCACACACAAGTTACACCTACCAACACCAACATATATTGTTAAACATGCTGTTTGAAGCACAACGGGCGGTTACCTCTCTCTCTCTCTGTCGCTCTCTCTCAAACAACACAAAAGGCCGGTTTGATGCTGAAACAAAACATATATATAGAGAGAGAGAGAGAGAGCGAGAGAGAGAGAGAGAGTCAACAGTGACCTGCACATTTGGTCGGTGGACATCGCAGAAGACCATACACCTCACGTCTCTTGGTGAAATTAAGCTATGCGCACCAATAAATTTATTTGGGAGTGTACCAGAAAGTACCTTGGCCTTCACTGATGAAAACTCCCTGCGCAACAAAATCTATTTGGCCCAACGTTCAAAGTTGGGAAAGGCTTTTTGAAACCTTCTCCAGTGTCTTCATTTTCCAGATGAAATGTCACTCAAAGCAATCAATCAGTGGCCAAAAGAGCAATCCTCACACATGCCTTTGAGTTAATGCTCAGAACTCGGATAGTTGAACTACCGGAACATGGGTAAGATAACCATAAAAATATATATGCCTATCTAGGCTAATTATTTGCCCGTCCCTGATGGGTTAAGGATCTAGTACCAATACTAGTTCCTGTGTTGTTGTTGCTGCTGCCCCTACCCTTAGGGGTCGGAGGAGGTCATCTAAAACTTGATGATATTGAATTAAGAAAGATATGCACAAATGATTAAGATAAGAAGAAGCTTCTTTTCATTATATATTTTGATTAAGTCCGAGATCATATGAAACATCATGATATTTAAGAAAAAAATTCACAAATCATTGAGATAAAAGAGCCTTTTCACGATACATTTTACAAAATTTTGCAAAGGCTTGTGACCGATGTTCATTGATGCTGATGTTCGATGGGACCACCAGAGCCTTGAATTCATGAAAATGGTTTTTGAAGGTGGCATCATATTCTTGCACATCTATCGTGTCTAGTCCCATGTAATTCATGTCTATAAGAAGAAACTCTAAATAAGAAGGGAAGAAAGTGTAGCAATTTGCAAAAGCCATGTCTCCCTCCAAGTAGTTTGAGTATGTTGGCATTATAATCAATTTTTCTCAATCTAAGATATGGAAAATATTTAAAGGGGCATTGGCTTTTCATTCTAACTCTCGCAACCCCCGCCTCTGTCACTTTTTTTAAAGGAAAATTGTGTATTTCTTCTACTAGTTGAATTTTTGAGCTCTTTATATTAATGATGATTGCATTACTAACCACGTAAGCACGTATGATACCCATAAATTGGGGCCTACCTAGTGTCATTTAGCATTGTGGATCCTTGGCAAAAATTAATAAATCAAACTCCCAAACGAAATTATTTTCTTTCATTTCAAATATGCAATTCGACTAAGCATTCTCAAGATCACCTCTACGATGTCTCCAATTCCAACATAGTTAAGTGCAGCAATTATGGATCCACACACTAAAGTACCATATTTTCAAGATCTTTGATTCAATCTGGGTATTGAGCTGAAGAAACCACACAAATATTTGATAAAAAGGAAACAGGCAAAATAACATTCCTAACAAGCATACAAAATATTGTTCCAAAATTATAGTCTCAAAAAGTACAAAATATGTTGTTTCAAAATTTCATTTAGAGAAGAATAAAGCAAATAAAAGATCAATAACCAAGTGCAAAAACAACAACACAACTCCCCCCCTTGCGGATGCCCGTTTTCATCGCTCTACGAGTGTCATGAAACATGGTGCTACTACTGAGCATCGTGTGTGCAACACTCAAAATGACGAACAACAGTTATATAAGCAATATCTTTGTATCGTTTAAGCAATGTTGCATCATTTAAGCAACATTGTTTGCATGGCATAAACGACGCATGCCATCGCATAAAGAAGGTTCATTTTAAAAATAAATAATATGATGTGATGAATGGGCAATGCTTAAGCAATGCCCAATGTAACTTTTACGTGATTAAAAACTGGCGTAATAGTGCAACAGTTCTCTCTGTCTCTCTCACATATACACACTAAAGTACTCCTCTCTCTCTCTCTCTCTCTAGAGAACATGATGAGTTGCAATCAACATTAATAGCAAATGTGCCCAATACATTGGTTGTTGTTAAGAAACCACCAAGCAAAGAAGAGTTCTTTCTTAAAAAAAGTACATTGACTACTACTCTCATGAATTATACTGAGAAAGTGCCCATTACTAAGGTCATCAAAGTTATGCAAGTTTCCAGGCATTCCTTGACATCCCAAAAAAATAGTGTGCAGTCTCGGATAAATGATGGTGACCACTCATTCTCATTGGAATCATGCTCAAGGCTTCCTTGTTACAATGCCATAACGGATGAAATCAAAGAACTTGTTTAATCCTTTTGGGAATCTGAAACATGTGTCTCCCTTATTAACAAGAAAGATGTCTGCAGAAAAAGAATCGGACAAAACTATTACATCAAGCATCCGGTCCATCTTCTCGATTAGCCTCAAGTACATGAACCTTGTTTACTATAGTTACATGTGCTAACTATCATAGTACATTCACTGTTGATAAATGGCACACTTGTATACTAGTTATTAATGCTAACTACTATGACACATGCCTACTAGTTAGGAAACTCGCCAGTTATACTAATTAACATGCATGCATGCATGCTAGCTAGAATAATAAATAATGATAAGTAACATACCTGCATGCTTGTTATTAATGCTAACTATGACACATGCCTACTAGTTAGGAAACTCGCCAATTATACTAATTAACATGCATGCATGCTAGCTAGAATAATAAATAATGATAAGTAACATACCTGCATGCTTGTTATAGTACAGTTAGATGGTACAAATGAAAGAAGTTAATCTTTCTCTGCTTGACTCATTAATGCGAGCTAGCATACATGTATGCTCATTAGCACACTCATCAATGCTGACCAGCATACTTGACTACTTGTTAGAACACTGAATCATGTTAACTAGCATACCTTTATGCTAACTACCATACTTGCATGCTAACTAGTATAACTGCATGGTAATTAGCATGCTTGTTAGCATACCTGCATACTTTTGTTAGAACACTAAATCATGCTAACTACCATACTTGCATGTAAGTTAGCATAATTTCATGCTAGTTAGAACACTAAATCATGCTAACTACCATACATGCATGCTAATTAGCAAATTCATATTCTAACTATAGCATAATTGCATGTTAGTTGGCATACCTACATGCTAGGTAGCATATTGCATACGTGTTAGAACACTAAATCATGCTAGTTACTATACCTAAATGCTAATTAGCACATTCAACATTCTAACTAGCATAACTACATGTTATTAGTTAGAATACTTGCTTACTAGTTTGCATGTTGCATGCTTGTTAGAACACTTAATTATGCTAACTACCATACCTGCATTCTAATTAGCGCATTCATAATGCTAACTAGCATGACTGCATGGTAACTCGCATACCTACATTCAAGTTAGAATAGTAAATCATTCTATTTAACATACTTGCATGATTGTTAGCACACTCATGTATGCTAACTAGCATACATGCATGCTTATTAGAATAGTAAATCATACCAACTAGTATACCCCCACGAATGTGGACTTATTCATTCATGCTTATGGATGCTTTGTTCTTATTTTGTAGGTTGAGTTATTTCAAAAATTCAAAGCTGCTCATCCTGATTTTACAATCTTTAATTACGCTCATTTGAGTATTTGAAGCCCTTGCTTGTTTGTCCGAGTGAAGGATAGATATACATGCTGCTATGATATCATGCTCAAATTTCTTTCTTCAAAGACACTCAACAAGAGTGAATGTACGATAGATGTGAGGTTTGTGTAGGAGATGCTGTAACCATGGGTTGCATCGCACTGGTTTGTACTTTCTGTGGTGTGACAGAGTTATAGGAATAAGCAGTCTACTCAAAGGAGAATTTTTTGGCCAATAAAAAGTCCTTCTAACCAAAGCCAAGGTACGCTATATCCTCGGATGTCCTGTCGTCAATGGTGCATCATGACACTCAAATAGGGTCCTCAATTTAATTTCTGGCACATCCGGTATGCAAACCTTATCATTTCGGAATAAAATACCTTTTTGAATAAAAAATTGGTTGGCTTTTTCTTGATTCCCAAGGTTTTGATCTACCTCAGGGTTAAAACTTAATTTTGCCAAATTCTAATATTTTCTATTAAAAAAATATGTATTGTATTTTCCCTTGAGTGAATCATACAAGTTATAAGTATTTTGTGTGAAGCTAAGGTCATTAATTTCAACAATTCCACTCAATGCATGAGCAATTCTATTCAAGCTACCTTTTCTATATTTAATCATGAAATCAAAGTCTTGCATCAATTCAGCCCATCTTGTCTTTCTACCTTTCAAGTTTGGTTGATCACAAATAATCTGCAAACACTGATGATCTGTCAAGACCATAAATTGAGACACGTAGAGATACTGTATTCATGCCTTTAAAGCATAAATAATTGCATACAAATCTTTCTCCTGAACTAGGTATCTAGTCTGTGCAACGTTGAGTTTCTTACTCTCGAAGGCTTCAAGCTTCCCATTCTAGAACAAAGTTGTGCCTACCGCAAAATCACTAGCATCAGTCTCTACAATGTAAGCCCTACTAGGATCTACTAAGGCTAACACAGGAGCATCTCGAACTTTATATTTCAAAGTATCAAAATTCTCCTATAGCTTCTCATTCCACTCAATTGGAGAATTAGACTTCTTATATTTACCCTTAAGAAAGTTGGTAAAATGCACTGTCAACTTCGAATAATCCTTAACAGTTGTCCATCCTTGTACTCGATGAACATGGTCAAAACAAAACCAAGATCTCTTTAGATCACCATCTCCAATGCGCTACATATGGTTAACCCTAGATATAAGATCTTTTGTAGACATTTTGAATGCATAGCATCTTTCTGTCTCAAATTGGCTTCCGTGAGAAAAAATCATAAGGACATTATCTTTCTATCTCAAATCAACCTCCATTAAAAAAATTTAAAGGGCCATTATCTTTTTAAATCTAGGATGCTTGATTTGATTCCTTGCGCACTTGTCCTTCATTCTGAGATTCATTATTTGAATCTACACAAAACACAAACCTTTTGAACCATATAAGTAGATATTATTTTTAATGTGAATTTAAAAACATATAATTGAGATGACACCTTTGGGATTAAATACATTTGCTAAAGAAGTTCGAACTACTCCATGTGATTGATGTTACTACCTTCTTTGACATGCTTTCTAACCACACAATCCAAGACCAAATGCTTTGCAATGTTCATTTGGATCTTTCTAGGACCCGAGGTTATAGCATTTGAAATTGCATATTTAATAAGCTCTAAGGTACCCGAGGTTATAGCATTTGAAATTGCATCTTTAACAAGCTCTAAGGTACCTCTACAAAGCCTTGACATCTCTTTGTCATATGGCTTATAGAAATATGCTTGTGCAATACAAATAGCTTTTCATATTGGTCTACTTTTGCAATAAAAGCATGTCAATAATCCATAACCTTTCATCGAGACGCTAATACGACACACTTTATGAGTCAATTTTCTTGATTCACCATTGTTTGCAAGCACTACAAGGGATCGGGCTCATACCCGCGCTCCTAGCCGCTAAAAATGACTTGTAAAAAAAAGTAGCGGGCCCGTGTATCAGCGCGTGTATCATCGCGGCCACCACAGACATGCGTGTAAAAGCGCGTGTATAGGACCCCTCAGACGCGCTTATACGCGGGTGTATAGCCGCGTTCTTTTCACAGACGTGTTGATACATGCGGCTATACACGCCTTTTTTCAATTTAGATGCCCTTATACACGGGTGTATAGCCGCGTTCTGTTTAGTTCAGATGTCTCAGACGCGTTGATACCTGCGTCTATACACGCATTTCTTTAATTTAGATGCGCTTATACACGCGTAATTGTCAGTTTTGATGCATTAATACACGCGTATTTTACAGAGTATCCGCGTAAATACACGCGAGTTTTAGCAGTTCTGATGCGTTTATACACGCGAACAGAGAGCCAAAAAAAAAATCCAGAGAGTGCTATTTGTGCCTGAATACTGTTCGAGCATTCCAGCACCCAATAACACTCTCTGGATTTTTTTTTTGTGCATTAGACCATCCCATTAGACCATCCACGAAGAACATATGCACGAGGGAGATTAAGACAAGAACGACATGAATGCATACATTGTCAATACACGATTCAAGACCGACATGAATGTAATACTATCGATCGATCAATTCAATATTACTATCAAAATTTCATACATGTATACAAGGGAGTCCATATCTCGAAGTAGCCCATGGCTTCAGTTTACAAAAAAATATATACAACCACATCCTCAATATGGAATGTGGTACTATAAGTCTGAGTACTACTCAAACCCAGATGATGACTCGGTGCTCCCTCCATGCTCAGATGAGCTCACATCGGTCGGAATGTCCGATGAGTAGTGCTCACGTCCACCCTCTGCAGTGGCGGCGGGTGGATCATCAGCAGCTTGGGCCTGTTCAAGTAATATATAGTATATAAGTATATATATATGTAATTCAATAAACCAAAATCATTCGTTTGGAATTTTCAAGTACCTGTCGACCGTATGGTCTCATGGCCATCTCAAACTGCGCGTCCGTAATACGTCCCTCGGCTCTCAAGATGGCCCACGTGTCACGTCTGCTATGTCGGCGAGCATATGCAGTATCGTGGGTTGTGGGCTTCCTCCCCGTAACCCGTCTCTGTATCATAATCAACACAATTTGTAAGATTAAAACAATCATAGAATCAATGAATTAAGTAAACAATCAAATAAAGTGGCAAGATACTTACGAACTCTGCCTCCCATGACTCGACGTCGCCAGATCCGAAATGCGAAGATCCAATGGTCTCCATCTGGATCCATCGTGCCTCCACATGCTGCTTGCTCTTCACGCCACCCTCTGCTCGTTTCTTTGCCTCCTTCCACTCGCGTTTGTGCGCAGTGGAAGGTTTCTCGGCAGGATAGCCACCCGTAGCTACATTTAGCCGGTCATCGTACGCGAGTTTTTTAAGGTGAGATCTTTTATTACTTAAGATCTCCCTTATTCGTGTCCTTCCCCATACATCCGAGAATGTAGCATGTGGGGGATTGGGGTACCGACTATGTACAACCTCTATCACCTCCCCAACTAATCGGCTATTTTGATCTTTAAATTTAATAAAACAATTTCTATATGAGTTTGATACTACCCCACGCATGTACTCCATTACCTCCCTCCCCCTCGCATCCATCACTATCCCGCCCCTATCCGTCACATCATAGCAGACCATTCTCTCCATCTCTCTCATCTCCTCCTCTTCCGAACTGTCTCCTCTAACTCTTCTCCCTCTATCTTCTCTCTCACCGCGTGCCCTACTACCTCCCCCACCTCCCCCACCAAAGCACCCGCTGCATCCTCCACTCCCACTCTTCCTACTGCTGCGGGTGGAATCACGACTTGGGGATTGTCTACGTGACGGTGGCTCTGAGGGAGCACGTGATGGTGGCTGTGAGGGTGTACGTGAGTGTGTCTGGGACGAGGTATGTCTCCTCGGTGGACGTGGAAGAGGAGAAGCTGCATGCTGTCTCGTCGGACTCGGAGGAGTAGACGGAACTGGAGTGCCCTGGATACTCACGGTAGGGGTATAGACACCAGGCAGGGAAGGAGGGGGATGGGCATACATATACTCTGTAAGCTCAACTGGACCAGGATGGCGCCCAAAATGATTCAGCATCTCCATCAGCCAATTGCTGTATGCAAATGGATCGGATGAAGAACTTGGAATATCATAAAGAACCTGTAACAAACATCTTCATGTACATCATGGGCTGTCTCTTGACTCACACAAATATCATCATTCAAGTCAGTTGTGTTGCATGCAAATCATGAATTTTGAAACGCAGTCTCGTGTATACACCCGTGCAGAAACGCGTGTATACACCCGTCAAAAAACGCGTGTATACACCCGTCCAAAAACGCGTGTATATCCACGTGAACAGACTCTGCAGACAGAGTACACGCGCTTTTACACGCGTTTCTACATGCGACCTGCGGAAATTTTTTTTCAAAAGGACCGACCTCCGACAAAGACAAAGTGTCCTTATAAAAGGACCATTGTCGCCCCTGTCAGAATCATTCACCCAATCGTGTGCACAGAAGCAAAAGGACTTTGACAAACCCAAAAAGCAAAGAGCAAATAGCATAAACAAATCTGAGGAAAGAGACAAGGCACAGGACAAACTGACTCACCTCTGAAAAAGTGAGTCTTCTCTGCTCCTTCTCTGCTCCCTCCTTCTCCCGTGTGTGCTCCTTCTCTGCTCCCTCGCACTTAAGTTTCGTTACTGTTGGAAGAGGCGAAAACGAAAGCAGTGTTGATATGTTAGTTCAAAATCTATATTTGGGGAAGGCGGGCTATTTTTAGTTTAAACATACCGTCGTGTTATAAACGCGTGTATATTCGCGTGTATGATATTTTAGCTGCATTTATACACGCGTTTTGTAGGAATTACCCGCGTTAATACACGCGATTTTTAGGAAA
Source organism: Cibotium barometz (assembly GCF_041138505.1). Taxonomy (NCBI): domain Eukaryota; kingdom Viridiplantae; phylum Streptophyta; class Polypodiopsida; order Cyatheales; family Cibotiaceae; genus Cibotium; species Cibotium barometz. The sequence goes on from NC_141098.1 coordinate 38,213,936, forward strand.
TAGCCGCGTTAATACACGCAATTTTTAGGAAATAGCCGCCTCAATACACGCAATTTTTATAATTTCATTAAAAACATATTATGATTTTGTGTTTTCTGGTTTGTACATAGGATGTCATCAACCTCTTCAAGCAGTTCTGGGGAAGATGAGACAATGCGTCATCGTAATCGCGATGTGTGGTTGGGACAACGGATCAAATGTATGTATAATCGATGTCAAGGATGCATTGTATGAGCACGTCGAATTACCTTGAATCACATCTCCATGTATGGAGAATGGAATCAAACAGGTTTAGAGGTGAGTAGATGTAAATTGATGGTATTCAAATGACTCATGGTATCCAAATTAAATTAATAGAGTTGTAATATATAAACTCTAATTGAAGCAGGATGCAGTACCACACCCTAACATGGTGCCCTACGCGCGACGAGAGCACGCAAAGCGTCGACGAGATGATGCTGGAGCTTCGGGATCTATTGTCAGAGATGAGTGGGAAAGGGATGACAATAGCCCTGCACCCCACGAAGTTGTGGAAGAGGAGGTGCTTGATGATATGGTGCGGAATCTTTTTAAGGATGATCCCAAAGGTATGGACGACGATGATATGGAACAAGAGTATCTTTATAAGGCTTCATCGACATCGGTGTTTGAAGGGTGCACATTCTCTATTTTACGTGCTTCACTTGAACTACTTAATATACAAACAGTTTATGGATGGAGCAATGCAAGTCTTGACGCATTGTTGAAGTAAGCATTCTAACTTACAAATTTGAATTAGTGGTTTAAGGTTTAGGATTTAAGACTAATTATAATTGATGATATTGGATGCAGGCTATTATCAAACATGCTTCCAAAGGAAAATAGGCTACCCACCTCAAGAGACATAGCGAGGCGCTATGTGACATCTCTTGGAGGACTGGATTATGATCGCATACATGCATGCGTCAATGATTGCATTCTCTTTTGTGGGACGCATAAGGAGGCTCTACATTGTCCCACTTGTGGTGAAGCAAGGTACAGAACAGATATGAAGAGTTTTGATGTACCTCGTAAAGTGTTGTGACACTTTCCTATAATTCCTCGCATCAAACACATGTTCAAGTGCAAATTCATAGCAGAGCTCATGACATGGCATTCCTCACATCGATCGGATGATGCATGTGGAGAATTCGCACAGACACTCCTGCTTGGAAGCATATTGAAGATGAGTGGCCCAGCTTTAAAACAGAGCCCAGAAACTTGAGACTTGACCTGGGTATGGATGGAGTGAATCCATTTGGTTTCAAAAGCACCGCATACAGCGTGTGGCCAGTTGTGTTGGTGAATTACAACCTTCCACCATCAATGGCGATCAAGAAGGGACATCTTATGTTATCCCTTCTAATTCTAGGGAAACATAAAGTCAAGCATATGGATGTTTATCTTGAACCATTGATTGATGAGTTGGAGGAACTATGGAGAGGTGTTGCGGCGGTGGTGGACATTAGTAGGCCTCCCTCCTCTCGACACTTCGACTTAAAAGCAGTGTTGATGTGGACAATGCATGACTTTCCAGGATACAGCGATTGTTCTGGTAAGAATTCTAATTACCTCCCTACTCTATTACTATTGGCTATATATATTAATTATACATATTGACTTTATTATTCTAACTTTTATTTATATTTTAACAGGTTTGAAAACATCGGGTAAACATGCATGTCCTGTTTGTGGCCCTTTGTTAGTACATGAGTATGCTGACGGTTTGTGTAAGACTATATTCGATAATCATCATCGATTTCTCCCCTTAGATCATCCTAAATATATTGCTAGTAAGAGTAACATTCCTCCACAAACACTTCGTGCAAAAGATTGGAAGCGTATTTGGAAGTCTACAACTATTCTTTCTCCAGATGGCATGAACAGGTATAGTAATGTTTTTTCAATCTTGTTTTGTGTAGTCTCTAATTGGATTAAAGGTCACATAGAGCAATCCCTTGTGTAGGTACTCCATTTTTTTTCGGCTGCCATATTGGACCCATCTTAAGATCAACCATCTTCTTGATCCCATGCACATCTTCAAGAATGTGGGATCTGGTATTTGGGAACATATTATTGGTAAACGAGACAATATTAGCGTACGTGAGGACTTGCGGGTCGCAGGACGTATGCGTCAAGCTTGGCCACGAGAGGTGGGTGGGCACGTTCGTCTTCCGCTTGCACCATGGATTATATCAAAGAAAGAGGAGAAGCAGGTAAAGTAGGCCATCACCACTTTGCGTACTCCCACTGGATGCATGAGATCATTGAAGGGAGCCTTTACAACCATTAAGAAAAGAGGCGTTGAGCAACTATATGGGTTGAAGTCCCACGATTGGCACAAGATGCTTCAAGTAAGTGTTTTCCAAGTCTTGTACGTACGTTGAAATTAAATTTTGTAATGCCATAAACCATACATACATGTGCTCTTATGTGCGCAGTTCATACTACCTACTAGCAGCGACCATTGTGCAAATAAGAGTTTGAAAAAATGTATTTATAAGATGGGCGAGCTTGTGAGGTATGTAAAACCCATGCTCAGATCACCCTTCATTATACCTTGCAAAATGAACGTGCATGAGGTATAACGTACTATTTATTTATTTTTCAGATATGTTAGTTCCAAAGCAATTGATCCAGCCACGTTGGATGATGCGCATGTTATGGCAGTGGAGGTGGTTTGTTTGGTAGAGGAAACTTTTCCGCGAACCATTCTCACAAGTCAACTACATCTCATTGTGCATTTAGTGGACGAAATCGCTTTATGTGGTACTGTGCATGCACGCTGGATGTTCTTCCTAGAGCGCTTCATGAAGACCTTAAAAGACTTTGTGAGGCAAAGTGCAAGGCCTGAAGGAAGCATGGTTGAGGGTTGGTTGATACAAGAGTCTCTTGTATATATTTCAAAATTTCTTGGTTAGGTGGACAGCTCTTTGCCACGACTATGGAGCAATGAAGAGGACTTGAGGATGACCTCTATTGTGCCTCAAGGAAAAGGACAGAGTAAAGTAATTGACAGAACATTGATTGATGATCTCAATTTCACTTGTATCCTTAATAGTGATGTGATGAGCAAATGGGTTACAAGATATGAGGATGCAAAGACAAAAAGGCAAGCAGAAAGAGCTCTCTTTTGGAGGCAACATGGCTCTCGGAAGGCGTACCCTAAGCATCTAGCAACACTTCCGAATGATATCCATGTTGATTGGTTGCATGAGGAAATGGAGAGAGCAGAGAACGACGAGGGGCTGCATATCACGGCAGAAGAATGGGAGTATGCACGAGGATGCACGTCAAAGGTACATAGAACTAATGTTTTGCATTAGTTGTAAAAGTGATTTGCTTTTAATATTTATTCACATTGCTTACACAAATATTGCTTCTATTTTGGTCCAGTGCACTATGTTCAATGCTATATGGTGTGAAGGCAAGCATTTTCGAACACAAAGAATTGATGAAAAGAGAAATACGCAAGATTGCGGTGTCATTAGTAGCTTTGAGGGAGCTAATGGAAAAATGGATGATTATTGTGGCATAATCCAAGACATATTTAGGCTTGACTTTCGTTGCTTCTTTGTGTATGTTTTGGATGTCAAATGGCAAATGGCAAATGAACGTGGTGGAAAAAGGGCCTGATGCAACGATAAAACGCCATGCAAGTGGATATGTAACTATTGACTCTACAAAGTTCTGGCAAACAAAGAAAGATAGGCTCGTATTGCCACAATAATGTGAGCAGGTATACATTTTTTTACTAATGTGTTTCATGTACATATATATCTAAGCTCGCGTACCCCTTGACTTTTGATATGCTAATTAATTACTATACTATGTGTATTTGAGTAGGTTATCTATCTACCAATGGTGCATGACATCAAATGGTGGTACGTCATCCCTATTGCACCACGTTCCAAAGTGATGTATAATACATTCACTGATATGGAGCATATGGAGGATGTAACAAGCCGCAATGAAGATGATGTCGAACATGCCATTGAAGATGTTGTGATCGATGATCAAGAAATAAGAGATGATCATGATAATGAGGATGAGCATGCCATTTCTCATGATCATGAGAATGACCCTACCATTGAGGATGATGGTGATGTTGATGAGGATGATCAGGACATCGATACCATTATCAATGGAGTACAGAATATCGATAGTGGAATAAATTTAATCGTAGCCTTACAAATTGATCAAATGGATATTGATGTTGATCGTTTGGCAAGGATGGATCTTATTGAAGATGAGATCGAACCCTAACCAATCCGTCACACTGTACGTTCTAAATTGATGACATTTCTATCATCTCATATGCATGATTTATTTTTGAATATATTTCATTGTTGTAAATGCATGTAGTGGGATTGTGTAATGATGTATACTGTAATGTACTATGAGATGGTTTAAAGAAAATAGTTTTTAATTTTGTAAAGGAATTCAGTTTTTCTTCAGTTTTTCTCTGCCATGCGTGTATTAATCCGTGTATAGTGGCGTGTATTAATCCGTGTATAATAGCGTGTATTAATCCGTGAATATTACCGTGTATAGATGTGTGTATTACTGCGTGTATATAAACGCGTTTATACACGCGTTGATAAATGCAAATATACACGCGAACTTAAATGCTAAAATACACGCGCCTGATTCTATTCAAATACAGGCGTGACCATACACGCGTTCATAATTTATCGCGTGTATGAAACGCGTGTATGGCAGCATTGTCTTGTAGTGAAGTAATGAGCATTTTTCATATAAATAATAAATCAAATGATAGAAATAATTACTAGCTTAAGATGTTCGATTCGGCGAGCCCGTGATTGTGAGACTTCCACAAAGAGGATTAGCACATGCATACACACCACCGCTATAACTACTCTTTTTGACTATTCCAAGGAACTTCACATGCCTCTCAATTGGTTTGGTCTAACAATGACCATCAAAGCTTTGCTCCATTCTTTTTATGGGAAAATCATGTGGACCAGTTACACTAAAGAGCTCAAATGCAATATTGTAGTTGTAAATACCAGGAATCTCAACTTCTTCTAAAGAATTACATTCCAATAGTATTCTTCGTAAAATATGTGCATTACATTCTCTAGATAGAATAAATTGCACAATAATGTTCTTTATGATCTCTTGATTGAGACCTACAGCTCTACAGAAGCTGGAGATTCCTAAATAACAAGATCAATGAATGAAGAGGTTTGCTCTTTTTTTTTTTTTTTTTTGCTTTGTAGAGACACCTCCAACCTTTATCACAAGGTTTTCAAAAGAAATCTCTTTATCCAAAATAATATATGGTTCTTATCTAACAATACTTGTTGACTCAATAGGCAAGAGGATGCCAACTTTAATGTAAACACAACCATGCCAACTTTTGGAAGTAAACACAACCATGCCATGCTTGAATATCAACGAGATCTTTTCCATTGACAACCAAAAAATACCCATCTACTTGTTTTTTAATCAGTTCATTCTCGAACCTCCCAACCAAAATGTACAATAAAACAGATGCCATAATGTGAAAGTACCATAGAATACCAAATAAAAAGCTTCATAAAACACTAAACACAACAAAAAAGAACATAATCAACCAATGAAACCCCCCAAAAAGGTAAAAATTATAAACAAACATGTGAAAGAGAGAATATTGTAAGAAAACAAAAAAACAAATCAATACTATGATTTATTGCTTAATGTATCACGATTTTAAAGTGTAAACCAGAAGACAAAATCTCATAAAGTTTTAAATATATAAAAATAATATTTTCTATAAGAGAACTATAAATAAAAAAAATCTCTATAATTTAATATAAACATAAATCATGAATTAAATTACTGAATATAAAATCTATTTCTAGATGTTATCATAATAAACTAATAATAATTTATATATTATTAACTAATCATTAAATTTAACATTTAATAAATTATCTTTACCTTTTATATAATTTTAATTAATTAATTAAATATACTAATTTATTTATTTTACTATTACTATTTGTTAATTTTTCAACTATTAGTCTTTCCCTACCTCTCTCTCTCTCTCTCTCTCTCTCTCTCTCTCTCCCCCCCCCCCTTAATTTTCCTCTCAATCTCTCTTTCTTTCTCTCTCCTTCTATACCTCTTTCTCTATGTCCCTCACTCTCCCTCTCCAAAACCTATCTCCCCCCCTGCCATGTTAGATTAAGGTGAACCCCCCCTCCCCATGATAGGGTGCTGACACCCTATCATGGGAGGAGGAAGAGGGTGGGCTCACCCTAATCCTTCCTTTTCTACCTCTCTCTCACTCACTCTCTCTTCCCCCCCCTCTCTCTCTCTCTTTCTTCTAGATCTATCTCCCTGGCACCATATCATGGGAGGAGGGAGATCAGACTCACCCTAGGTTATCTCCCCCCCTCCCATGATAGGGCACCTGCTCCCTTTCATGGGAGGGGGGAAAGGCGAGCTCTCCCTTATATATATATATATATATATCTCCCCTTCCCCACATCTCCCTTTCCCTCTCCCTCTCCCTCTCCTAAATTTATATCCCCCTAATGATAGGGTGTTGTCACCGCCCTATCATGGGAGGAGGAAGAGGGTGGGATCATCCTAATCTCTATCCCTACCTCTATGTCACTTTCTCTCCTTCCCTACCTCTATGTAAATTTCTCTCCTTCCCTACCCTCTCTCTCTCTCTCTCTCTCTCTCTCTCTCTCTCTCTCTCTCTCCCTCTCTCTTTTGGATCTTTCTTCCCCCTCCATGATAGGGCGTCAACACCCTATCATGGAGAAAAGCAGGGGGAGACTCGCCTCTCTCTCTCTCTCTCTCTCTCTCTCTATCTCTCGGGGGTGCGAGCAGGAGAGCATAGTTGAGGAGGGGGGAAAGAGAGAGATTACGACGAGTCCCCCACGAACTATTGCATGACATTTGAGGTTAGTTTTCTTGAAATTTTCTATTTATCATGTTAGCTTTCAATAATAATACTCGTGTATGTATATATTTCAAAATATACAATTAACACATTTATGCTTACGTGTGCCAAAAAATGTCGTATAGACTTCAAAGAAAGATACATGTTATTATTATCCATCATGGTATGGAAGTTGGTTGTGGATCAATCATGCAAATACAAACCAACAAAATTGTGTATGGTGTTTCTTTACCATAACTCCATGGTAATATGGAAGTTAGATGTGGATCAATCATGCAAACACAAACCAATGAAATTGTGCATGGTGTTTCTTTACCAATTCATCAGGTAGAACTCCATGTTGTATGTTGTGAAGAGATAAATGTACCACTCTCATATCCTGTGCACAATGGAGAGATATATCACCTTGATGAAGCGATTGGCTTTATCGTTCTTTGGCCAACCAAATTCTTGGTAGTAATAAATTTTCTTAATTGTTTTGCATTCTAACAATTATGTTCAATCAATAATTTATGTGGTAAATTTAGTTCGATGATTAAGAAATGTATTTTGGGAATAAAATAGAGAGAGTTACATTGTCTATGGAAGATGATAGAGTTACATTGTCTATGGAAGATGATAGAGTTAGAGTGCATGATCTTGAGAAAGAGAGTGATCTTAAGTCACTGCCATTAAGGAAAAGAACTAAGCATACAATTGAGCAAGAAAAATCAAGCTCTAAGACCAAAAGTCAGGTGGTAACATTCAAGAAAACACAACATACTAAAAAGAAGGATGAGGATTAAGTTCCATCTAGAGAGAAAGGCAACCAAGAAGTCTTGACAAAAAGGTTCTAGTGCACAAAAACAACATGTGTGGGTACAAACAAAAGTTGTAGTAGAGAGTACAAGAAGAGACGCTACAAAAGTGTTAATCCAACTCTAGGATTAACAAGAGCCACCGCCATTATCTTACATCAAGGAGTCACGGTAGATACACCAAAGGGTCATACATTCAAGATATCAAGCAATAGTGTCCAAAGCTACAACTTGGACAGGCGCTCGTAATGGTGTGATGGAGTATTTATGGCGATTTTCGCTTCAAGAGTGTGTGGTAGCAAGTTAGGATGAAGTCCTAAGTGATGTACTTCATGGGTATATTATGAGAGTAGTCATTGTAATAGCATTAGGCCTCTTATGAGCCTAAAGTGCCTAGCCAGCCATAGTTTAAGTGAGTGTGAACACTCATGGCCATGTGTATAAGTGAATTTCTCTCATAATAGAACATACTCTCCCATTGTGCAATTGAGTCTTACTCTTGCTAATCCTCTTGCTAATCTCTCTTCCTTATGCTAACAATGATGCAGGTATGTTGTTAAATAGAATGATTTACTATTCTAACTTGAATGTAGGTATCTGCGTTACCATGCAATTATGGTAGTTAGCATTATGAATGCGCTAATTAGAATGCATGTATGGTCATTGGTAGTTAGCATAATTAAGTGTTCTAACAAGCATGCAACATGCTAACTAGTAAGCAACTATTCTAACTAATAACATGTAGTTATGCTAGTTAGAATGTTTAATGTGCCAATTAGCATTCAACATGTAGTTATGCTAGTTAGAATGTTGAATGTGCTAATGAGCATTCAACATGTAGTTATGCTAGTTAGAATACTAGTTAGAATGTTAGAATGTTAGCATTCAACTATGGTAGCTAGCATTCAAGTATGGTAGCTAGCATGATTTAGTGTTGTAATAAGTATGCAATATACTAACTAGCATGTAAGTATGCCAACTAGCATGTAGGTATGCCAACTAACATGCAATTATGCTAGTTAGAATTATGAATGCGCTAATTAGCATGCATGTATGGTAGTTAGCATGATTTAGTGTTCTAATAAGCATGAAATTATACTAACTAGCATGTAGATATGCTAACTAACATGCAAGTATGGTAGTTAGCATGCAAGTATGGTAGTTAGCATGCAAGTATGGTAGTTAGCATGATTTAGTGTTCTAACAAGTATGCAGGTATGCTAACAAGCATACAAGCATGCTAATTAACATGCAGTTATACTAGTTAGCAAAAAGCAAGTATGGTAGTTAGCATAAAGGTATGCTAGTTAACATGATTTAGTGTTCTAACAAGCGGATTAAACAAGTTCTTTGATTTCATCCCTTATGGCATGGTAACGTGGAAGCCTTGAGCATGATTCCAATGAGAATAAGTGGTCACCATCATTTATTCAAGACTGCAGACTATTTTTTGGGATGTACAAGGAATGCCTGGAAACTTGCATAACTTTGGTGGCCTTAGTAATGGGCACTTTCTGAGTATAATTTATGAGAGTAGTGAATGTACTTTTCTTAAGAAAGAACTCTTATTTTCTTAGTGGTTTCTTAACAACAACCAATGTATTAGGCTTATTTGCTATTATTGTTGATTGCAGTTCATCCTGTTCTCTGGAGAGAGAGAGAGAGAGAGAGAGAGAGAGAGAGAGAGAGAGAGAGAACATGATGATTCCAAAACCTACTGGATTTAGATTAATGGGTTGGTGTTCTCCTAAATTATCTTTGATTCATTTGCTCAAAACATTAGTTTTTATTGTCTTTATATATAAAGTACACTAAGGGAATTTGGCTTTTCCATCGTAGCTCTTACATCTCCCGACTACAACTTTTTGTGGGAAACTATGTATGTCTTCTATTAACTCAATTTTAAATGAAATCTTTGAGTTCCTTATATGATGATTGAGTTTTTACTTGAATACACATAAGATACTCACAAAACTGGCCTTCATCAATGGAAATATTCAGCATTGTGGAACCTTGGTATAAAAAGTTAATCAAATTCACAATGGCATTGTTTCGTTTTATTCCGACTATTCAACTTGACTAAATATTCTCAAGCTCACCTCTACGATGTCTCCAATTTCAAAGTAGTTCAGTGGAGCAATTATGGAACTACACACTAAAGTATCATATTATTAATCTCTTCCTTACATTTTACTAGGTCATTGAATTTGGCTATTAAGTTGAACAAACCACACAAAGCTTTGATAAAAAGTAAAGAAGCAAAATTACAGTCCCAACAAGTGAATAGCAATGCTGCAGTACAAATTGATCTCATCACGAAACTAGGTTTGATTGCCATGGCTTCAAAAGCTGCAAAATAACATGCTCTTTACCAGCAAAAACACACCCACACATGCTCAACAAGATGAGAAATTCAAGAAATTGTCATCATCATCCTCACTCTCCTCATTCTCAAGGAAATGCACAAGAGAGAGTTTGTAAGAACCAAGAGAGAGTAGAAGAAGAGAGAAGAGAATATGAGAAATTTAATATTTGTTAACATCATCCTCACTCTCCTGAATCTCTTCCTCCATTGATGAAGAACAAGAAAATGCATAAGAGAGAGCTTGCAAGAACCAACAGAGAGAAAACAAGAGCGAAGAGGCACCTAAATCAGCCCGTGAACTCTCCTCCAACTTCACCAACCTACTTTTGTCTTTCTTGATATTATAAAATTCGGAATACATCTTTTGTCAAAAGTTTAAAGACTTTATTTTTACAACTAAGGAGTTCTAAAAAGCATCTTGAAACCTTTCAAAACTATGAAACACACACCTAAAAGTAGCCATGGCAATCAAAGATTGCTAACCCGCTAATATGCCATGCTAGTTTACAATAAAGCATATAAAACTGAGTATATTTGTGGGAAAAATGATAAACATTTATCAATTTAGCACCAAAATTATGCCCAAAATAGGAGGTTATCATTCCTCCTTTTCTTAGACTTTGAGCATCCTCATGAACACTTTGAAAAGAAAGCTTTGCATTGGAATTAGCACCTCAAACATGTTGACAAAGAAACCACAAACACTCTATCACTTCTCTTTTCTCCAAGTTGGACCACCTCAATCGGCACCACCCATCCAAAACTCCAACACTTCTTTACACACTTCACACTCACACCATCTCCAACTTCAACTTCCTCTTTAACACCAAAACTTCTAAAGAATTACCCTTTTATTTTGAAACGAATAAGACAATACATCCCTCTAAACGAGCACAAATATGCCCCACCCTTACAGTTATCAAAAGAGCATCATCACCTTTGCTTGTCATCGGGGCACCTTCATCTGGAGCAGTTAGACATCACTACTATGTGGGTCATCACCTTGTTAATAATGCCCTGGCATCCATCTCTATTCACCATGGAGAGCGTTCAGGCTTATCTATAATTCTATTAGAGAAGGCCAATATTGTAGCATGAATAAAGAAAAGGACAAACACAGATGGAATCAAAATATGGGACACTCAATGTGGTCAATGGAGTAGGTTTTTCTAGTTTTTATAACCACATTGCACTAATCTAGTCCTCTTGTAGCTAAATCATGAGAGAAAATTTATTAAGTCCTAAGAGGTATCTCTCTTCATTCATTAAGTTATTCTCCACTCTAAATCCTTTCCATTCTTGTATCTTTCTATGCTCTAGCTCTACTACACTAGTGTTTGTTAAATGTGCACACCTAGCATGATTAGTTTAGCGTAAACTATTCTAGAAAAGGGTGTATTTGTTCCAACAAAAGTGGAGTTTTATAGGCATTCACCCTTATGAATAGCATATGTTTTATAAAGTATATGAGCCGTTGCAAATGTTTATTGCATTAACCAAAATACTCTTAAGAATGAGAGGGTGAAAGCCCAATATGATGATGAACATCAAGACTAAGGATTTTAAAAAATGTGTGACATGCAAGCGGACCCTTAGCTGAATGTGGAACAACAAGTCCAATGTTTAAATGTAGTTTTCCAAGGAAAATGCACAATTAACTCGATTGTTAACAAGAAGTCTAAGGTCCAAACGGTGGTTTAACAAGAACCCTTAACTTGATGTGACACATTGAGTACACGATTTAGAGGTGGGGATGAGTTTCAAATCCGATTGGTATAACTCAAGTAAAAAATTTGACTGTATTGAGAATTTTTAGCAAAGACACACAGGCTGGCTCTAGAGCTCTGCAATACCAAAGGGCTACGCTCATGGTTCATGGTGTAGACAAGTGGCTAGATGATGATGGTGGCCTTCTAGTACAAGGTGGCTAGATGATGATGGTGGCCTTCTAGTACAAGGTGAAGAAGTCAAGGGCTACAGGCACCTGACTCCATCTTGCTCTGGGTGTAGTAAGTGTAGTTGCACTCAATCTCTAGGGTGTCTGCCCACCCAACCCCCTCTCGACAGCTCGGATCCCCTTACACTACAAAAGATCGACAGCTCGGATCCCCTTTAAAAAGAGATGCCTTACTTTTAAAGGTTTGAAATCGTTAGAGATTAAAGACCATATCATATTTATATGTAGAACTAAGGTTTAAATACCCTCAAAAATTCATCCCACACATTTTAAGGAGAACCAAAGGTAATAAGAATATCACTAGATCTTTAATTTGAGATTTGTAAAAGTGTATTGGCCCAAGCACGGCGCTTCTTCTTGTCAATGAGCATAATTAAACAAGTGAAACTGGCCCTTCTTCTTGTCAATGAGCATAATCAAACACGTGAAACTAACAAGCTAACCACCCACTCACCCAAAAAGAAACAGATAATGCAACGATAGAAAAAGAAACAGATAATGCAAAGATAGATAGAGAGTCATGGATGGCGTGACGCCTCTCCATTATTATTTGTACATGCATGCATGCATGTTCCGTACTACTTACTCTACGTCAGAGGGCTCATTCCCGGGCCACTGGATGCTGGGGATGGATGATCTTGCCCTTCCAGATGCCCGGGCCACTGCATGCTGGGACGGAGGGGATGATCTTGCCCATCCAGATGCACAGCGTCTTGCCGTCTTTCTTATCCTTGAAGATAATAGTGTCCAAGATTCTGCTGGCGCTGGTGCCGGCGGGCGAGAGCTCATACCATGACACATCACATGTTGGACTCATGATCAGCAAGCCATCACCAGAGCCGTTACCCTGAGCATTTAGGCCCGTGAAGATCGGGCCTCCCGTCGTCACCCATCTCCTCCGTATCCAGCCACGCGTCACACATCTCAGTATCCCGTTCGATATCGAGACATCCTCCCATCCAAACGAGACATCCTGCCATCCAAACGAGACATCCTCCCATCCAGCCTTCTGCAGCTCCTCTTCCGCCAGCTCATGAAGGCTTTTCTCATCCATCTTCTTGGCCTCAAAGGCCGAACCGAACTTCTCCAGAAGCACTTCATGAGAACCAACGCTGCCCGCCTCCACCTCCATATTGCTTCAACCCCACGCACTGCAAGCACAACACCACAAGAGGACCCATCAACACCAACATAATCTCTCTCTCTCTCTCTCACACACACACGAGTTACACCTACCAACACCAACATATATTGTTAAACATGCTGTTTGAAGCACAACGGGCGCTTACCTCTCTCTCTCTGTCGCTCTCTCTCTCACACACACGAGTTACACCTACCAACACCAACATATATTGTTAAACATGCTGTTTGAAGCACAACGGGCGCTTACCTCTCTCTCTCTGTCGCTCTCTCTGAAACAACACAAAAGGCCGGTTTGATGCTGAAACAAAGCTCTCGTTTATATATATATATATATATATACAGAGAGAGAGAGAGAGAGAGAGGGAGAGAGTCAACAGTGATCTGCACATTTGGTCGGTGGACATCGCAGAAGACCATACACCTCACGTCTCTGCACATTTGGTCGGTGCATATCTCAGAAGACCATAGACCTCACGTCTCTTGGTGAAATTAAGCTATGCGCACCAATGAAATTTATTTGGGAGTGTACCAGAGAGTACCTTGGCCTTCACTGATGAAAACTCCCTGCGCAACAAAATCTATTTGGCCCCATCCGGCGCAACAAAATCTATTTGGCCCCATCCGGCGCTCAGAATGGTGAGCAAGAAGAACCCTCCCGATAGGCAGACCTAAAGAGCAATCAATCAGTGGCCAAAAGAGCAATCCTCACACATGCCTTTGAGTTAATGCTCAGAACTCGGATAGTTGAACTACCGGAACATGGGTAAGATAACCATAAAAATATATATGCCTATCTAGGCTAATTATTTGCCCGTCCCGGATGGGTTAAGGATCTAGTACCAATACTAATTCCTGTGTTGTTGTTGCTGCTGCCCCTACCGTTAGGGGTCGGAGGAGGTCATCTAAAACTTGATGATATTGAATTAAGAAAGATATGCACAAATGATTAAGATAAGAAGAAGCTTCTTTTCATTATATATTTTGATTAAGTCCGAGGTCATATGAAACATCATGATATTTAAGAAAAAAATAAATAATTGAGATAAAAGAGCCTTTTCACGATATATTTTACAAAATTTTGCAAAGACTTGCGACCGATGTTCATTGATGCTGATGTTCGATGGGACCACCAGAGCCTTGAATTCATGAAAATGGTTTTTGAAGGCGGCATCATATTCTTGTGTTGGAGATGGAGGCGATAGCATGAGAGAGATGAGAGAGAAGCACACGAGACACAAGATTGAATCTCCAAAGTGTGTGGAATACAGACAATAGATGAGTATATATAGAGGAGATCCTAGGGCTATATATAGAGACATTCTATATATAGCCAACACCCCTGCTCAAAGAAGGGTCTCTAACTGTGGATAAAAAAAAACCTTGGGGGCTCAAGGGAAAAACCCACAGCTCTATATACACCTACCACTATATTAAATTATTTTATAGTTACAAAGTATTATTCAAAGGAGCTACATCACTCCCATATATATAATAGCCATGAAGGCTGCGAAGGAGCTACATCACTCCCATATATACAATAGCCATGAAGGAGCTACATCACTCCCATATATATATGGGAGCTACATCACTCCCATATATACAATAGCCATGAAGGAGCTACATCACTCCCATATATACTTCATTACTCTTATGTGTACAATAGCCATGAAGGCTTTGAAGGAGTCATCGTCATCCATCTTCATGTTGTCTTGATCCATTCATGTAGGTTGGGTGCGAGTCTATCTTCGTGACGATGCCAAATAATATTTTTGTAGTCTCTTCTCTATATTGAAGCTCAACAATATACAATCCTGATCCATAAACCCTGTAATATGGAAGAAGTCTCCATAACAAATGGAAAACCATAATTTGGTTATAGAAATATGAGATTTACACGAAAAGATGTACACAAAGAAATAGACATAAAGGTATCTATTATATGGTTGCTTAGGAATATAGTCCATCCGCATGGACATGCATGGCAATGTCAACTTGTGGAAGATCATCCAATCAATGGCAAATGAACTAGATTTGGTAAGAGAATCTGGTTACTTGGAGAAGTTGACTTGGAAGATTGACCTGTCAATAAACACTAAAATAGAAAATGACACTCATTCTAGTTAGTAAGGATATCATGGAAAGCTAGAATCATATCTTTACCATGGGAAAAATCTATTACATAAGATCAAACCTCCAATATTATGAGTCAAGATAATGAGACAACTATAACTTGGATCAAACTTCTAGGATGACATGAAAGTAAACCTCATAAGATGACAGGACGAGAAATCAAACCTTTGACATGTAGTCAGGATGACACGATGTGAACATAAACCTCATAAGCTGACGGGATGAGAAATGACATCCATAGGTAGGATGACCAGACATGATGAAAAAGTGAACCTCTGAAACAATAATTAGGATAGTAAACCTCGTAAGATAGGCCGAGAAATCAAACGTGTGACATTCACAATAAGGATAGTAAACCTCATAAGATGACGGAACAAGCAATAGGCCAAGAAATCAAACGTGTGACATTCACAACAATAAGGATAGTAAACCTCATAAGATGACGGAACGAGAAATCAAACTTTTGACATCCGCAGGCAGCATGTAGCCAGGATGACATGATGTGAACATAAACCTCATAAGCTGATAGGACGAGAAATCAAACCTCTAACAGGAAGAGAAATCAAACCTCTGACATGTAGTCAGGATGACATGACGAGAATGTAAACCAACCTCGTAAGATGACGGGACAAGAATCAAACCTCTAACATGTAGTCAGGATGACATGACGTGAACATAAACCTCATAAGCTGACGGGATGAGAAATCAAACCTCTCAAGAAATATGCTCGACGGAATTTCTTGTTAGTTGCCATAGATTGAATTCCAAGACTTGACCACCATTATAGCCATTTAGACCTGCATGGTTGCATTGTCGACCACAAAAGACATTGATAGACTTAAATAAACCTAGTCAATCTGATGAGCCAAAGCCAAGGCACGGTGCATCCAATGACCATGGCATCATGGATACAATCCATGGAAACGTAGTCAACCATCATTGATGAAACATGTAACCATAATCATGGAGCAATACCATGGCATCATGGATAAAATCCTTGGAAACACAATCAACCAATATAGATTAGCCAAGTGAACCAACATCAACGAAACATGTAGCTTGGAATGACCAACATCAACGAAACATGTAACCATCACCATGGAACAACAATCCATGGAAACATAGTCAACCATCATCGATGAAACATGTAACCATCATGGAACAACACCATGGCATCATGGATACAATCCATGGAAACGTAGTCAACCATCATTGATGAAACATGTAACCATCATCATGGAACAACACCATGGCATCATGGACATTTTGACAAAAGAGCATCCATATGTATGCTTGAAAAATCATCATAAAACAGCACCATGGCATCATGGATCTTTTCCATGGGAACATAGTCAACCAATATCGATGAAATGTGTAACCATCACCATGGCATCATGGACATTTTGAGAAAACGTGTAACCATCATCAGGGAAGGAAACCATAGTATCATGAGACAACACCAAAGCATTAATACAAAGGTAAACCAAGTCAATGGATGCACATCCCATCAATATGAAAGAAACAAGATGCATTTAAAAGCATCACAATCAATATGGGAGAAACAATTGACATACCTTTTCTTGAGGATTTAATATGAGAATCATACCTATAGGCTCCTCATCTGAAAAGTGAGATTTGAGTATCCTCCGCGCACTTGATGGATACCTACCCATATAGCAGTTCTCATGATGGAGATAAGAATTATGTCTCCAAAAGATCTTCCTTAGGGTTACAAACTACTCCTGAATGGCTTCCATTAAAAGATGTCAAAATTAGCAGGTTATGATAGCCATATCAAACTCGACACCAAATGCAGGGTGAGAAAGGTAAAATTAGCGTGAACTTGTGTAAAATAGTAGTTATGCTCTCTCTAAGAGATGCTTGATAGTGGATTCATGTATGAATTTCAATACAATTTCTCATAGTTAATGCAAAACAAACTATAAAATAGAGAACTTATCTCGCCATAATCCAAACTCTCCTGCTCTTGTTGGCACCTAGTGCCTTCGCAAAATATCAAGGCCATGGTTAGCATAGATTTTCAGATTGATTTAGTTGAAAAATTATGTTAAGCTGCAATGTGTATATGATCAAGAAACCATCAAAAGTGAAATCATAGATTATCATATTGATTTAGTTGGAAAAATGATGAATATGTCAAGCTGCAATGTATATATGATCAAGAAACCATAAGAAGTGAAGATAGTAGCATTGCGTGTAAGAGTTAGTTTTCACAACATAAACCATCAAAAGTGATCACAAAAGAGGACTTAGCTATTTGTTGATGAAGAGATTTGTTTGACGATTAAGAGATTTGCATGACGATGAAGGCTCCATAGTTTAAGATCTTGCTTTAGTAGGTTGAAGAATGGAAGTATGCTCCCACTTGAACGGCTCCGTAGTACTGGGTACCCAAAGATCATCAACTCAAAAAGCTGTCACCTTATTTTTCAATGGAATAAGACCCTTCTACCTTTGGCGCTCCTAGCAAACCTTCACGTTATTTATGCGTCTCTGCTCATACGGCTGAATATGTATGCTCATCTCTCAGCGTTAGTTATGCTTCCCTGCTCAATGCGTCTCTGCTCATACGGCTGAATATGTATGCTCATCTCTAAGCGTTAGGTATGCTTCTTTGCTCATACGGCTGAATATTGATATTGCACTGCGCTTACAACTTCAGACTTCTCTGCTCATCCATTCTCTATAAGGCTATCCGTTTTGCTAAGAAATTATAAGATTCATGCGCTGCTGCTGTACATGAACCAGAGATGGGATGCAAACTGTTGGCTATATATAGAGACATATATAGAATGTCTCTATATATAGCCAACACAAACTTCTCAATCCAAAATAAGCACTAAGAAGCAAGAAAGCAACAATACATGTTATGCTTGTCCGAAATAAGCACTAAGAAGATAAAGCTAAATCAGACGGTGCAGTCTGGCTAATTCTGCAAGGCTCGTGCTCACTCTATCTCGGCTGCAAAGTAGCGCTCTTTCACGCTCTATCTCTGCTGCACCTTTGCTCCTTGCTCTATCGCTACTGCACCTTGCCTCTGCATGCAACCATGCACTCACGATTGGGCCTCATGCAGCCATGCACTCACGAGTGGGCCTCTCTATGCAAGCTGCACACGCATGTAGCCTTCTCTGCAGCACATGCAGCCTTCTCTGCATACTCTATAGAAACAAGTCACACACAGGGCCGCTAGATGGTGATTAGGAACATGCTCTGAGCAACGTAATCAGAGGCTATGACTAATTACATGCATACAGCTAATTACATGCATTCATCAAACAAAGCCGTAATTACATGCATAATTCACTCAAAACAGGTGATAACATCATTTATTTCTGACGACGAACAATAAGCAATAGGCTAATACACAATTAAGCAACAACAACAGAACAATATATCAAGGAGGAATACTACTTAGCTTCTTTGCTCGAGACGTCCGTGGAGCGTAGCCACAGCTCTGATATCATGTTGGAGATGGAGGCGATAGCATGAGAGAGATGGAGAGAAGCACACGAGACACAAGATTGAATCCCCAAAGTGTGTGGAATACACACAATAGATGAATATAAATAGAGGAGATCCTAGGGCTATATATAGAGACATTCTATATATAGCCAACATCTTGCACATCTATCGTGTCTAGTTCCATGTAATTCATGTCTATAAGAAGAAACTCTAAATAAGAAGGGAAGAAAGTGTAGCAATTTACAAAAGCCATGTCTCCCTCCAAGTAGTTTGAGTATGTTGGCATTATAATCCATTTTTCTCAATCTAAGATATGGAAAATATACAAAGGGGCATTGGCCATTCTAACTCTCGCAACCCCCGCCTCTATCACTTTTTTTAAAGGAAAATTGTGTATCTCTTCTACTAGTGGAATTTTTGAGCTCTTTATATTAATGATGATTGTATTACTAACCAGGTAAGCACGTATGATACCCATAAATTGGGGCCTACCTAGTGGAATTTAGCATTGTGGATCCTTGGCAAAAATTAATAAATTAAACTCCCAAATGAAATTATTTTCTTTCATTTCAAATATGCAATTCGACTAAGCATTCTCAAGATCACCTCTACGATGTCTCCAATTCCAACATAGTTAAGTGTAGCAATTATGGATCCACACACTAAAGTACCATATTTTCAAGATCTTTGATTCAATCTAGGTATTGAGTTGAAGAAACCACACAAATATTTGATAAAAAGGAAACAGGCAAAATAACAGTCCTAACAAGCATACAAAATGTTGTTCCAAAATTATAGTCCCAACAAGTACAAAATATATTGTTTCAAAATTTCATTAAGAGAAGAATAAAGCAAATAAAAGATCAAAAACCAAGTGCAAAAACAACAACACAACTCCCCCCCCTTGCAGATGCCCGTTTTCATCGCTCTACGAGTGTCATGATACATGGTGCTACTACTGAGCATCGTGTGTGCAACACTCAAAATGACGAACAACCATTATATAAGCAATATCTTTGTATCGTTTAAGCAATGTTGCATCATTTAGGCAACATTGTCTGCATGGCATAAACGACGCATGCCATCGCATAAAGAAGGTGTTGAAATGTAGAGAGAAAGAGACGAGACAAGAGACACATCAGGGAGCGTACTGATTCATATTGAGGACAAGATACATATATATAGGTGAGACCAAGTTAGGTAGAGTGAGCCATATATAGAGCTCCAACACCCCCACTCAAACAAGGGTCTCTAGCTATGGATGAAAAAACCCTTGGGGAGTACAAGGGAAAAACCCAAGCCCCTATACAAATGTGAAAATATGAACCAGAAGTAATGATGTGAAAGTGCATTGTGCATCTATGTACAAATATACAAAAGGACCAAGAGGTCATAGTGAGCGATTGTGGAATGTGCAAAGTGCATGGTGTCTAGAAGATTACAACGATATATGTACAAAGCTACCATAAGAGTAAAGAGCCTAATCTAGAAAGAGTGAGCCTGAGGCAACTCCAAGCTCTGAGCGCAAGAGAATGAAGCGTGACTCATTGAGACCTTTGGTAAGAATATCTGCAATCATCTGGTCACTTGGACAATGTTCAATCATGATAGTGCCTTTGCGTACTTCGTATCGAACATAATGGTAATGCACAGCAATATGTTTTGACTTGTTATGTTGGACATAGTCTTTTGCAAGACTAATAGCACTCTGATTATCACACCGCAAGGGTGCACTAGAAAGAGGAGAATGGCCGATATCTGTCAACACTTGTCGAAGCCAAATGAGTTCACGAGCTGCAAGTGATGCCGCAACATATTCAGATTCGGTTGTAGAAACTGCAACACAACGTTGTTTCTTGCTGGTCCAAGAAATAAGACAACCATTAATGAAGAAACAATTGCCACTAGTAGATCGCATAGATAAATGTGAGCTGGCCCAATCTGCATCTGTGTAACCCAAAAGAGAAAGAGATGGAATGGAGTCGGATGTGAATTGTCGTTGATAAACCAAACCATAATCTATAGTGCCTTTCAAGTATTTCAACACGCGCTTTGCTGAAGACCAATGCTTAAGAGAAGGACATGCAAGGTGTTGCCCGAGATAGTTAGCAATAAACAAAATGTCAGGACGAGTGTTCAAACCAACAACTTGAAGACATCCAACCAAATTAGCATATGGTTGATTTGTAACAAGCTGGCCACCACCATCAGAAGTGTTTTTCATGGAACTCGCAAGACAAGGAGTAGTTGCTGAATGTGCAGATTCCAAACCAAACTTCTTAATAGTATCTTCAATAAACTTTGACTGTCGAAGTAATAAAATACCTTTACTGTGATCCCTTTGAATCTGAATGCCAAGACACGAGTGAAGCTCTCCAAGATCCACCATATCAAATGACGAAGATAACAACTGCTTACTTTGGTGTAGAAATCCCAAATCATTGGAAACAAGGATTGTATCATCCACATAAAGGGCAAGGATTACAAAACTACCATTTTGGTGTTTGGTAAATAAGTTGGGATCAAAAGAGCAAGAGAGAAAACCATGGGAGGTAAGAAAAAGATCAAACTTGATGTACCAGGCCCGTGAAGCTTGTTTAAGACCATATAAAGCCCTATGAAGATGAGCAACAAGATCTTCCTTCCCTGCAATAACAAATCCTTCTGGCTGCTCCATGTAAATTTCTTCATTCAAATCTCCATTCAAGAAAGCTGTGCGCACGTCCATCTGATGAATTTCTAAGTCAAATTGAACAGCAAATGCCAATAAAACCCGAATACTAGTAATGCGAACAACTGGTGAAAAGGTTTCGTGATAATCAACGCCAGCAACTTGAGAATAACCTTTGGCAACTAAACGTGCCTTGAATTTGTCAAAGGATCCATCTGCTTTAAATTTTGTCTTATATACCCACTTACACTTAATGGCAGTACGGCCAGGAGGTAGCTCAGTGAGTATCCATGTACCTTTAGAGATAAGAGAATCATACTCTACTTCCATAGCCTCTTGCCATTGATCCTTTTGTGGAGAACATATAGCATCACTGTACGTGGCTGGATCTTCAGAAGTAGAGAAAACATTAGCCTCAAAATCTTCATCATAAACATGACAAGAACCATGCTCAAAATCAATAGGCAGATCAATAAAAATGTCAACATCATCAATGACAGCATTCGGAATCAATGGTTGTGAAGAGGAAAGTTGCTCTTTAGATGGTTGTGAAGAGGAAATTTGCTCTATAGAAGAAGATTCATCATCACACAAGAATGGAAAAGCTTGAAGCAAAGATTTAGTATCATCAGAATCATCCATGGACCATGTACCGCCCATAAGCTGTTCATTGAAAATAGCATCACGATTCACAAGCACTTTCTTGGAGGACGGGTCATAGAATTTGTAGCCTTTGGAAGTGTCAGAATACCCAATAAAAATAACTTTAAGGCCAGGAGCATCAAGCTTTTCTCGTGTTTCTTTAGGAACATGAATGTAAGCAATACATCCAAAGGTTCGAAAATGAGATACAGAAGGAATTTCACCTGTCCACGCTGTGATGGGTATCTTACCAGAAGGAGCAGTAGTAGGAAGATGATTCTGAACAAAGACTACTGTCAAGAGAGCTTCACTCCAGAAGACACGAGATAACCCAGAATGAATCAGCATACATCTTATAGCATTGATAATAGTGCGATTCTTACGTTCAGCAACACCGTTTTGTTGAGGTGAATATGGAATTGTATGTTCATGATGAATACCATGGTCCGTACAATAACTCTCAAACTCATGAGACACATATTCTCCACCATTATCGCTGCGAAGTTTCTTGAGGCAACGTCCAGTTTAAAGTTCGGCAGCCTTGTGAAATTGCTTAAAAACAGATAACGCCTCAGATTTTTGTTGAAGCAAGAAAACAACTGTATACCGTGAGTAATCATCAATAAACGTAATGAAATAACGATGTTGTGTTCTCGATGGAGGCAAAGGTCCACAAATGTCGGTATGAACAAGATCCAACAAATCATGAGAATGAACTGAATTCGAGAGAGGAAAGGGTTTACGATTGTGTTTGCCAAGAGCACAAAACTCACAGATTCCCATATGAGGATGAGCTTTAAGATCCATTCCGCGTACAAGACCTTGACGATGAAGATTAAGAAGCTTTGAGAAATCAGCATGAACAAAGCGATGATGCCATATCTTGCAATCATGATCCCCTGGAGCAGTGACAACATTTGCTACAGCATCATTAAGAGAGAGCTCAAACAAATTGCCATTACGAGAAGCAGTTGCAATAATCTGTCCATCTTTCTCAATGCGGCATTTGGTGTGGTCGAATCCAACAAACAAACCAAGATCAACAAGTCTTGCAACTGAAAGAAGATTACGTTGAAGTTCTGGGACATGTAAAACCCCTCGTAAAACTCGAGTTGAAGAAGATAAGGTGCCAAGATATAAATCTCCAATGCCCTTGACTTGGCAAGTTGTATCATCAGCAAGATAAACAACACGCTTAACAGGTAAAGAATGATAGTTATGTAGCCACTTAGATTCATATGTCATCTTTCCTGTAGCACCAGAATCAATAATGAAAAGTGAACCATCACGTACATGAAGTATTCTGTCTGGGGGAACTGAACATAAAACACAACTTGTTTCAGGCATAACATTATCATGATGCTCGGCTGCATATGCTCGATTTCGATCTACATCAAATCGACGCTTAAAGCACATGGAAGAGGGATGATCAGATTTTCCACAATAATCACAAGAAGAAGAATCTCTAGATAAACGTGGTTGTTTTGTGGTAATGTTGTGTTCTTCATCATATTGACGTGCCCAACAGTCATCTTCAGTATGACCATTCCTATTGCAGTAAGAACAATGCTTGTTAGGAAATTTGAGACGAGAGAAACTACCACCACGACGACCACCTCTACGGTTGCCTCGTTGAAAAGAACGCCTTCGCACATTAAAGGCCCGTTCCAACTGTTGTGACTCAGGCTCCTCTTGTTGTGAAAACATAACTGCATCATGACCAACACCATGTCGTTGTTGACGTTGAGAATACTCAATCAAAGATATGCAAGTTTGGTCAAAATCAAGACCGTCCTTGTTAGAAAGAATGGTAACAATGTTGTCATAAGACGGATCCTTTATTGTATCAAGAAGAATTGTAATAAGTTGCTTTTCGTGGAACAGGATCACCCGCAGCAGCAAGTTGATTAATAATAGATTTGAAAGAATCAATATGTCCCGTCATAGCAGTACCAACTTCATACTGTAACTTTGAAAGCAAACCTCTCAAATAAAGTGTTTCTGTAACAGACTTTTTCTGAAAAGTTGCTATAAGATACTCCCATACGTCATGGGAAGTAGGAAAGTCATACACATCAAGCATGAGAGAATCACTAAGAGCAGAAAGAATATACCGACGAGCTGCTTTATCACGCCTCTGCCAATCCATATAAGCAAGACGCCATGCATCAAAAACAGGGCCTTTCGTGATAAGAACGTTGTCAGAATTCGGAATAATAGGCTGAGACGGACATAGAGAATTGCCAATAACAACATCTGAGAGCTCATCTCCTTCAAGAATTAACAGCATCTTTGCTTTCCAACCGGGAAACCCTTGGCCTTGAAAAGAAGGAATAGAACGTTGGCCAGAAGGAAAACCATTGACGAGAACAGTCATAGCCATATCTATCTGTGAGAAGACGTATAAGATAAAATCACAAAATTTGCACACCATAGACAAGGACGACTGCAAGAGATAAGAGACGTCAATAAGAAAAGAGTCCTCAAAATAGCGAGACGTGGGACGCAAGATTCACTGGTAGACGCTGGATGAAAAAGCTAGATTGGTCGCTTTGCTAAAAATAGCAAAATTCGAGACGTGGGACGCAAGATTCATTGGTAGACGCTTGACGAAAAAGCTAGATTTGGCGGTTTGCTAAAAACGCTTGACGAAGAAGCTAGATTTGGGCGGGTTGCTAAAAACGCTTGACGAAGACGAAACCTGTGTGCTCACAAAGACACTTGATGAAGACGAAACCTGTGTGCTCACACAAAGAACCTGTTTTGCTGTTTTACAGATGCAGTTTGCCTGAACTGTCATAACTTTTGACTCACAACTCCATTTGACAAACTTTTTTGATAGGATTCACCAGCACAATACAATCTACGCACCTGCACTGGTTTTGGTTTTAAGGACGCGATTAAGAAACGACTCTAATTACAACAAGTTAAGCTATAAAATCATGTAGACAACACATAATCAAAGAACAATCTTGTAAGACATGAAATTATAATCATGAATTTAACAAGAAGACATAGATGCTTCCCTCATAGATGCTCTGATACCATGTTGAAATGTAGAGAGAAAGAGACGAGACAAGAGACACATCATGTACGCTCCCAAAGACTGATTCATATTGAGGACAAGATACATATATATAGGTGAGACCAAGTTAGGTAGAGTGAGCCATATATAGAGCTCCAACAGAAGGTTCATTTAAAAAAAAATACTATGATGTGATGAACGGGCAACTGATTAAAAACTGGCGTAATAGTGCAACAGTTCTCTCTGTCTCTCTCACATATACACACTAAAGTACTCCTCTCTCTCTCTCTCTCTCTCTCTCTCTCTCTCTAGAGAACAGGATGAATTGCAATCAACATTAATAGCAAATGTGCCCAATACATTGGTTGTTGTTAAGAAACCACCAAGCAAAGAAGAGTTCTTTCTTAAGAAAAGTACATTGACTACTACTCTCATGAATTATACTCAGAAAGTGCCCATTACTAAGGTCACCAAAGTTATGCAAGTTTCCAGGCATTCCTTGACATCCCAAAAAATAGTGTGCAGTCTCTGATAAATGATGGTGACCACTCATTCTCATTGGAATCATGCTCAAGGCTTCCTTGTTACAATGCCATAATGGATGAAATCAAAGAACTTGTTTAATCCTTTTGGGAATGTGAAACGTGTGTCTCCCTTATTAACAAGAAAGATGTCTACAGAAAAGGAATCGAACAAAACTATTACATCAAGCATCCGGTCCATCTTCTCGATTAGCCTCAAGTACATGAACCTTGTTTACTATAGTTACATGTGCTCACTATCATAGTACATTCACTGTTGATAAATGGCATACTTGCATACTAGTTATTAATGCTAACTATGACACATGCCTACTAGTTAGGAAACTCGCCAGTTATACTAATTAACATGCATACATGCTAGCTAGAATAATAAATAATGATAAGTAACATACCTACATGCTTGTTATTAATGCTAACTATGACACATGCCTAGTAGTTAGGAAACTCGCCAATTATACTAATTAACATGCATGCATGCTAGCTAGAATAATAAATAATGATAAGTAACATACTTGCATGCTTGTTAGTACAGTAAAATGGTACAAATGAAAGAAGTTAATCTTTCTCTGCTTGACTCATTAATGCTAGCTAGCATACATGTATGCTCATTAGCACACTCATCAATGCTGATCAGCATACTTGACTACTTGTTAGAACACTGAATCATGTTAACTAGCATACCTTTATGCTAACTACCATACTTGCATGCTAACTAGTATAACTGCATGTTAATTAGCATGCTTGTTAGCATACCTACATACTTTTGTTAGAACACTAAATCATGCTAACTACCATACTTGCATGTAACTTAGCATATCTGCATGCTAGTTAGCATAATTTCATGCTTGTTAGAACACTAAATCATGCTAACTACCATACATGCATGCTAATTAGCAAATTCATATTCTAACTATAGCATAATTGCATGTTAGTTGGCATACCTACATGCTAGGTAGCATATTGCATACTTGTTAGAACACTAAATCATGCTAGTTACCATACCTGAATGCTAATTAGCACATTCAACATTCTAACTAGCATAACTACATGTTATTAGTTAGAATACTTGCTTACTAGTTCGCATGTTGCATGCTTGTTAGAACACTTAATTATGCTAACTACCATACCTGCATTCTAATTAGCGCATTCATAATGCTAACTAGCATGACTGCATGGTAACTCGCATACCTACATTCAAGTTAGAATAGTAAATCATTCTATTTAACATACTTGCATGATTGTTAGCACACTCATGTATGCTAACTAGCATACATGCATGCTAATTAGAATAGTAAATCATACCAACTAGTATACCCACGAATGTGGACTTATTCATTCATGCTTATGGATGCTTTGTTCTTATTTTGTAGGTTGAGTTATTTCAAAAATTCAAAGCTGCTCATCCTGATTTTACAATCTTTAATTACGCTCATTTGAGTATTTGAAGCCCTTCCTTGTTTGTCGAGTGAAGGATAGATATACATGCTGCTATGATATCATGCTCAAATGTCTTTCTTCAAAGACACTCAACAAGAGTGAATGTACGATAGATGTGAGGTTTGTGTAGGAGATGCTGTAACCATGGGTTGCATCGCATTGGTTTGTACTTTCTGTGGTGTGACACAGTTATAGGAATAAGCAGTCTACTCAAAGGAGAATTTTTTGGCCAATAAAAAGTCCTTCTAACCAAAGCCAAGGTACGCTATATCCTGCCAAATTCTAATATTTTCTATTTAAAAAAATATGTATTGTATTTTCCCTTGAGTGAATCATACAAGTTAGAAGTAATTTCTGTGAAGCTAAGGTCATTAATTTCAACAATTCGACTCAATGCATGAGCGATTCTATTCAAGCTACCTTTTCTATATTTAATCATGAAATCAAAGTCCTACATCAATTCAGCCCATCTTGCCTTTCTACCTTTCAAGTTTGGTTGATCACAAATAATCTGCAAACACTGGTGATCTGTCAAGACCATAAATTGAGACACGTAGAGATACTGTATTCATGCCTTTAAAGCATAAATAATTGCATACAAATCTTTCTCCTGAACTAGGTATCTAGTCTGTGCATCGTTGAGTTTCTTACTCTCGAAGGCCACAAGCTTCCCATCCTAGAACAAAGTTGTTCCTACCGCAAAATCACTAGCATCAGTCTCTACAATGTAAGCCCTACTATGATCTGCTAAGGCTAACACAGGAGCATCTCGAACTTTATATTTCAAAGTATCAAAATTTTCCTATAGCTTCTCATTCCACTCAATTGGAGAATTAGACTTCTTATTTTTACCTTTAAGAAGGTTCGTAAAATGCACTGTCAACTTCGAATAATCCTTAATAGTTGTCCATCCTTGTACTCGATGAACATGGTCAAAACAAACCCAAGATCTCTTCAGATCACCATCTCCAATGCACTACATATGGTTAACCCTAGATATAAGATCTTTTGTAGACATTTTGAATGCATAGCATCTTTCTGTCTCAAATCGGCTTCCATGAAAGAAAATCATAAGGACATTATCTTTCTATCTTAAATCAACTTCCATTAAAAAAATTTAAAGGGACAATATCTTTTTAAATCTAGGATGCTCGATTTCATTCCTTGTGCACTTGTCCTTCATTCTGAGATTCTCTAACCATTTTTTGAATCTACACAAAACACAAACCTTTTGAACCATATAAGTAGATATTATTTTTAATGTGAATTTAAAAATATATAGTTGAGATGACACGTTTGGGATTAAATACATTTGCTAAAGAAGTTCAAACTACTCCATGTGATTGATGTTACTACCTTCTTTGACATGCTTTCTAACCACACAATCCAAGACCAAACGCTTTGCAATGTTCATTTAGATCTTTCTAGGACCCGAGGTTATAGCATTTGAAATTGCATCTTTAATAAGCTCTAAGGTTCCCGAGGTTATAGCATTTGAAATTGCATCTTTAACAAGCTCTAAGGTACCTCTACAAAGCCATATTTGAAGATCCTCTTTGAACATCATGCATGTGCATACCTTGGTGTATCATTAGTCTTGACATCTATTTGTTGTGTGGCATACAATAATATGCCTTGACATCTCTTTGTCATATGGCTTACAGAAATATGCTTGTGCAATACAAATAGCTTTGCATATTGGTCTACTTTTGCAATAAAAGCATGTAAATAATCCATAACCTTTCATCGAGACGCTAATACGACACACTTTATGAGTCAATTTTCTTGATTCACCATTGTTTGCAAGTAATGAGCATTTTTCATATAAATAATTAATCAAATGATAGAAATAATTACTAGCCCAAGATGTTCGATTCGGAGAGCCCGTGATTGTGAGACTTCCACAAAGCACATGCATACACACCACCGCTATAACTACTCTTTTTGACTATTCCAAGGAACTTCACATGCCTCTCCAATCGGTTTGGTCTAACAATGACCATCAAAGCTTTGCTCCATTCTTTTTATGGGAAAATCATGTGGACCAGTTACACTAAAGAGCTCAAATGCAATATTGTAGTTGTAAATACCAAGAATCTCAACTTCTTCTAAAGAATTACATTCCAATAGTATTCTTCCTAAAATATGTGCATTACATTCTCTAGATAGAATAAATTGCACAATAATGTTCTTTATGATCTCTTGATTGACACCTACAGCTACAGAAGCTGGAGATTCCTAAACAACAAGATCAATGAATGAAGAGGTTTGCTCTTTTTTTTTTTTTTTGCTTTGTAGAGACACCTCCAACCTTTATCACAAGGTTTTCAAAAGAAATCTCTTTATCCAAAATAATATATGGTTCTTATCCAACAATACTTGTTGACTTAATAGGCAAGAGCTCGCCCATTTCGCTAGATGCCAACTTGAATGTAAACACAACCATGCCAACTTTTTGAAGTAAACACAACCATGCCATGCTTGAATATCAACGAAATCTTTTCCATCGACAACCAAAAAATACCCATCTACTTGTTTTTTAATCGGTTCATTCTCGATCCTCCCAACCAAAATGTACAATAAAACAGATGCCATAATGTGAAAGTACCATAGAATACCAAATAAAAAGCTTCATAAAACACTAAACACAACAAAAAAGAACATAATCAACCAATGAAACCCCCCGAAAAGGTAAAAATTATTGTGAAAGAGAGAAGATTGTAAAAAAACAAAAAAACAAATCAATACTATGATTTATTGCTTAATGTATCACGATTTTAAAGTGTAAACCAGAAGACAAAATCTCATAAAGTTTTAGATAAGAAAACTATAAATATAAATAATCTCTATAATTTAATATAAACACAAATCATGAATTAAATTACTAAATATAAAATCTATTTCTAGATTTTATCATAATAAACTAATAATAATTTATATATTATTAACTATCCATTAAATTTAGCATTCAATGATAAATAAATTTATTTATTTTACTATTACTATTTGTTAATTTTTCAACTATTAGTCTTTCACTACCTCTCTCTCTCTCTCTCCCCCCTTAATCTTTCTCTCAACCTCTCTTTTTTTCTCTCTCCTTCTCAACCTCTTTCTCTATGTCCCTCACTCTCCCTCTCCAAAACCTATCTCCCCCCCTCCCATGTTAGATTAAGGTGGCCCCCCCTCCCCATGATAGGGTGCTGACACCATATCATGGGAGTAGGAAGAGGGTGGGCTCTCCCTAATCCCTCCTTCCCTACCTCTCTCTCGCTCACTCTCTCTTCCCCCCCCCCTCTCTCTTTCTTCTAGATCTATCTCCCTGGCACCATATCATGGGAGGAGGGAGATCAGGCTCACCCTAGGTTATCTCCCCCCCTCCCATGATAGGGCACCTACTCCCTTTCATGGGAGGGGGGAAAGGCGAGCTCTCCCTACTATATCTATATATATATATCTCTCCTTCCCCACATCTCCCTTTCCCTCTCCCTCTCCCTCTCCTGAATTTATATCCCCCCTAATGATAGGGTGTTGTCAGCACCCTATCATGGGAGGAGGAAAAGGGTGGGATCATGGTAGTTAGCATGTAGGTATGGTAGTTAGCATGATTTAGTGTTCTAACAAGTATGCAGGTATGCTAACAAGCATACAAGCATACTAATTAACATGCAGTTATACTAGTTAGCAAGCAAGTATGCTAACAAGCATACAAGCATGCTAATTAACATGCAGTTATACTAGTTAGCAAGCAAGTATGGTAGTTAGCATAAAGGTATGTTAGTTAACATGATTTAGTGTTCTAACAAGCAGTCAAGTATGGTGATCAGCATTGATGACTGTGCTAATGAGCATACATGTATGCTAGCTAGCATTAATGAGTCAAGCAGAGAAAGATTAACTTCTTTTGTTCGTACCATCTAACAGTACTAACAAGCATGTAGGTATGTTACTTATCATTATTTATTGTTCTACCTAGCATGCATACATGTTAAATTGTATAATTGGCGAGTTTTCTAACTAGTAGGCAGGTGTCATAGTTAGCATGAATAACTAGTATGCAAGTATGCCATTTATCAACAGTGAATGTACTATGATAGTTAGCACATGTAACTAGTAAACAAGGTTCATGTACTTGAGGCTAATCGAGTAAATGGACCGGATGCTTGATGTAATAGTTGCGTTTGATTCTTTTTCTGCAGACATCTTTCTTGTTAAGGGAGACACATGTTTCAGACTCCCAAAAGGATTAAACAAGTTCTTTGATTTCATCCGTTATGGCATGGTAATGTGGAAGCCTTGAGCATGATTCTAATGAGAATAAGTGGTCACCATCATTTATTCAAGACTGCAGACTATTTTTTGGGATGTACAAGGAATGCCTGGAAACTTGCATAACTTTGGTGGCCTTAGTAATGGGCGCTTTCTGAGTATAATTCATGAGAGTAGTGAATGTACTTTTCTTAAGAAAGAACTCTTCTTTTCTTGGTGGTTTCTTAACAACAACCAATGTATTAGGCACATTTGCTATATTATTGTTGATTGTAGTTCACCCAGTTCGAGAGAGAGAGAGAGAGAGAGAGAGAGAGAGAGAGAGAGAGAGAGAGAGAGAGAGAGAGATTAATGGGTTGGTGCTCTCATAAATTATCTTTGATTCACTTGCTCAAAACATTAGTTTTTGGTGTCTTTATATAAAGTACACTAAGGAAATTTGGATTTTCCATCGTAGCTCTTACATCTCTCGACTACAACTTTTTGTGGGAAACTATGTATGTCTTCAACTGAATTATAAATGAAATCTTTGAGTTCCTTATATTAACAATGATTGAGTTTTTACTTGAATACACATAAGATACTCACAAAACTAGCCTTCATCAACGGAAATATTTAGCACTGCGGAACCTTGGTATAAAAAGTTAATCAAATTCACAATGGCATTGCTTCGTTTTATTCCAACGATTCAACTTGACTAAATATTCTCAAGCTCAGCTCTATGATGTCTCCAATTTCAAAGTAGTGCAGTGGAGCAATTATGGAACTACACACTAAAGTATCATATTATTAATCTCTTCCTTACATTTTACCAGGTCATTGAATTTGGCTATTAAGTTGAACAAACACACAAAGCTTTGATAAAAAGTAAAGAAGCAAAATTACAGTCCCAATAAGTGAATATAGCAATGCTGTAGTACAAATTGATCATCCACGAAACTAGGTTTGAGGTTGGCAAGTACGGTTGCCATGGCTTCAAAAGCTGTAAAATAACATGCTCTTTACCAACAAAACACACATGCTCAAAAAGATGAGAAATTCAAGAAATTGTCATCATCATCCTCACTCTCCTCATTCGCAAGGAAATGCATAAGAGAGAGTTTGTAAGAACCAAGAGAGAGTAGAAGAAGAGAGAATTCAGTCAGTGCATATCTCAGAAGACCATAGACCTCACGTCTCTTGGTGAAATTAAGCTATGCGCACCAATGAAATTTATTTGGGAGTGTACCAGAAAGTACCTTGGCCTTCACTGATGAAAACTCCCTGCGCAACAAAATCTATTTGGCCCAACTTTCAAAGTTGGGAAAGGCTTTTTGAAACCTTCTCCAGTGTCTTCATTTTCCAGATGAAATGTCACTCAAAGCAATCAATCAGTGGCCAAAAGATCAATCCTCACACATGCCTTTGAGTTAATGCTCAGAACTCGGATAGTTGAACTACCGGAACATGGGTAAGATAACCATAGAAATATATATGCCTATCTAGGCTAATTATTTGCCCATCCCGAATGGGGTAAGGATCTAGTACCAATACTAGTTCCTATGTTGTTGTTGTTGCCCCTACCATTAGGGGTCGGAGGAGGTCATCTAAAACATAATGATATTGAATTAAGAAAAAAATGCACAAATGATTAAGATAAGAAGAAGCTTCTTTTCATTATATATTTTGATTAAGTCCGAGGTCATCTGAAACATCATGATATTTAAGAAAAAAATGCACAAATCATTGAGATAAAAGAGCCTTTTCATGATACATTTTACAAAATTTTGCAAAGGCTTGTGATCGATGTTCATTGATGCTGATGTTCGATGGCACCACCAGAGCCTTGAATTCATGAAAATGGTTTTTGAAGGCGGCATCATATTCTTGCACATCTATCGTGTCTAGTCCCATGTAATTCATGTCTATAAGAAGAAACTCTAAATAAGAAGTGAAGAAAGTGTAGCAATTTGCAAAAGCCATGTCTCCCTCCAAGTAGTTTGAGTATGTTGGCATTATAATCAATTTTTCGCAATCTAAGATATGGAAAATATACAAAGGGGCATTGGCTTTCCATTCTAACTCTCGCAATCCCTGCCTCTGTCACTTTTTTTTAAGGAAAACTGTGTATCTCTTCTACTAGTTGAACTTTTGAGCTCTTTATATTAATGATGATTGCATTACTAACCACGGAAGCACGTATGATACCCATAAATTGGGGCCTACCTAGTGGAATTTAGCATTGTGGATCCTTGACAAAAATTAATAAATCAAATTCCCAAATGAAATTATTTTCTTTCATTTCAAATATGCAATTCGACTAAGCATTCTCAAGATCACCTCTACGATGTCTCCAATTCCAACATAGTTAAGTGCAGCAATTATGGATCCACACACTAAAGTACCATATTTTCAAGATCTTTGATTCAATCTGGGTATTGAGTTGAAGAAACCACACAAATATTTGATAAAAAGGAAACAGGCAAAATAACAGTCCTAACAAGCATACAAAATGTTGTTCCAAAATTATAGTCCCAACAAGTACAAAATATGTTGTTTCAAAATTTCATTTAGAGAAGAATAAAGCAAATAAAAGATCAATAACCAAGTGCAAAAACAACAACACAACTCCCCCCCCCTTGTGGATGCCCGTTTTCGTCGCTCTACGAGTGTCATGATACATGGTGCTACTATTGAGCATCGTGTGTGCAACACTCAAAATGACGAACAACCGTTATATAAGCAATATCTTTGTATCGTTTAAGCAATGTTGCATCATTTAAGCAACATTGTCTGCATGGCATAAACGACGCATGCCATCGCATAAAGAAGGTTCATTTTAAAAATAAATATTATGATGTGATGAACGGGCAACGCTTAAGCAATGCCCAATGTCTCTTTTACCTGATTAAAAACTGGCGTAATAGTGCAACAGTTCTCTCTATCTCTCTCACATATACACACTAAAGTACTCCTCTCTCTCTCTCTCTCTCTCTCTCTCTCTAGAGAGAACAGGATGAATTGCAATCAACATTAATAGCAAATGTGCCCAATACATTGATTGTTGTTAAGAAACCACCAAGCAAAGAAGAGTTCTTTCTTAAAAAAAAGTACATTGACTACTACTCTCATGAATTATACTCAGAAAGTGCCCATTACTAAGGTCACCAAAGTTATGCAAGTTTCCAGGCATTCCTTGACATCCCAAAAAATAGTGTGCAGTCTCGGATAACTGATGGTGACCACTCATTCTCATTGGAATCATGCTCAAGGCTTTCTTGTTACAATGCCATAACAGATGAAATCAAAGAACTTGTTTAATCCTTTTGGGAATCTGAAACATTTGTCTCCCTTATTAACAAGAAAGATGTCTCAGAAAAAGAATCGAACAAAACTATTACATCAAGCATCCGGTCCATCTTCTCGATTAGCCTCAAGTACATGAACCTTGTTTACTATAGTTACATGTGCTAACTATCATAGTACATTCACTGTTGATAAATGGCATACTTGCATACTAGTTATTAATGCTAACTATGACACATGCCTACTAGTTAGGAAACTCGCCAGTTATACTAATTAACATGCATGCATGCTAGCTAGAATAATAAATAATGATAAGTAACATACCTGCATGCTTGTTATTAATGCTAACTATGACACATGCCTACAAGTTAGGAAACTCGCCAATTATACTAATTAACATGCATGCATGCTAGCTAGAATAATAAATAATGATAAGTAACATACCTGCATGCTTGTTAGTACAGTTAGATGGTACGAATGAAAGAAGTTAATCTTTCTCTGCTTGACTCATTAATCCTAGCTAGCATACATGTATGCTCATTAGCACACTCATCAATGCTGATCAGCATACTTGACTACTTGTTAGAACACTAAATCATGCTAACTACCATACATGCATGCTAATTAGCAAATTCATATTCTAACTATAGCATAATTGCATGTTAGTTGGCATACCTACATGCTAGGTAGCATTATATTGCATACTTGTTAGAACACTAAATCATGCTAGTTACCATACCTGAATGCTAATTAGCACATTCAACATTCTAACTAGCATAACTACATGTTATTAGTAAGAATACTTGATTACTAGTTAGCATGTTGCATTCTTGTTAGAACACTTAATTATGCTAATTACCATACCTGCATTCTAATTAGTGCATTCATAATGCTAACTAGCATGACTGCATGGTAACTCGCATACCTACATTCAAGTTAGAATAGTAAATCATTCTATTTAACATACTTGCATGATTGTTAGCACACTCATGTATGCTAACTAGCATACATGCATGCTAATTAGAATAGTAAATCATACCAACTAGTATACCCACGAATGTGGACTTATTCATTCATGCTTATGGATGCTTTGTAGGTTGACTTGTTTCAAAAATTCAAAGCTGCTCATCTTGATTTTACAATCTTTAATTATGCTCATTTGAGTATTTAAAGCCCTTGCTTGTTTGTCGAGTGAAGGATAAATAAACATGCTACTATGATATCATGGTCAAATGTATTTCTTCAAAGACACTCAACAAGAGTGAATGTACGATAGATGTGAGGTTTGTGTAGGAGATGCTGCAACCATGGGTTGCATCGCACTGGTTTGTACTTTCTGTGGTGTGACAGAGTTATAGGAATAAGCAGTCTACTCAAAGGAGAATTTTTTGGCCAATAAAATGTCCTTCTATCCAAAGCCAAGGTACGCTATATCCCCCGATGTCCTGTCATCGATGGTGCATCATGACACTCAAATAGGATCCTCAATTTAATTTCTGGCACATCCGGTATGCAAACCTTATCATTTCAGAATAAAAGACCATTTTGAATAAAAAATTGGTTAACTTTTCCTTGACTCCCAAGGTTTTGATCTACCTCAGGGTTAAAACTTAATTTTGCCAAATTCTAATATTTTTTATTAAAAAAAAATATGTATTGTATTTTCCCTTGAGTGAATCATACAAGTTAGAAGTAATTTCTGTGAAGCTAAGGTCATTAATTTCAACAATTCGACTCAATGCATGAGCAATTCTATTCAAACTACCTTTTCTATATTTAATCATGAAATCAAAGTCCTGCATCAATTCAGCCCATCTTGCCTGTCTACCTTTCAATTTGGTTGATCACAAATAATTTGCAAACACTGATGATCTGTCAAGACCATAAATTGAGACACGTAGAGATACTGTATTCATGCCTTTAAAGCATAAATAATTGCATACAAATCTTTCTCCTGAACTAGGTATCTAGTCTGTGCATCGTTGAGTTTCTTACTCTCGAAGGCCACAAGCTTCCCATCCTAGAACAAAGTTGTGCCTACCGCAAAATCACTAGCATCAGTCTCTACAATGTAAGCCCTACTAGGATCTGCTAAGGCTAACACAGGAGCATCTCGAACTTTATATTTCAAAGTATCAAAATTTTCCTATAGCTTCTCATTCCAGTCAATTGGAGAATTAGACTTCTTATTTTTACCCTTAAGAAGGTTGGTAAAATACACTGTCAACTTCGAATAATCCTTAACAGTTGTCCATCCTTGCACTTGATGAACATGGTCAAAACAAACCCAAGATCTCTTCAGATCACCATCTCCAATGCGCTACATATGGTTAACCCTAGATATAAGATGTTTTATAGAGACTAGGTTTGCTCTTTTTTTTTTTGCTTTGTAGAGACACCTCCAACCTTTATCACAAGGTTTTCAAAAGAAATCTCTTTATCCAAAATAATATATGGTTCAGATCCAACAATACTTGTTGACTCAATAGGCAAGAGCTCGCCCATCTCGCTAGATGCCAACTTTAATGTAAACACAACCATGCCAACTTTTTGAAGTAAACACAACCATGCCATGCTTGAATATCAACGAAATCTTTTCCATCGACAACCAAAAAATACCCATCTACTTGTTTTTTAATCGGTTCATTCTCGAACCTCCCAACCAATATGTACAGTAAAACAGATGCCATAGTGTGAAAGTACCATAGAATACCAAATAAAAAGCTTGATAAAACACTAAACACAACAAAAAAGAACATAATCAACCAATGAAACCCCCCGAAAAGGTGAAAATTATAAACAAACATGTGAAAGAGAGAATATTGTAAGAAAACAAAAAAACAAATCAATACTATGATTTATTGCTTAAGGTATCACGATTAAACCAGAAGACGAAATCTCATAAAGTTTTAAATATATAAA
Organism: Cibotium barometz; assembly: GCF_041138505.1. Taxonomy (NCBI): domain Eukaryota; kingdom Viridiplantae; phylum Streptophyta; class Polypodiopsida; order Cyatheales; family Cibotiaceae; genus Cibotium; species Cibotium barometz. The sequence continues at coordinate 38,251,544 of NC_141098.1, forward strand.
AATAATATTTTATATAAGAAAACTATAAATAAAAATAATCTCTATAATTTAATATAAACACAAATCATGAATTAAATTACTAAATATAAAATCTATTTCTAGATTTTATCATAATAAGCTAATAATAATTTATATATTATTAACTAATCATTAAATTTAACATTCAATGATAATTAAATTATCTTTACCTTTTATATAATTTTAATTAATGAATTAAATATACTAATTTATTGATTTATTTATTTTACTATTACTATTTGTTAATTTTTCAACTATTAGTCTTTCCCTACCTCTCTCTCTCTCTCTCTCTCTCTCTCTCTCTCTCCCCCTCTCCCCTTAATGTTTCTCTCAACCTCTCTTTTTTTCTCTCTCCTTGTCTTCCTCTTTCTCTATGTCCCTCACTCTCCCTCTCCAAAACCTATCTCCCCCCCTCCCATGTTAGATTAAGATGAACCCCCCTCCCCATGATAGGGTGCTGACACCCTATCATGGGAGGAGGAAGAGGGTGGGCTCTCCCTAATCCCTCCTTCCCTACCTCTCTCTCACTCACTCTCTCTTCCCCCCCCCTCTCTCTCTCTTTCTTCTAGATCTATCTCCCTGGCACCATATCATGGGAGGAGGGAGATCAGGCTCACCCTAGGTTATCTCCCCCCTCCCATGATAGGGCACTTGCTCTCTTTCATGGGAGGGGGGAAAGCACCTGCTCCCTTTCATGGGAGGGGGGAAAGGCGAGCTCTCCCTACTATATATATATATATATATATATATATCCCCTTCCCCACATCTCCCTTTCCCTCTCCCTCTCCCTCTCCTGAATTTATATCCCCCCTACTAATGATAGGGTGTTGTCAGCGCCCTATCATGGGAGGAGGAAGTGGGTGGGATCATCCTAATCTCTATCCCTACCTCTATGTCACTTTCTCTCCTTCCCTACCTCTATGTCACTTTCTCTCCTTCCCTACCCTCTCTCTCTCTCTCTCTCTCTCTCTCTCTCTCTCTCTCTACATCCCCCTTTCCCTCTCCCTCTCTCGAATTTATCTCCTCCCCCCCGCCGATAAGGTGCCAATGCCCTATCATAGGGGGGGTGAAAGGCGAGCTCACCCTAATTTATCTCCCCCCTCCCATGATAGGGCATCGGTGCCCTATCATGGGAGGGGGAGGAGGGTAGGCTCGTCCTAGTTTCTCTCTCCTTACCTCTCTCCCACTCTCTCTCCTTACCTCTCTCTCTCTCCTTACCTCTCTCTCTCTCTCTCTCTCTATCTCCTTACCTCTCACTCACTCTCTATCCTTCTCTATCTCTATCTCTCTCTCTCTCTTTTGAATCTACGCCCTCGTTGACTACTCTCTTCCCTCCCTCTCCCAAACTATGCCCACATCTCGTTCCTCTCCCACCCTCCTGCCTAATATCTATCCCTACATCTCCCTCACTCTCTCTCCTTTTCTACCTCCCTCTTTCACTCTCTCTCTCTCCTTTGTACCTCCATCTCTCTCTCTCTCTCTCTCTCTCTCTCTCTCTCTCTCTCTCTCTCTCTCTCTCTCTCTCTCTCCATCCTCTTGAATCTATCTCCCTCCCCTCTCCATGATAGGGCACTGACCTGTCTCATCAGAGGGCACTGACGTGTCATCTGAGGGGTGGGAGAGCGGGCTCGCCTTAATCAATCTCCCCCCTCTGCCCTATCGTGGGAGGGGGGGAGGGCAAGCTCTCTCTCTCTCTCTCTCTCTCTCTCTCTCTCTCTCTCTCTCTCTCTCTCTGGACTGCACTATCCCCCTTGCACCCCCCCTTCGCCTCTCAATTGTACTCTCCCCCCTCCCCAACCTATGCCTCCATCTCTCTTCCCTCCCACCCTCGTGCCTAATCTCTCACCCTACCATTCCCTTACTCTCTCTCCTTCCTTGCCTCACTCTCTATCTCCCTCTCTCCCTCTCTCTCTCTCTCTCTCCCTCCTTGCCTCACTCTCTATCTCTCTCTCTCTCTCTCCCTCTCTCTCTCTCTCTCCCTCACTCCCTCGGCTTCCCTACCTCTCTCTCTCTCTCTCTCTCTCTCTCTCTCTCTCTCTCTCTCTCCCTCCTTGCCTCACTCTCTATCTCTCTCTCTCTCTCTCCCTCTCTCCCTCTCTCTCCCTCACTCCCTCTGCTTCCCTACCTCTCTCTCTCTCTCTCTCTCTCTCGCTCTCTCGCTCCCCCCTCACTCTCTCTCTCCCCCCTCTATCGCTCCCTCACTCTCTCCTTCCCTACCTCTCTCTCCCCCCCCCTCTCTCTCTCCTTCCCTACCTCTCTCTCTCTCTCTTCCCCCCTCTGTCTCCCTCTCCCTCACTCTCTCTCCTTCCCTACCCCTCTCTCTCTCTCTCTCTCTCTCTCTCTCTCCCTCTTTTGGATCTTTCTTCCCCCTCCATGATAGGGCATCAACGCCCTATCATGGAGAAAAGAAGGGGGAGTCTCGCCTCTCTCTCTCTCTCTCTCTCTCTCTCTCTCTCTCTCTCTCTCTCTCTCTCTCTCTCTCTCTCTTGGGGGTGCGAGCAGGAGAGCGTAGTTGAGGAGGGGGAAAGAGAGAGATTACGACGAGTCCCCCACGAACTACTGCATGACATTTGAGGTTAGTTTTCTCGAAATTTTATATTTATCATGTTAGCTTTCAATAATAATACTCGTTAATGTATATATTTCAAAATTTATAATTAACACATTTATGCTTACGTGTGTCAAAAAATGTCATACAGACTTCAAAGAGAGATACATGTTATTATTATCCATCATGGTATGGAAGTTGGTCGTGGATCAATCATGCAAATACAAACCAACAAAATTGTGTATGGTGTTTCTTTACCATAACTCCATCGTAGTATGGAAGTTAGATGTGGATCAATCATGCAAACACAAACCAACGAAATTGTGCATGGTGTTTCTTTACCAATTCATCAGGTAGAACTCCATGTTGTATGTTGTGAAGAGATGAATGTACCACTCTAATATCCCGTGCACAAGGGAGAGATATATCACCTTGATGAAGCGATTAGCTTTATCGTTCTTTGGCCAACCAAATTCTTGGTAGTAATAATAAGTTTTCTTAATTGTTTTACATTCTAACAATTATGTTCAATTAATAATTTATGTGGTAAATTTAGTTCGATGATTAAGAAATGTATTTTGGAAATAAATTAGAGAGAGTTACATTGTCTATGGAAGATGATAGAGTTAGAGTGCATGATCTTGAGAAAGAGACTGATCTGAAGTCACTGCCATTAAGGAAAAGAACTAAGCATACAATTGGGCAAGAAAAATCAAAATCTAAGACCAAAAGCCAGGTTGTAATATTCAAGAAAACACAACGTACTAAAAAGAAGGATGAGGATTAAGTTCCATCTAGAGAGAAAGGCAACCAAGAAGTCTTGACAAAAAGGTTCTAGTGCACAAAAACAACATGTGTGGGTACAAACAAATGTTGTAGTAAAGAGTACAAGAAGAGACGCTACAAAAGTGTTAATCCAACTCTAGGATTAACAAGAGCCACCGCCATTATCTTACATTAAGGAGTCATGGTAGATTGTGAGATCCCCCTGTTCCCACCGAGCAACGGATTCGGGGTACTAGCAGCGGAAGTAGCACATCATGCGTGGGTAGGGGTCTCACACTCGGGGCCTCGCCCACGGATATCCGGACAAGAGACTAATCCGTCGGTTTGTCCAAAACCGAAACTGGAAAAACTTCCTTTACTCGGAAAGCATGGGCGATTCCACCAGGATAACTCTTTACTCTAACGTAGTCAAGATCATTACGGATCAACTGATCTGACTGCACCTTTAACGGTACTTGGTCAAATCAAGGTAGAAACTTGCACTTGGATCATTGGGATCAACGCTTTTTTCCCCATCAAGAGGCACAGCCGTTGATTCCTATCCATAGAACAATTTCTATCCGGGATTTACTTTATCTATCGTAAAAACAAAGTTGAGTCTCGATTTATGGATCCATCAGTCTAGCCTAACCCCATCCGATCCCATGGGTTAGCCAACCGCCCAACCACTGTAGTGATGGGATCCAATTTGGAATTTGGTTAGGTTTTGTCCCGGGTACCAAGGAAAAGAGTTCCAAGGCCCCCTAGCCGGAATTTCATGCAAACATAAAACTAGCCACACCACTTACACACCCAATATGAAAATTGCCTTTTTCTTAGCATCAGCTAACTTTAAAACAATCCTTTAATGAAACCATAGTACCACTGATCACAATCTCCCAATTTATCCAGTTGATTCATAATTTCCCATCATTCCTTCATCAGAGTATCTATGGCATCATTGGCAACTAGAACGCTCACCACCTGTCCACACAGAGGCCGTTTCCATAGTTCCTAGCCCATAATACTCGGCAATATAATCACTTATCAAGATGGACTCTCGTTGAAGATCAGCAAGATCAACCAACAGATCCATATAAAAGAGCCATGGACTCATCCGTTGAGGACCAGCAAGGTCAGTCAACCAGATCCATGCCCGGTTTCACAAAACAACTCTTACTCCTTGTTCCAATATCTTCCTCGACGCACGCGTGGGTATCCTAGGCGACCCAGAGCCCGAGCACCGTATGGTCAGCACCCTCTAGGATCCTTCGCAGGTGACCTAGCGCTTCACTCATAGGCCGCTTCCTTGGTCCCTCATCCACCGTACCGGAAGCTCACCATTTTAATCGAACCGAGGCTGGTCAAGACCTCGGTCGACCTTGCTACGCGAGACGTCCTCCATTGACTCTCCGTCAGCAGTTGCAACTTTATCAGTTAGGTCTCCACGACCTTAATCACAAGACGGTCAAAATGCTTCCCCAGCATTCTTGACATAAAACAGCCATTTACAAACAGTTTACAAATACAGTTTCTATATTAACTCTCATTTTTCCACATTGTTCCTCATTAATCCACATTACTTATTCCACATTCCATTTATATGTGTACTCATCCAATCACCTCATTTTCCATCTCTTCACTTCAAATTCCTTCACATCACATATCATATATTCACATCCATATCCACATCCATACATCCACATCCATATCCACATTCACATCCATACATCCACATCTACATGCTTATCTCCATTTTCACATCTTCATTTATACATCCACATCCCATATCCAATTCATACATACACATCCATATCCACATCCATACATCCACATCCACATCCACATTCACATCCATACATCCACATCTACCTGCTTACCTCCATTTTCACATCCTCATTTATACATCCACATCCCATATCCACATTCATACATACACATCCATACATCCACATCTACATCCACATACATACATACATCCACATCCACATTCACATTCACATACATCCACATCCACATCTATACATCCACATTCCACATTCACATCTATACATCCACATCTACATTCACATTCACATACATCCACATCCCCATTCCCATTCACATCTATACATCCACATCTACATCCACATACATACATACATCCACATCCACATTCCACATTCACATCTATACATCCACATCTACATCCACATTCACATACATCCACATCCACATTCCCATTCACATCTATACATCCACATCCATTCACATCTATACATCCACATCTACATCCACATTCACATCTATGCATATATATCTTCATGCATATATCCATTTTCACGTTCATACATCCACATCTACATGCTTACCTCCATTTTCACATCCTCATTTCTACATCCACATCCCATATCCACATTCATACATACACATCCATACATCCACATCTACATCCACATACATACATACATCCACATCCACATTCACATTCACATACATCCACATCCACATTCACATTCACATCTATACATCCACATCTACATCCACATTCACATACATCCACATCCACATTCCCATTCACATCTATACATCCACATCCATTCACATCTATACATCCACATCTACATCCACATTCACATCTATGCATATATATCTTCATGCATATATCCATTTTCACGTTCATACATCCACACTCCCATCTCCACATCCACACATCCACATACATACATCCATTTTCACATTCCCATTTATATAACCCCATATACCTTCACATCTAATCTTTTACATCACATCCATTCTCGCCCTATCACAACCCATATACATCTTATCCTATCACATACACTTCTTACCTCATCCCCCCATACACATCTTAATTCATCTTATCACCTCCTAACTTATTTCATAAGCATCTTATCACCTCTTATCACACCTCTTATCACATCTCTTATCACCTCCTAACTTATTTCATAAGCATCTTATCACATCTCTTATCACATCCTATCACATCTCTTATCTATTTATAGAATACAAGAGAATTCTTACATTTGATATAAGATTTCTTTACACATTTATTTATGAATAAATTCTATTTAAGGATATTAATACTTTCAAAGTAAAAATCAATCTTTTATGCATCTTCCTATGCATAAATTCATTTTTAATGAAAATGACACTTTTGAATTAAATTTTAATCTTTTATGCATTTTTCTATACATAAATTCAATTTAGATGAGAATGACACTTTTGAATTAAAAAATCAATCTTTTATGCATCTTCTTATGCATAAATTCAATTTGGTAGGAATTACACTTTTAGAATAAAAAAATTTCTCTTATGCATCTAAGTTAAGCATAAAATCCATTTATGAGGAAAATCACACTTTTAGTATAAAAAGAATATCTTTTATGCATACCTATATGCATGAAATTCAATTATGATAAAAGTCACACTTTTATAATAAAATAATCAACTTTTATGCATACCTCTATGCATGAAATCCAATATGATAAAAGTAACACTTTTGATATAAAAATTTTTCCATTATGCATACTTCTATGCATGAAATAAAAATGGTAAAAATAACACTTTTGATATAAAAATTTATCCATTATGCATACTTCTATGCATGAAATAAAAATGGTAAAAATAACACTTTTGATATAAAAATTTATCCATTATGCCTAATATTAAAATTCAATTTCTCCATGATTGTAATGAAATTCTTTCAATTAATCTAGGATGATAATTCCTAGAATATGGTAGGAAGTCCTCTTTTTATGCTTTGAATGAGATTATTTTATGCATAATTTTTATAAAAATTTTGCCATAGCTCCGCTGCTATGACTGATAAATCTCAATTTTTCTAAGGGATAATGCTTATCATTAAGAAAATAATTAAAATAATCTCTAATTGGATTATCAATCCATAATGGATTGAATCATTAATATACATAAACTAAAAGCATAGAAAAAAGCCATTAATTTGGCCTCAAGCATAGCTTAATCTTGGGTTAAGGAAAAGCTTTATGAAAAGCTTGATTTGGATTGAGAACGGTTCATGAGTATGACCATTTCTTGAGTGAGAGAGAGAATTTACATAAAAATCATTAGAATTTAAACATAAATGAGAATTAACTTCAATAGCATTATGTAACTCTTCACTACTATTCAAACTTCAATAGCATTAAAAAAAACCATACCAATTAAACTTCTCAAGCTTGAGAGGGGTTGAGAAGAGAGAAACATTGAGAAATTATAGAAAGATCAATATTCACTAATTACCTTACAACTTGCTTGATTCTTTGTTCACGGTAGAGGCCCCCAACCAATCAATTGGTTAAGTATGTTGATGGAGCCACTAATGGGGATTGAAGAAAGAGGGAAGCTCCAAAAACTAGTGAATTATTAAATGAATTCACAGTTTCTGGCTTAGGTGGAGTAGAGTAACGATGCATAAACACTATATATTTTTCAACAAGGGGGAGGCTTCTATTTATAGGAAAAATTGAGCTCCTAACCAAACAAACTGATTCTCCTCAGTTAATGAGGAGAGAGGAGAGATGAAATATCTCAATTTTTATGAGTTTAAAACTCATTCAAGCATGTGAAATATGCACCTCCTTTAAAGAACTCCCTTTCCTTACATATGTCATATTTTTAATATTGCTCATAGTTTTTTTACTAATAAACCTTGTACATTTTCAACTCTTCATCTTATGTGAAATATGCACCTCCTTTAAAGAACTCCTCTTCCTTACATATGTCATACTTTTAATATTGCTCATAATTTTTTACTAATAAACCTTGTACATTTTCAACTCTTCATCTTATGTGAGCATTTACTCATTTTTGGGTATTTTCTTTTTACAAGTTGGATTTATCTCCTCCCTACACATGGATTGATGCTATTGGTCCATAGGAACCTTAATTGGACCATAGTCTAAAGATTTCTGAAAATCTAGACCCTTAGGCTAAGGTTCTTTATACCTATTTTCAATTAATTCCAATTGCACATTGGAAAATTCTTCTTGAATTTCTGTTTCAGGGGAACTCATCTGAATTAGAAGAGATATTTTTCTATCCAAAAATATTCAAAATCTGAATATTCTCTCTCTAGAATATTTTTCTCTCTCTAGGCTAAAACAGATAGAAACAAGGTCTTTATATTTCTGAAGAGGGATTGATTACAGGGAAAGATACTAGACATCAAAAAGGGGGTGGGGGAGGAATCTTACATTCTACCCCACTTAAAAAACGCGAGATGTCCTCATCTCGCAAACTGGGATAATTTCGCAAGATGCACGAATTATGAGACTTAGAGAAAAATTTAAATCAGGATTAACCACCAAGAAAAAGTCTCAAAGAGAGCAAGATTCAAGATAAGAACAAGATTTAAACTTTATTCATTCTCGGAACTTATACAGTAAAGATAGAAGAACTCTTTACACTTCCATAAGCCCGTCCATCATATGATCACAAAAGCAGCACTCACAAGCTGCACAAGTATAGGGTAACTCATCTATGGGAATGATTCTGCTGGTTATTGCCGCACCTATCTCAGTGGTATGAGGTGATCTAACAAAAGGACCTCTGAGAGGCAAGCCAAAAACGGGGTAAAGGCATATCTTCTCATGAGGAAGAAAACACGCCAATAAGAAGACCCGCTCAGAAAACCCAGGATGCCTTGATCTCATGATGCAGTAGTATCGGGGACCCAAACCCAAGGCTTCAATAACCATGGCCAAGCGGACATTGTTGCGAAAGTGCTGCTGACCCCAGGGTGTTACCCTAGTTATGTCTTGATAGGTCCGCCATTTGGTCTGCGCTACAGAAGTTCCCAAGTGAGGGAAAAGTGAGCGCTCATACTGTTCTATAAAATCCTTCTTCACAGACTCACTTGCGTCTTGAAGGTGAGGAATCATTATGGATAAAACTAATTCTTGTTGCCAAGCCATGAAGGAGATTAGGAAGAAAGGAGATCGATGGGAGTAAGATTACTGTGAGCGACAAGTAAAAGTTACGACTTATATAAAGGAAGGAGCTAGCGTAACTTGGAAGCCAACGGTAGCTTGCCACTGAAGTTTTACCGTCTTTCCATGATTTGGGTTTGGCACAATTTTCTATAGAAGGCATTAAGAACTTTGAGATGAGGAGATAAAAGAAGTTCGTAAGTTAAATCACCTACTTTCTTTGGTCCACAATATCTGGGAGATAACTTCTTATACTTCCCAAGAGATAAAGAACTTCTTTTGGGTCGTACTCGAGACCAAAACCTTGATATCCAAAACATCGATTCTCACTTCTGAACTCGTTGTTCTGAATCTTTAAAACAGGTGGGACTCTTGAGAAGTATTCAGGAAAAAGGTTCTTCCTTTTTTAAATAGAATCTTTCTTTTATTTTAGAGAGGGAATAATTATAAGATCAAAAAGGGAGATTCTTACTCCTGTATACCTCTAAGGCTGGGGGAGAATCTTACATTCTACCCCACTTGAAAAGTGCGAGATGTCCTCATCTCATAAAGTAGAGGACAACTCTTTTTCTTAAGATCCAATTTTATTCTGGGGTTCCTTATATTCTGGTCAACCCAACAGAATACTGGGATAAATATCCCTTAGAACTCAGCATTAAATAACAATTCATTCAGATCATATCATTCATATCTTTAACATGATAAAGGTTCATTAGACCGAAAAATTTCCTTCTGAGCATTCCTCCACGGGAATTTCAGTCAAGTAAGTTCTCAATTTGTCATCCCTTAACTTGATCTAACGGTCAAGTGTTAACAGTAGCAATTTGACAGCACAATCCACTAATCTCATAGTGATTTGCTGAATCATTTTCATCATTTATCATTACAGGGACTCGTCCCAATCATCCACCTTGTGGTTTCGCTCAGCTTATTACATTTCAATCCATTTTCAGGGATCATCATTTTTCAATCAGAATCCAAATCAATTCATCGGTTTCCAAACAGAACTAAAAATCATATCAACCACATTCGAAATCATCATCTGGATAGCATTAACGCTTATAATTTCAAGTCTTAGATTTACTCGTATATACTGTCAGTAAAGAGCTGCAGTTATACTCTCGGTATATACGGTAGTCACGGCCCTTGGAATTATAAGGTAAATACCATCATGTCTAGGCCTCAAGCAAGTCAGGGATTCTATATAATTGCGGTACTTCCATCCGAAGACCCAATTACCAATTTACGAATTTCAGTTTGAATATCAAATTGTATGAATTATATCACACAATTACAACCTTTTTTGTGCTTCTTGATAAATTTTTGACATATTTGGTTTCTCAGTTGATCTTTATTAGCCAAAGGCTCTGATACCAACTGTGAGATCCCCCTGTTCCCACCGAGCAACGGATTCGGGGTACTAGCAGCGGAAGTAGCACATCATGCGTGGGTAGGGGTCTCACACTCGGGGCCTCGCCCACGGATATCCGGACAAGAGACTAATCCGTCGGTTTGTCCAAAACCGAAACTGGAAAAACTTCCTTTACTCGGAAAGCATGGGCGATTCCACCAGGATAACTCTTTACTCTAACGTAGTCAAGATCATTACGGATCAACTGATCTGACTGCACCTTTAACGGTACTTGGTCAAATCAAGGTAGAAACTTGCACTTGGATCATTGGGATCAACGCTTTTTTCCCCATCAAGAGGCACAGCCGTTGATTCCTATCCATAGAACAATTTCTATCCGGGATTTACTTTATCTATCGTAAAAACAAAGTTGAGTCTCGATTTATGGATCCATCAGTCCAGCCTAACCCCATCCGATCCCATGGGTTAGCCAACCGCCCAACCACTGTAGTGATGGGATCCAATTTGGAATTTGGTTAGGTTTTGTCCCGGGTACCAAGGAAAAGAGTTCCAAGGCCCCCTAGCCGGAATTTCATGCAAACATAAAACTAGCCACACCACTTACACACCCAATATGAAAATTGCCTTTTTCTTAGCATCAGCTAACTTTAAAACAATCCTTTAATGAAACCATAGTACCACTGATCACAATCTCCCAATTTATCCAGTTGATTCATAATTTCCCATCATTCCTTCATCAGAGTATCTATGGCATCATTGGCAACTAGAACGCTCACCACCTGTCCACACAGAGGCCGTTTCCATAGTTCCTAGCCCATAATACTCGGCAATATAATCACTTATCAAGATGGACTCTCGTTGAAGATCAGCAAGATCAACCAACAGATCCATATAAAAGAGCCATGGACTCATCCGTTGAGGACCAGCAAGGTCAGTCAACCAGATCCATGCCCGGTTTCACAAAACAACTCTTACTCCTTGTTCCAATATCTTCCTCGACGCACGCGTGGGTATCCTAGGCGACCCAGAGCCCGAGCACCGTATGGTCAGCACCCTCTAGGATCCTTCGCAGGTGACCTAGCGCTTCACTCATAGGCCGCTTCCTTGGTCCCTCATCCACCGTACCGGAAGCTCACCATTTTAATCGAACCGAGGCTGGTCAAGACCTCGGTCGACCTTGCTACGCGAGACGTCCTCCATTGACTCTCCGTCAGCAGTTGCAACTTTATCAGTTAGGTCTCCACGACCTTAATCACAAGACGGTCAAAATGCTTCCCCAGCATTCTTGACATAAAACAGCCATTTACAAACAGTTTACAAATACAGTTTCTATATTAACTCTCATTTTTCCACATTGTTCCTCATTAATCCACATTACTTATTCCACATTCCATTTATATGTGTACTCATCCAATCACCTCATTTTCCATCTCTTCACTTCAAATTCCTTCACATCACATATCATATATTCACATCCATATCCACATCCATACATCCACATCCATATCCACATTCACATCCATACATCCACATCTACATGCTTATCTCCATTTTCACATCTTCATTTATACATCCACATCCCATATCCAATTCATACATACACATCCATATCCACATCCATACATCCACATCCACATCCACATTCACATCCATACATCCACATCTACCTGCTTACCTCCATTTTCACATCCTCATTTATACATCCACATCCCATATCCACATTCATACATACACATCCATACATCCACATCTACATCCACATACATACATACATCCACATCCACATTCACATTCACATACATCCACATCCACATCTATACATCCACATTCCACATTCACATCTATACATCCACATCTACATTCACATTCACATACATCCACATCCCCATTCCCATTCACATCTATACATCCACATCTACATCCACATACATACATACATCCACATCCACATTCCACATTCACATCTATACATCCACATCTACATCCACATTCACATACATCCACATCCACATTCCCATTCACATCTATACATCCACATCCATTCACATCTATACATCCACATCTACATCCACATTCACATCTATGCATATATATCTTCATGCATATATCCATTTTCACGTTCATACATCCACATCTACATGCTTACCTCCATTTTCACATCCTCATTTCTACATCCACATCCCATATCCACATTCATACATACACATCCATACATCCACATCTACATCCACATACATACATACATCCACATCCACATTCACATTCACATACATCCACATCCACATTCACATTCACATCTATACATCCACATCTACATCCACATTCACATACATCCACATCCACATTCCCATTCACATCTATACATCCACATCCATTCACATCTATACATCCACATCTACATCCACATTCACATCTATGCATATATATCTTCATGCATATATCCATTTTCACGTTCATACATCCACACTCCCATCTCCACATCCACACATCCACATACATACATCCATTTCCACATTCCCATTTATATAACCCCATATACCTTCACATCTAATCTTTTACATCACATCCATTCTCGCCCTATCACAACCCATATACATCTTATCCTATCACATACACTTCTTACCTCATCCCCCCATACACATCTTAATTCATCTTATCACCTCCTAACTTATTTCATAAGCATCTTATCACCTCTTATCACACCTCTTATCACATCTCTTATCACCTCCTAACTTATTTCATAAGCATCTTATCACATCTCTTATCACATCCTATCACATCTCTTATCTATTTATAGAATACAAGAGAATTCGTACATTTGATATAAGATTTCTTTACACATTTATTTATGAATAAATTCTATTTAAGGATATTAATACTTTCAAAGTAAAAATCAATCTTTTATGCATCTTCCTATGCATAAATTCATTTTTAATGAAAATGACACTTTTGAATTAAATTTTAATCTTTTATGCATTTTTCTATACATAAATTCAATTTAGATGAGAATGACACTTTTGAATTAAAAAATCAATCTTTTATGCATCTTCTTATGCATAAATTCAATTTGGTAGGAATTACACTTTTAGAATAAAAAAATTTCTCTTATGCATCTAAGTTAAGCATAAAATCCATTTATGAGGAAAATCACACTTTTAGTATAAAAAGAATATCTTTTATGCATACCTATATGCATGAAATTCAATTATGATAAAAGTCACACTTTTATAATAAAATAATCAACTTTTATGCATACCTCTATGCATGAAATCCAATATGATAAAAGTAACACTTTTGATATAAAAATTTTTCCATTATGCATACTTCTATGCATGAAATAAAAATGGTAAAAATAACACTTTTGATATAAAAATTTATCCATTATGCATACTTCTATGCATGAAATAAAAATGGTAAAAATAACACTTTTGATATAAAAATTTATCCATTATGCCTAATATTAAAATTCAATTTCTCCATGATTGTAATGAAATTCTTTCAATTAATCTAGGATGATAATTCCTAGAATATGGTAGGAAGTCCTCTTTTTATGCTTTGAATGAGATTATTTTATGCATAATTTTTATAAAAATTTTGCCATAGCTCCGCTGCTATGACTGATAAATCTCAATTTTTCTAAGGGATAATGCTTATCATTAAGAAAATAATTAAAATAATCTCTAATTGGATTATCAATCCATAATGGATTGAATCATTAATATACATAAACTAAAAGCATAGAAAAAAGCCATTAATTTGGCCTCAAGCATAGCTTAATCTTGGGTTAAGGAAAAGCTTTATGAAAAGCTTGATTTGGATTGAGAACGGTTCATGAGTATGACCATTTCTTGAGTGAGAGAGAGAATTTACATAAAAATCATTAGAATTTAAACATAAATGAGAATTAACTTCAATAGCATTATGTAACTCTTCACTACTATTCAAACTTCAATAGCATTAAAAAAAACCATACCAATTAAACTTCTCAAGCTTGAGAGGGGTTGAGAAGAGAGAAACATTGAGAAATTATAGAAAGATCAATATTCACTAATTACCTTACAACTTGCTTGATTCTTTGTTCACGGTAGAGGCCCCCAACCAATCAATTGGTTAAGTATGTTGATGGAGCCACTAATGGGGATTGAAGAAAGAGGGAAGCTCCAAAAACTAGTGAATTATTAAATGAATTCACAGTTTCTGGCTTAGGTGGAGTAGAGTAACGATGCATAAACACTATATATTTTTCAACAAGGGGGAGGCTTCTATTTATAGGAAAAATTGAGCTCCTAACCAAACAAACTGATTCTCCTCAGTTAATGAGGAGAGAGGAGAGATGAAATATCTCAATTTTTATGAGTTTAAAACTCATTCAAGCATGTGAAATATGCACCTCCTTTAAAGAACTCCCTTTCCTTACATATGTCATATTTTTAATATTGCTCATAGTTTTTTTACTAATAAACCTTGTACATTTTCAACTCTTCATCTTATGTGAAATATGCACCTCCTTTAAAGAACTCCTCTTCCTTACATATGTCATACTTTTAATATTGCTCATAATTTTTTACTAATAAACCTTGTACATTTTCAACTCTTCATCTTATGTGAGCATTTACTCATTTTTGGGTATTTTCTTTTTACAAGTTGGATTTATCTCCTCCCTACACATGGATTGATGCTATTGGTCCATAGGAACCTTAATTGGACCATAGTCTAAAGATTTCTGAAAATCTAGACCCTTAGGCTAAGGTTCTTTATACCTATTTTCAATTAATTCCAATTGCACATTGGAAAATTCTTCTTGAATTTCTGTTTCAGGGGAACTCATCTGAATTAGAAGAGATATTTTTCTATCCAAAAATATTCAAAATTTGAATATTCTCTCTCTAGAATATTTTTCTCTCTCTAGGCTAAAACAGATAGAAACAAGGTCTTTATATTTCTGAAGAGGGATTGATTACAGGGAAAGATACTAGACATCAAAAAGGGGGTGGGGGAGGAATCTTACATAGATACACCGAAGGGTCATACATTCAAAATATCAAGCAATAGTGTCCAAAGCTACAACTTGGACAGGCGCCCGTAATGGTGTGATGGAGTATTTATGGCGATTTTCGCTTCAAGAGTGTGTGGTAGCAAGTTAGGATGAAGTTCTAAGTGATGTACTTCATGGGTATATTATAAGAGTAGTCATTGTAATAGCATTAGGCCTCGTATGATCCTAAAGTGCCTAGCCGGCCATAGTTTAAGTGAGTGTAAACACTCATGGCCATGTATATAAGTGAATTTCTCTCATAATACAACATACTCTCCCATTGTGCAATTGAGTCTTACTCTTGCTAATCCTCTTGCTAATCTCTCTCCCTTATGCTAACAATCATGCAAGTATGTTGTTAAATATAATGATTTACTATTCTAACTTGAATGTAGGTATCTGAGTTACCATGCAGTTATGCTAGTTAGCATTATGAATGCGCTAATTAGAATGCATGTATGGTAGTTAACATAATTAAGTGTTCTAACAAGCATGCAACATGCTAACTAGTAAGCAAGTATTCTAACTAATAACATGTAGTTATGCTAGTTAGAATGTTG
Source organism: Cibotium barometz (assembly GCF_041138505.1). Taxonomy (NCBI): domain Eukaryota; kingdom Viridiplantae; phylum Streptophyta; class Polypodiopsida; order Cyatheales; family Cibotiaceae; genus Cibotium; species Cibotium barometz. The sequence goes on from NC_141098.1 coordinate 38,267,790, forward strand.
AATGTGCCAATTAGCATTCAACTATGGTAGCTAGCATGATTTAGTGTTCTAACAAGTATGCAATATACTAACTAGCATTTAAGTATGCCAACTAGCATGTAGGTATGCCAACTAACATGCAATTATGCTAGTTAGAATTAGGAATGCACTAATTAGCATGCATGTATGGTAGTTAGCATGATTTAGTGTTCTAATAAGCATGAAATTATAGTAACTAGCATGTAGATATGCTAACTAACATGCAAGTATGGTAGTTAGCATGCAGGTATGGTAGTTAGCATGATTTAGTGTTCTAACAAGTATGCAGGTATGCTAACAAGCATACAAGCATGCTCATAAACATGCAGTTATACTAGTTAGCAAGCAAGTATGGTAGTTAGCATAAAGGTATGCTAGTTAACATGATTTAGTGTTCTAACAAGCAATCAAGTATGGTGATCAGCATTGATGAGTGTGTTAATGAGCATACATGTATGCTAGCTAGCATTAATGAGTCAAGCAGAGAAAGATTAACTTCTTTCGTTCGTACCATCTAACTGTACTAACAAGCATGTAGGTATGTTACTTATCATTATTTATTGTTCTAGCTAGCATGCATGCATGTTAATTTGTATAATTGGCGAGTTTCCTAACTAGTAGGCAGGTGTCATAGTTAGCATGAATAACTAGTATGCAAGTATGCCATTTATTACCAGTGAATGTACTATGATAGTTAGCACATGTAACTAGTAAACAAGGTTCATGTACTTGAGGCTAAATGAGTAAATGGACCGGATGCTTGATGTAATAGTTTCGTTTGATTCTTTTTCTGCTGTGCAGACATCTTTCTTGTTAAGGGAGACACATGTTTCAGACTCCCAAAAGGATTAAACAAGTTCTTTGATTTCATCCGTTATGGCATGGTAACGTGGAAGCCTTGAGCATGATTCCAATGAGAATAAGTGGTCACCATTATTTATTCAAGACTGCAAACTATTTTTTGGGATGTACAAGGAATGCCTGGAAACTTGCAATACTTTGGTGGCCTTAGTAATGGGCACTTTTTGAGTATAATTCATGAGAGTAGTGAATGTACTTTTCTTAACAAATAACTCTTCTTTTCTTGGTGGTTTCTTAACAACAACCAATGTATTAGGCACATTTGCTATTATTGTTGATTGCAGTTCATCCTGTTCTCTAGAGAGAGAGAGAGAGAGAGAGAGAGAGAGATTAATGGGTTGGTGTTCTAAATTATCTTTGATTCATTTGCTTAAAACATTAGTTTTTGGTGTCTTTATATAAAGTACACTAAGGGAATTTGGCTTTTCCATCGTAACTCTTACATCTCCCGACTACAACTTTTTGTGGGAAACTATGTATGTCTTCAACTGAATTTAAAATGAAATCTTTGAGTTCCTTATATTAATGATGATTGAGTTTTTACTTGAATACACATAAGATACTCACAAAACTAGCCTTCATCAATGGAAATATTTAGCATTGTGGAACCTTGGTATAAAAAGTTAATCAAATTCACAATGGCATTGTTTCGTTTTATTCCAACTATTCAACTTGACTAAATATTCTCAAGCTCAGCTCTATGATGTCTCCAATTTCAAAGTAGTTCAGTGGAGCAATTATGGAACTACACACTAAAGTATCATATTATTAATCTCTTCCTTACATTTTACTAGGTCATTGAATTTGGCTATTAAGTTGAACAAACCACACAAAGCTTTGATAAAAAGTATAGAAGCAAAATTACAGTCCCAACAAGTGAATATAGCAATGCTGCAGTACAAATTGATCATCCATGAAACTAGGTTTGAGGTTGGCAAGTACGGTTGCCATGGCTTCAAAAGCTGTAAAATAACATGCTCTTTACCAACAAAAACACACCCACACATGCTCAACAAGATGAGAAATTCAAGAAATTGTCATCATCATCCTCACTCTCCTCATTCTCAAGGAAATGCACAAGAGAGAGTTTGTAAGAACCAAGAGAGAGTAGAAGAAGAGAGAAGAGAATATGAGAAATTTAATAATTTGTCAACATCATCCTCACTCTCTTGAATCTCTTCCTCCATTGATGAAGAACAAGAAAATGCATAAGAGAGAGCTTGCAAGAACCAACAGAGAGAAAACAAGAGCGAAGAGGCACCTAAATCAGCCCGCAACTCTCCTCCAACTTCACCAACCTACTTTTGTCTTTCTTGATATTATAAAATTCGGAATACATCTTTTGTCAAAAGTTTAAAGACTTTATTTTTACAACTAAGAAGTTCTAAAAAGCATCCTGAAACCTTTCAAAACTATGAAACACACACACATAAAAGTAGCCATGGCAATCAAAGATTGCCGACCCGCTAATATGCCATGCTAGTTTACAATAAAGCATATAAAAATGAGTATATTTGTAGGAAAAATGTTAAACATTTATCAATTTAGCACCTAAATTCTTAGACTTTGAGCATCCTCATGAACACTTTGAAAAGAAAGCGTTGCATTGGAATCAGCACCTCAAACATGCTGACAAAGAAATCACACACTCAAACATGCTGACAAAGAAACCACACACTCTATCACTTCTCTTTTCTCCAAGTTGGACCACCTCAATCGGCACCACCCATCCAAAACTCCAACACTTCTTTACACTTCACACTCACACCATCTCCAACTTCAACTTCCTCTTTAACACCAAAACTTCTAAAGAATTACCCTTTTATTTTGAAACGAATAAGGCAATACATCCCTCTAAACGAATCCAAATACGCCCCACCCTTACACTTATCAAAAGAGCATCATCCCCTTTGCTTGTCATCAGGGCACCTTCATCTGGAGCAGTTAGACATCACTACTATGTGGGTCATCACCCTGTTAATAATGCCTTGGCATCCATCTCTATTCACCATGGAGAGCGTTCAGGCTTATCTATAATTCTGTTAGAGAAGGCCAATATTGTAGCATGAATAAAGAAAAGGACAAGCACAGATGGAATTAAAATATGGGACACTCAATGTGGTCAATGGAGTAGGTTTTTCTAGTTTTTATAACCACATTGCACTAATCTAGTCCTCTTGTAGCTAAATCATGAGAAAAATTATTAAGTTCTAAGAGGTATCTCTCTTCATTCATTAAGTTATTCTCCACTCTAAATCCTTTCCATTCTTGTATTTTTCTATGCTCTAGCTCTACTACACTAGTGTTTGTGAAATGTGCACACCTAGCATGGTTAGTTTAGCCTAAACTATTCTAGAAAAGGGTGTATTTGTTCCAACAAAAGTGGAGTTTTATAGGCATTCACCCTTATGAATAGCATATGTTTTATAAAGTATATGAACTTTTACAAATGTTTATTGCATTAACTAAAATACTCTTAAGAATGAGAGGGTGAAAGCCCAATATGATGATGAACATCAAGACTAAGGATTTTAAAAAATGTGAAACATGCAAGCGGACCCTTAGCTGAATGTGGAACAACATGTCCAATGTTTAAATGTAGTTTTCCAGGAAAATGCATAGTTAACTTGATTGTTAACAAGAAGTCTAAGGTCCCAACGGTGGTTTTACAAGAACCCTTAACTTGATGTGACACATTGAGTACACGATTTAGAGGTGGGGATGAGTTTCAAATCCGATTGGTATAACTCAAGTAAAAAATTTGACCGTATTGCGAATTTTCAGCAAAGGCACACAGGCTGGCTCTAGAGCTCTGCAATACCAAAGGGCTACGTAGGCTCATGGTTCATGGTGTAGACGAGTGGCTAGATGATGATGGTGGCCTTCTAGTACAAAGTGAAGAAGTCAAGGGCTATAGGCACCTGACTCCATCTTGCTCTTGGTGTAGTAAGTGTAGTTGCACTCAATCTCTAGGGTGTCTGCCCACGCAACCCCCTCTCGACCCCCATACACTACAAAAGATCGACACCTAGGATCCCCTTTAAAAAGAGATACCTTACTTTTAAAGGTTTTAAACCGTTAGAGATTAAAGACCATATCATATTTACATGTAGAACTAAGGTTTAAAAACCCTCAAAAATTCATCCCGCACATTTTAAGGAGAACCAAAGGTAATAAGAATATCACTAGATCTTCTTTAATTTGAGATTTGTGAAAGTGTATTGGCCCAAGCACGGCGCTTCTTCTTGTCAATGAGCATAATCAAACAAGTGAAACTGGCCCTTCTTCTTGTCAATGAGCATAATCAAACAAACCACCCACTCACCCAAAAAGAAACAGATAATGCAACGATAGAAAAAGAAACAGATAAAGCTCAAACAACACAAAAGGCCTGTTTGATGCTGAAACAAAGCTCTCGTTTATATATATATATATATATATATATATATATAGAGAGAGAGAGAGAGAGAGAGAGAGAGAGAGAGACAGAGAGTCAATAGTGACCTGCACATTTGGTCGGTGGACATCGCAGAAGACTATACACCTCATGTCTCTGCACATTTGGTCAGTGCATATCTCAGAAGACCATAGACCTCACGTCTCTTGGTGAAATTAAGCTATGCGCACCAATGAAATTTATTTGGGAGTGTACCAGAAAGTACCTTGGCCTTCACTGATGAAAACTCCCTCCGCAACAAAATCTATTTGGCCCAACTTTCAAAGTTGGGAAAGGCTTTCTGAAACCTTCTCCAGTGTCTTCATTTTCCAGATGAAATGTCACTCAAAGCAATCAATCAGTGGCCAAAAGAGCAATCCTCACACATGCCTTTGAGAAAATGCTCAGAACTCGAATAGTTGAACTACCGGAACATGGGTAAGATAACCATAAAAATATATATGCCTATCTAGGCTAATTATTTGCCCGTCTCGGATGGGGTAAGGATGTACCAATACTAGTTCTTGTGTTGTTGTTGCTGCTGCCCCTACCATCAGGGGTCGGAGGAGGTCATGTAAAACTTGATGATATTGAATTAAGAAAGATATGCACAAATGATTAAGATAAGAAGAAGCTTCTTTTCATTATATATTTTGATTAAGTCCGAGGTCATATGAAACATCATGATATTTAAGGAAAAAATGCACAAATCATTGAGATAAAAGAGCCTTTTCACGATACGTTTTTGAAGGCGGCATCATATTCTTGCACATCGTGTCTAGTCCCATGTAATTCATGTCTATAAGAAAAAACTTTAAATAAGAAGGGAAGAAAGTGTAGCAATTTGCAAAAGCCATCTCTCTCTCCAAGTAGTTTGAGTATGTTGGCATTATAATCAATTTCTCTCAATCTAAGATATGGAAAATATACAAAGGGGCATTGGCTTTCCATTCTAACTCTCGCAACCCGCGCCTCTGTCACTTTTTTTTAAGGAAAACTGTGTATCTCTTCTACTAGTTGAATTTTTGAGCTCTTTATATTAATGATGATTGCATTACTAACCACGTAAGCACGTATGATACCCAAAAATTGGGGCCTACCTAGTGGAATTTAGCATTGTGGATCCTTGGCAAAAATTAATAAATCAAACTCCCAAATAAAATTATTTTCTTTCATTTCAAATATGCAATTCGACTAAGCATTCTCAAGATCACCTCTACGATGTCTCCAATTCCAACATAGTTAAGTGCAGCAATTATGGATCCACACACTAAAGTACCATATTTTCAAGATCTTTGATTCAATTTGGGTATTGAGTTGAAGAAAGCACACAAATATTTGATAAAAAGGAAACAAGCAAAATAACAGTCCTAACAAGCATACAAAATGTTGTTCCAAAATTATAGTCCCAGCAAGTACAAAATATGTTGTTTCAAAATTTCATTTAGAGAAGAATAAAGCAAATAAAAGGTTAATAACCAATTGCAAAAACAACAACACAACTCCCCCCCTTGCAGATGCCCGTTTTCGTCGCTCTACGAGTGTCATGATACATGGTGCTACTACTGAGCATCGTGTGTGCAACACTCAAAATGACAAAACAATCGTTATATAAGCAATATCTTTGTATCATTTAAGCAATGTTGCATCATTTAAGCAACATTGTGTGCATGGCATAAACGACGCATGCCATCGCATAAAGAAGGTTCATTTTAAAAATAAATACTATGATGTGATGAACGGGCAACGCTTAAGCAATGCCCAATGTCTCTTTTACTTGATTACAAACTAGCGTAATAGTGCAACAGTTCTCTCTGTCTCTCTCACATATACACACTAAAGTACTCCTCTCTCTCTCTCTCTCTCTCTCTCTCTCTCTCTCTCTAGAGAACAGGATGCATGCTCAAGGCTTCCTTGTTACAATGCCATAACGGATGAAATCAAAGAACTTGTTTAATCCTTTTGGGAATCTGAAACAGATGTCTCCCTTATTAACAAGAAAGATGTCTGCAGAAAAAGAATCGAACAAAACTATTACATCAAGCATCCGATCCATCTTCTTCATTAGCCTCAAGTACATGAACCTTGTTTACTATAGTTACATGTGCTAACTATCATAGTACATTCACTGTTGATAAATGGCATACTTGCATACTAGTTATTAATGCTAACTATGACACATGCCTACTAGTTAGGAAACTCGCCAGTTATACTAATTAACATGCATACATGCTAGCTAGAATAATAAATAATGATAAGTAACATACCTGCATGCTTGTTATTAATGCTAACTATGACACATGCCTACTAGTTAGGAAACTCGTCAATTATACTAATTAACATGCATGCATGCTAGCTAGAATAATAAATAATGATAAGTTAAATACCTGCATGCTTGTTAGTACAGTTAGATGGTACGAATTAAAGAAGTTAATCTTTCTCTGCTTGACTCATTAATGCTAGCTAGCATACATGTATGCTCATTAGCACACTCATCAATGCTGATCAGCATACTTGACTACTTGTTAGAACACTGAATCATGTTAACTAGCATACCTTTATGCTAACTACCATACTTGCATGCTAACTAGTATAACTGCATGTTAATTAGCTGCTTGTTACCATACTTGCATGCTTGTTAGCATACCTGCATACTTTTGTTAGAACACTAAATCATGCTAGCTACCATACTTGCATGTAACTTAGCATATCTGCATGCTAGTTAGCATAATTTCATGCTTGTTAGAACACTAAATCATGCTAACTACCATACATGCATGCTAATTAGCAAATTCATATTCTAACTATAGCATAATTGCATGTTAGTTGGCATACCTACATGCTAGGTAGCATATTGCATACTTGTTAGAACACTAAATCATGCTAGTTACCATACTTGAATGCTAATTAGCACATTCAACATTCTAACTAGCATAACTACATGTTATTAGTTAGAATACTTGCTTACTAGTTAGCATGTTGCATGCCTTTTAGAACACTTAATTATGCTAACTACCATACCTGCATTCTAATTAGCCCATTCATAATGCTAACTAGCATGACTGTATGGTAACTCGCATACCTACATTCAAGTTAGAATAGTAAATCATTCTATTTAACATACTTGCATGATTGTTAGCACACTCATGTATGCTAACTAGCATACATGCATGCTAATTAGAATAGTAAATCATATCAACTAGTATACCCATGAATGTGGACATATTCATTCATGCTTATGGATGCTTTGTTCTTATTTTGTAGGTTGAGTTGTTTCAAAAATTCAAAGCTGCTCATCCTGATTTTACAATCTTTAATTACGCTCATTTGAGTATTTGAAGCCCTTGCTTGTTTGTTGAGTGAAGGATAGATATACATGCTTCTATGATATCATGCTCAAAGGTCTTTCTTCAAAGACACTCAACAAGAGTGAATGTACGATAGATGTGAGGTTTGTGTAGGAGATGCTGTAACCATGGGTTACATTGCACTGGTTTGTACTTTCTGTGGTGTGACACAGTTATAGGAATAAGCAGTCTACTCAAAGGAGAATCTTTTGGCTAATAAAAAGTCCTTCTAACCAAAGCCAAGGTACGCTATATCCCCGGATGTCCTGTTGTCGATGGTGCATCATGACACTCAAATAGGATCCTCAATTTAATTTCTGGCACATCCGGTATGCAAACCTTATCATTTCGGAATAAAAGATCATTTTGAATAAAAAATTGGTTGGCTTTTCCTTGACTCCCAAGGTTTTGATCTACCTAAGGGTTAAAACTTAATTTTGCCAAATTCTAATATTTTTTATTAAAAAAATATGTATTGTATTTTCCCTTGAGTGAATCATACAAGTTAGAAGTAATTTCTGTGAAACTAAGGTCATTAATTTCAACAATTTGACTCAATGCATGAGCAATTCTATTCAAGGTACCTTTTCTATATTTAATCATGAGATCAAAGTCCTGCATCAATTCAGCCCATCTTGCCTTTCTACCTTTCAAGTTTGGTTGATCACAAATAATCTGCAAACACTAATGATCTGTCAAGACCATAAATTGAGACACGTAGAGATACTGTATTCATGCGTTTAAAGCATAAATAATTACATACAAATCTTTCTCCTGAACTAGGTATCTAGTCTGTGCATCGTTGAGTTTCTTACTCTCGAAGGCCACAAGCTTCCCATCCTAGAACAAAGTTGTGCCTACCACAAAATCACTAGCATCAGTCTCTACAATGTAAGCCCTAGTAGGATCTTCTAAGGCTAACACAGGAGCATCTCGAACTTTATATTTCAAAGTATCAAAATTTTCCTATAGCTTCTCATTCCATTCAATTAGAGAATTAGACTTCTTATTTTTACCCTTAAGAAGGTTGGTAAAATGCACTGTCAACTTCGAATAATCCTTAATAGTTGTCTATCCTTGTACTTGATGAACATGGTCAAAACAAACCCAAGATCTCTTCAGATCACCATCTCCAATGCGCTACATATGGTTAACCCTAGATATAAGATCTTTTGTAGACATTTTGAATGCATAGCATCTCTCTTTCTTTAATCGGCTTCCATGAAAAAAAATTATAAGGACATTATCTCTCTATCTTAAATCAACTTCCATTAAAAAATTTTAAAGGGACATTATCTTTTTAAATCTAGGATGCTTGATTTTATTCCTTGTGCACTTGTCCTTCATTTTGAGATTCTCTAACCATTCTTTGAATCTACACAAAACACAAACCTTTTGAACCATATAAGTAGATATTATTTTTAATGTGAATTTAAAAATATATAGTTGAGATGACACCTTTGGGATTAAATACATTTGCTATATATAGTTGAGATGACACCTTTGGGATTAAAAATATATAGTTGAGATGACACCTTTGGGATTAAATACATTTGCTAAAGAAGTTCAAACTACTCCATGTGATTGATGTTACTACCTTCTTTGACATGCTTTCTAACCACACAATCCAAGACCAAACGCTTTGCAATGTTCATTTGGATCTTTCTAGGACCCGAGGTTATAGCATTTGAAATATTGTTCGCAAGTAATGAGCATTTTTCATATAAATAATAAATCAAATGATAGAAATAATTACTAGCCCAAGATGTTCGATTCGGAGAGCCCGTGATTGTGAGACTTCCACAAAGAGGATCAGCACATGCATACACACCACCGCTATAACTACTCTTTTTGACTATTCCAAGGAACTTCACATGACTCTCAATCGGTTTGGTCTAACAATGACCATCAAAGCCTTGCTCCATTCTTTTTATGGGAAAATCATGTGTACCAGTTACACTAAAGAGCTCAAATGCAATATTGTAGTTGTAAATACCAGGAATCTCAACTTCTTCTAAAGAATTACATTCCAATAGTATTCTTCATAAAATATGTGCATTACATTCTCTAGATAGAATAAATTGCACAATAATGTTCTTTATGATCTCTTGATTGAGACCTACAGCTATACAGAAGCTGGAGATTCCTAAACAACAAGATCAATGAATGAAGAGGTTTGCTCTTTTTTTTTTGCTTTGTAGAGACACCTCCAACCTTTATCATCACAAGGTTTTCAAAAGAAATCTCTTTATCCAAAATAATATATGGTTCTTATCCAACAATACTTGTTGACTCAATAGGCAAGAGCTCGCCCATCTCGCTAGATGCCAACTTTAATGTAAACACAACCATGCCAACTTAAATGTAAACATAGCAATGCCAACTTTTTGAAGTAAACACAGCCATGCCAACTTTTTGAAGTAAACACAACCATGCCATGCTTGAATATCAATGAAATCTTTTCCATTGACAACCAAAAAATACCCATCTACTTGTTTTTTAATCGGTTCATTCTCAAACCTCCCAACCAAAATGTACAATAAAACAGATGCCATAATGTGAAAGTACCATAGAATACCAAATAAAAAGCTTGACAAAATAGAACAAAAAAGAACATAATCAACCAAAGAAACCCCCCGAAAGGTAAAAATTATAAATAAACATGTGAAAGAGAGAATATTGTAAGAAAACAAAAAAACAAATCAATACTATGATTTATTGCTTAATGTATCACGATTTTAAAGTGTAAACCAGAAGACAAAATCTCATAAAGTTTTAAATATATAAAAATAATATTTTATATAAGAAAACTATAAATAAAAATAATCTCTATAATTTAATATAAACACAAATCATGAATTAAATTACTAAATATAAAATCTATTTCTAGATTTTATCATAATAAACTAATAATAATTTATATAGTATTAACTAATCATTCAATTTAACATTTAATGATAATTAAATTATCTTTACTATTTATATAATTTTAATTAATTAATTAAATATACTAATTTATTTATTTATTTATTTTACTATTACTATTTGTTAATTTTTTAACTATTAGTCTTTCCCTACCTCTCTCTCTCTCTCTCTCTCTCCCCCCCCCCTTAATCTTTCTCTCAACCTCTCTTTTTTTCTCTCTCCTTCTCTACCTCTTTCTCTATGTCCCTCCCTCTCCCTCTCCAAAACCTAGCTCCCCCCCTCCCATGTTAGATTAAGGTGAACCCCCCCTCCCCATGATAGGGTGCTGACACCCTATCATGGGAGGAGGAAGAGGGTGGGCTCTCCCTAATCCCTCCTTCCCTACCTCTCTCTCACTCACTCTCTCTTCCCCCCCCTCTCTCTCTCTCTTTCTTCTAGATCTATCTCCTTGGCACCATATCATGGGAGGAGGGAGATCAGGCTCACCCTAGGTTATCTCCCCCCCTCCCATGATAGGGCACTTGCTCCCTTTCATGGGAGGAGGGGGGAAAGGTGAGCTCTCCCTACTATATATATATATATCTCTCTCCCCTTCCCCACATCTCCCTTTTCCTCTCCCTCTCCCTCTCTTGAATTTATATCCCCCCTAATGATACGGTGTTGTCAGCACCCTATCATGGGAGGAGGAAGAGGGTGGGATCATCCTAATCTCTATCCCTACCTCTATGTCACTTTCTCTCCTTCCCTACCTCTATGTCACTTTCTCTCCTTCCCTACCCTCTCTGGAGTCTTACTCTTGCTAATCCTCTTGCTAATCTCTCTCCCTTATGCAAACAATCATGCAGGTATGTTGTTAAATAGAATGATTTACTATTCTAACTTGAATGCAGGTATCTGAGTTACCATGCAGTTATGCTAGTTAGCATTATGAATGCACTAATTAGAATGCATGTATGGTAGATAGCATAATTAAGTGTTCTAACGAGCATGCAACATACTAACTAGTAAGCAAGTATTCTAACTAATAACATGTAGTTATTATGCTAGTTAGAATGTTGAATGTGCCAATTAGCATTCAAGTATGGTAGCTAGCATGATTTAGTGTTCTAACAAGTATGCAATATACTAACTAGCACATGTAAGTATGCCAACTAGCATGTAGGTATGCCAACTAACATGTAATTATGCTAGTTAGAATTATGAATGCGCTAATTAGCATGCATGTATGGTAGTTAGCATGATTTAGTGTTCTAACAAGCATGAAATTATAGTAACTAGCATGTAGATATGCTAACTAACATGCAAGTATGGTAGTTAGCATGCAGGTATGGTAGTTAGCATGATTTAGTGTTCTAACAAGTATGCAGGTATGCTAACAAGCATACAAGCATGCTCATTAACATGCAGTTATACTAGTTAGCAAGCAAGTATGGTAGTTAGCATAAAGGTATGCTAGTTAACATGATTTAGTGTTCTAACAAGCAATCAAGTATGGTGATCAGCATTGATGAGTGTGCTAATGAGCATACATGTATGCTAGCTAGCATTAATGAGTCAAGCAGAGAAAGATTAACTTCTTTCGTTCGTACCATCTAACTGTACTAACAAGCATGTAGGTATGTTACTTATCATTATTTATTGTTCTAGCTAGCATGCATGCATGTTAATTTGTATAATTGGCGAGTTTCCTAACTAGTAGGCAGGTGTCATAGTTAGCATGAATAACTAGTTTGCAAGTATGCCATTTATCAACAGTGAATGTACTATGATAGTTAGCACATGTAACTAGTAAACAAGGTTCATGTACTTGAGGCTAATCGAGTAAATGGACCGGATGCTTGATGTAATAGTTTCGTTTGATTCTTTTTCTGCTGTGCAGACATCTTTCTTGTTAAGGGAGACACATGTTTCAGACTCCCAAAAGGATTAAACAAGTTCTTTGATTTCATCCGTTATGGCATGGTAACGTGGAAGCCTTGAGCATGATTCCAATGAGAATAAGTGGTCACCATCATTTATTCAAGACTGCAGACTATTTTTTGGGATGTACAAGAAATGCCTCGAATCTTGCATAACTTTGGTGGCCTTAGTAATGTATTAGGCACATTTGCTATTATTGTTGATTGCAATTCATCATGTTCTCTAGAGAGAGAGAGAGAGAGAGAGAGATTAATGGGTTGGTGTTCTCCTAAACTATCTTTGATTCATTTGCTCAAAACATTAGTTTTTGGTGTCTTTATATAAAGTACACTAAGGGAATTTGGCTTTTCCATCGTAGCTCTTACATCTCTCAACTACAACTTTTTGTGGAAAACTATGTATGTCTTCTATTAACGGAATTTTAAATGAAATCTTTTGAGTTCCTTATATTAATGATGATTGAGTTTTTACTTGAATACACATAAGATACTCACAAAACTGGCCTTCATCAATGGAAATATTTAGCATTGTGGAACCTTGGTATAAAAAGTTAATCAAATTCACAATCGCATTGTTTTGTTTTATTCCAACTATTCAACTTGACTAAATATTCTCAAGCTCACCTCTATGATGTCTCCAATTTCAAAATAGTTCAGTTGAGCAATTATGGAACTACACACTAAAGTATCATATTATTAATCTCTTCCTTACATTTTACTAGGTCATTGAATTTGGCTATTAAGTTGAACAAACCACACAAAGCTTTGATAAAAAGTAAAGAAGCAAAATTATAGTCCCCATCATCATGGAACAACACCATGGCATCATGGATATAATCCATGGAAACGTAGTCAACCATCATCGATGAAACATGTAACCATCATCATGGAACATTACCATGGCATCATGGACATTCTGACGAAAAAGCATCCATATGTATGCTTGAAAAATCATCATAAAACAGCACGATGGCATCATGGATCTTTTCCATGGGAACATAACCAATATCGATGAAATGTGTAACCATCACCATGGCATCATGGACATTTTGAGAAAACGTGTAACCATCATCACGAAAGGAAACCATAGTATCATGAGACAACACCAAAGCATTAATACAAAGGTAAACCAAGTCAATGGATGCACATTCCATCAATATGAAAGAAACAAGATGCATTTAAAAGCATCACAATCAATATGGGAGAAACAATTGACATACCTTTTCTTGAGGATTTAATATGAGAATCATACCTATAGGCTCCTCATCTGAAAAGTGAGATTTGAGTATCCTCCAATGGATACCTACCCATATAGCAGTTTTCATGATGGAGAACCAATGCTACCATTGTATGATGGAGATAAGGATTATGTCTCCACAAGATCTTCCTTAGGGTCACAAACTACTCCTGAATAGCTTCCATTAAAAGATGTCAAAATTAGCAGGTTATGATAGCCATATCAAACTCAACACCAAATGCAGGGTGAGAAAGGTAAAATTAGCGTGAACTTGTGTAAAATAGTAGTTATGCTCTCTCTAAGAGACGCTTGATAGTGGATTCATGTATGAATTTCAATACAATTTCTCATAGTTAATGCAAAACAAACTATAAAATAGAGAACTTATCTCGCCATAATCCAAACTCTCCTACTGTTGTCGGCACCTAGTGCCTTTGCAAAATATCAAGGCCATGGTTAGCATAGATTTTCAGATTGATTTAGTTGAAAAAATATGTCAAGCTGCAATGTATATATGATCAAGAAACCATCAGAAGTGAAATCATAGATTATCATATTGATTGAGTTGAAAAAATGATGAATATGTCAAGCTGCAATGTATACATGATCAAGAAACCATAAGAAGTGAAGATAGCAGCATTGCGTGTAAGAGTTATTTTTCACAACATAAACCATCAAAAGTGATCACAAAAGAGGACTTAGCTATTTGTTGATGAAGAGATTTGTTTGACGATTAAGAGATTTGCATGACGATGAAGGCTCCATAGTTTAAGATCTTGCTTTAGTAGGTTGAAGAATGGAAGTATGCTCCCACTTGAACGGCTCCGTAACACTGGGTACCCAAAGATCATCAACTCAAAAAGCTGTCACCTTATTTTTCAATGGAATAAGACCCTTCTACCTTTGGCGCTCCTAGCAAACCTTCACGTTATTTATGTGTCTCTGCTCATACGGCTGAATATGTATGCTCATCTCTCAGCGTTAGTTATGCTTCCCTGCTCAACGCGTCTCTGCTCATACGGCTGAATATGTATGCTCATCTCTAAGCGTTAGGTGTGCTTCTCTGCTCATATGGTTGAATATTGATACTGCACTGCGCTTACAACTTCAGACTTCTCTGCTCATCCATTCTCTATAAGGCTATCCATTGCTAAAGAAATTATAAGATTCATGCGCTGCTGCTGTACATGAACCAGAGATGGGATGCAAACTCTTGGCTATATATAGAGACATATATAGAATGTCTCTATATATAGCCAACACAAACTTCTCAATCTGAAATAAGCACTAAGAAGCAAGAAAGCAACAATACATGTCATGCTTGTCCGAAATAAGCACTAAGAAGATAAAGCTAAATCAGACGGTGCAGTCAGGCTGATTCTGCAGGGCTCGTGCTCACTCTATCTCGGCTGCAAAGTAGCGCTCTTTCGTGCTCTATCTCTGCTGCACCTTTGTTCCTTGCTCTATCGCTGCTGCACCTTGCCTCTGCATGCAACCATGCACTCATGATTGGGCCTCATGCAGCCATGCACTCACGAGTGGGCCTCTCTATGCAAGCTGCACACCCATGTAGCCTTCTCTGCAACGCATGCAGCCTTCTCTGCATACTCTATAGAAACAAGTCACACAGAGGGCTGCTAGATGGCGATTAGGAACATGCTCTGAGCAACGTAATCAGAGGCTATGACTAATTACATGCATACAGCTAATTACATGCATGCACCAAACAAAGCCGTAATTACATGCATAATCCACTCAAAACAGGTGATAACAGCGTTTATTTTTGACGACGAACAATAAGCAATAGGCTAATACACAATTAAGCAACAACAACAGAACAATATATCAAGGAGGAATACTACTTAGCTTCTTTGCTCGAGACGTCCGTGGAGCATAGCCACAGCTCTGATACCATGTTGGAGATGGAGGCGATAGCATGAGAGAGATGAGAGAGAAGCACACGAGACACAAGATTGAATCCCCAGTGTGTGGAATACACACAATAGATGAGTATAAATAGAGGAGATCCTAGGGCTATATATATAGCTAACATCTTGCACATCTATCGTGTCTAGTCCCATGTAATTCATGTCTATAAGAAGAAACTCTAAATAAGAAGGGAAGAAAGTGTAGCAATTTGCAAAAGCCATGTCTCCCTCCAAGTAGTTTGAGTATGTTGGCATTATAATCAATTTTTCTCAATCTAAGATATGGAAAATATACAAAGGGGCATTGGCTTTCCATTCTAACTCTCGCAACCCCCGCCTCTGTCACTTTTTTTTAAGGAAAATTGTGTATCTCTTCTACTAGTTGAATTTTTGAGCTCTTTATATTAATGATGATTGCATTACTAACCAAGTAAGCACGTATGATACCCATAAATTGGGGCCTACCTAGTGGAATTTAGCATTGTGGATCCTTGCCAAAAATTAATAAATTAAACTCCCAAATGAAATTATTTTCTTTCATTTCAAAAATGCAATTCGACTAAGCATTCTCAAGATCACCTCTACGATGTCTCCAATTCCAACATAGTTAAGTGCAGCAATTATAGATCCACACACTAAAGTACCATATTTTCAAGATCTTTGATTCAATCTGGGCATTGAGTTGAAGAAACCACACAAATATTTGATAAAAAGGAAACAGGCAAAATAACAGTCCTAACAAGCATACAAAATGTTGTTCCAAAATTATAGTCCCCAACAAGTACAAAATATATTGTTTCAAAATTTCATTTAGAGAAGAATAAAGCAAATAAAAAATCAATAACCAAGTGCAAAAACAACAACACAACCCCCCCTTGCGGATGCCCGTTTTCGTCGCTCTACGAGTGTCATGATACATGGTGCTACTACTGAGCATCGTGTGTGCAACACTCAAAATGACGAACAACCGTTATATAGGCAATATCTTTGTATCGTTTAAGCAATGTTGCATCATTTAAGCAACATTGTCTGCATGGCATAAACGACGCATGCCATCGCATAAAGAAGGTTCATTTTAAAAATAAATACTATGATGTGATGAACGGGCAACGCTTAAGCAATGCCCAATGTCTCTTTTACCTGATTACAAACTAGCGTAATAGTGCAACAGTTCTCTCTGTCTCTCTCACATATACACACTAAAGTACTCCTCTCTCTCTCTCTCTCTCTCTCTCTCTCTCTCTCTCTCTCTCTCTCTCTCGAACAGGATGAATTGCAATCAACATTAATAGCAAATGTGCCCAATACATTGGTTGTTGTTAAGAAACCACCAAGCAAAGAAGAGTTCTTTCTTAAAAAAAGTACATTAACTACTACTCTCATGAATTATACTCAAAAAGTGCCCACTAAGGTCACCAAAGTTATGCAAGTTTCCAGGCATTCCTTGACATCCCAAAAAATAGTGTGCAGTCTCGGATAAATGATGGTGACCACTCATTCTCATTGGAATCATGCTCAAGGCTTCCTTGTTACAATGCCACAACGGATGAAATCAAAGAACTTGTTTAATCCTTTTGGGAATCTGAAACATGTGTCTTCCTTATTAACAAGAAAGATGTCTGCAGAAAAAGAATCGAACAAAACTATTACATCAAGCATCCGATCCATCTTCTCGATTAGCCTGAAGTACATGAACCTTGTTTACTATAGTTACATGTGCTAACTATCATAGTACATTCACTGTTGATAAATGGCATACTTGCATACTAGTTATTAATGCTAACTATGAGACATGCCTACTAGTTAGGAAACTCGCCAGTTATACTAATTAACATGCATGCATGCTGGCTAGAATAATAAATAATGATAAGTAACATACCTGCATGCTTGTTATTAATGCTAACTATGACACGTGCCTACTAGTTAGGAGACTCGCCAATTATACTAATTAACATGCATGCATGCTAGCTAGAATAATAAATAATGATAAGTAACATACCTGCATGCTTGTTAGTACAGTTAGATGGTACGAATGAAAGAAGTTAATCTTTCTCTACTTGACTCATTAATGCTAGCTAGCATACATGTATGCTCATTAGCACACTCATCAATGATGATCAACATACTTGACTACTTGTTAGAACACTGAATCATGTTAACTAGCATACCTTTATGCTAACTACCATACTTGCATGCTAACTAGTATAACTGCATGTTAATTAGCATGCTTGTTAGCATACCTGCATACTTTTGTTAGAACACTAAATCATGCTTACTACCATACTTGCATGTAAGTTAGCATATATGCATGCTAGTTAGCATAATTTCATGCTAACTACCATACTTGCATGTAAGTAAGCATATCTGCATGCTAGTTAGCATAATTTCATGCTTGTTAGAACACTAAATCATGCTAACTACCATACATGCATGCTAATTAGCAAGTTCATATTCTAACTATAGCATAATTGCATGTTAGTTGGCATACCTACATGCTAGGTAGCATATTGCATACTTGTTAGAGCACTAAATCATGCTAGTTACCATACCTGAATGCTAATTAGCACATTCAACATTCTTACTAGCATAACTACATGTTATTAGTTAGAATACTTGCTTACTAGTTAGCATGTTGCATGCTTGTTAGAACACTTAATTATGCTAACTACCATGTTGCATGCTTGTTAGAACACTTAATTATGCTAACTACCATACCTGCATCCTAATTAGCACATTCATAATGCTAACTAGCATGACTGCATGGTAACTTGCATACCTACATTCAAGTTAGAATAGTAAATCATTCTATTTAACATACTTGCATGATTGTTAGCACACTCATGTATGCTAACTATCATACATGCATGCTAATTAGAATAGTAAATCATACCAACTAGTATACCCACGAATGTGGACTTATTCATTCATGCTTATGGATGATTTGTTCTTATTTTGTAGGTTGAGTTGTTTCAAAAATTCAAAACTGCTCATCCTGATTTTAAAATCTTTAATTGCACTCATTTGAGTATTTGAAGGCCTTGCTTGTTTGTCGAGTGAAGGATAGATATACATGCTGCTATGATATCATGCCCAAATGTCTTTCTTCAAAGACACTCAACAAGAGTGAATGAACGATAGATGTGAGGTTTGTGTAGGAGATGTTGTAACCATGGGTTGCATCGCACTGGTTTGTACTTTCTGTGGTGTGACACAGTTATAGGAATAAGCAGTCTACTCAAAGGAGAATTTTTTGGCCAATAAAAAGTCCTTCTAACCAAAGCCAAGGTACACTATATCCCCGGATGTCCTGTCGTCGATGGTGCATCATGACACTCAAATAGGATCCTCAATTTAATTTTTGGCACATCCGGTATGCAAACCTTATCATTTCGGAATAAAAGACCATTTTGAATAAAAAATTGGTTGGCTTTTTCTTGATTCCCAAGGTTTTGATCTACCTCAGGGTTAAAACTTAATTTTGCCAAATTCTAATATTTTCTATTAAAAAAAATATGTATTGTATTTTCCCTTGAGTGAATCATACAAGTTAGAAGTAATTTCTGTGAAGCTAAGGTCATTAATTTCAACAATTCGACTCAATGCATGAGCAATTCTATTCAAGCTACCTTTTCTATATTTAATCATGAAATCAAAGTCTTGCATCAATTCAGCCCATCTTGCCTTTCTACCTTTCAAGTTTGGTTGATCACAAATAATCTGCAAACACTGATGATCTGCCACCATAAATTGAGACACGTAGAGATACTGTATTCATGCCTTTAAAGCATAAATAATTGCATACAAATCTTTCTCGTGAACTAGGTATCTAGTCTGTGCATCGTTGAGTTTCTTACTCTCGAAGGCCACAAGCTTCCCATCCTAGAACAAAGTTGTGCCTACCGCAAAATCACTAGCATCAGTCTCTACAATGTAAGCCCTACTAGGATCTGCTTAAGGCTAACACAGGAGCATCTCGAACTTTATATTTCAAAGTATCAAAATTTTCCTATAGCTTCTCATTCCACTCAATTGGAGAATTAGACTTCTTATTTTTACCCTTAAGAAGGTTGGTAAAATGCATTGTCAACTTCGAATAATCCGTAACAGTTGTCCATCCTTGTACTCGATGAACATGGTCAAAACAAACCCAAGATCTCTTCAGATCAACATCTCCAATCCGCTACATATGGTTAACCCTATATAAAAGATCTTTTGTAGACATTTTGAATGCATAGCATCTTTCTGTCTCAAATCGGCTTCCATGAAAAAAAATCATAAGGACATTATCTTTCTATCTCAAATCAACTTCCATTAAAAAAATTTAAAGGGACATTATCTTTTTAAATCTAGGATGCTTGATTTGATCCCTTGGTCACTTGTCCTTCATTCTGAGATTCTCTAACCATTCTTTGAATCTACACAAAACACAAACCTTTTGAACCATATAAGTAGATATTATTTTTAATGTGAATTTAAAAATATATAGTTGAGATGACACCTTTGGGATTAAATACATTTGCTAAAGAAGTTCGAACTACTCCATGTGATTGATGTTACTGCCTTCTTTGACATGCTTTCTAACCACACAATCCAAGACCAAACGCTTTGCAATTTCATTTAGATCTTTCTAGGACCCGAGGTTATAGAATTTGAAATTGCATCTTTAATAAGCTCTAAGGTACCCGAGGTTATGACATTTGAAATTGCATCTTTAACAAGCTCTAAGGTACCTCTACAAAGCCATATTTGAAGATCCTCTTTGAACATCATGCATGTGCATACCTTGGTGTATCATTAGTCTTGACATCTATTTGTTGTGTGGCATACAATAATATGCCTTGACATCTCTCTGTCATATGGCTTACAGAAATATGCTTGTGCAATACAAATAGCTTTGCATATTGGTCTACTTTTGCAATAAAAGCATGTAAATAATCCATAACCTTTCATCGAGATGCTAATATGACACACTTTATGAGTCAATTTTCTTGATTCACCATTGTTTGCAAGTAATGAGCATTTTTCATATAAATAATTAATCAAATGATAGAAATAATTACTAGCCCAAGATGTTCGATTCGGAGAGCCCGTGATTGTGAGACTTCCTCAAAGAGGATTAGCACATGCATACACACCACTACTATAACTACTCTTTTTTACTATTCCAAGGAACTTCACATGCCTCTCCAATCGGTTTGGTCTAACAATGACCATCAAAGATTTGCTCCATTCTTTTTATGGGAAAATCATGTGGACCAGTTACTCTAAAGAGCTAAAATGCAATATTGTAAATACCAGGAATCTCAACTTCTTCTAAAGAATTACATTCCAATAGTATTCTTCGTAAAATATGTGCATTACATTCTCTAGATAGAATAAATTGCACAATAATGTTCTTTATGATCTCTTGATTGACACCTACAGCTACAAAAGCTGGAGATTCCTAAACAACAAGATCAATGAATGAAGAGATTTGCTCTTTTTTTTTTCTTTGTAGAGAAACCTCCAGCCTTTATCACAAGGTTTTCAAAATAAATCTCTTTATCCAAAATAATATATGGTTCTTATCAAACAATACTTGTTGACTTAATCGGCAAGAGCTCGCCCATCTCACTAGATGCCAACTTTAATGTAAACACAACCATGCCAACTTTTTGAAGTAAACACAACCATGCCATGCTTGAATATCAACGAAATCTTTTCCATTGACAACCAAAAAATACCCATCTACTTGTTTTTTAATCAGTTCATTCTCGAACCTCCCAACCAAAATGTACAATAAAACAGATGCCATAATGTGAAAGTACCATAGAATACCAAATAAAAAGCTTGATAAAACACTAAACACAACAAAAAAGAACATAATCAACCAATGAAACCCCCAAAAAGGTAAAAATTATAAACAAACATGTGAAAGAGAGAATATTGTAAGAAAATAAAAAAACAAATCAATACTATGATTTATTGCTTAATGTATCACGATTTTAAAGTGTAAACCAGAAGACAAAATCTCATAAAGTTTTATATAAGAAAACTATAAATAAAAATAATCTCTATAATTTAATATAAACACAAATCATGAATTAAATTACTAAATATAAAATCTATTTCTTGATTTTATCATAATAAACTAATAATAATTTATATATTATTAACTAATCATTAAATTTAACATTCAATGATAATTAAATTATCTTTACCTTTTATATAACTTAAATTAATTAATTAATTATACTAATTTATTTATTTATTTATTTTACTATTACTATTTGTTAATTTTTCAACTATTAGTCTTTCCCTACCTCTCTCTCTCTCTCTCTCTCTCTCTCTCCCCCCCCCTTAATCTTTCTCTCAACCTCTCTTTTTTTCTCTCTCCTTCTCTACCTCTTTCTCTATGTCCCTCACTCTCCCTCTTCAAAACCTATCTCCCCCCTCCTATGTTACATTAAGGTGGACCCCCCCCATGATAAAGTGTTGACACCCTATCATGGGAGGAGGAAGAGGGTGGGCTCTCCCTAATCCCTCCTTCCCTTCCTCTCTCTCACTCACTCTCTCTTCCCCCCCTCTCTCTCTTTCTTCTAGATCTATCTCCCTGGCACCATATCATGGGAGGAGGGAGATTAGGCTCACCCTAGGTTATCTCTCCCCCTCCCATGATAGGGAACCTGCTCCCTTTCATGGGAGGGGGGAAAGGCGAGCTCTCCCTACTATGTATATATATATATATATATATATCTCCACTTCCCCACATCTCCCTTTCCCTCTCCCTCTCCCTCTCCCTCTCCCTCTCCCTCTCCTGAATTTATATCCCCCCTAATGATAGGGTGTTGTCAGCACCCTATCAATGGAGGAGGAAGAGGGTGGGATCATCCTAATCTCTATCCCTACCTTTATGTCACTTTCTCTCCTTCCCTACCTCTATGTCACTTTCTCTCCTTCCCTACCCTCTCTCTCTCTCTCTCTCTCTCTCTCTCTCTCTCTCTACATCTCCCTTTCCCTCTCCCTGTCCCGAATTTATCTCCTCCCCCCCCCCCCCCCCCCCCCCCCCCCCGATAAGGTGCCAATGCCCTATCATAGGGGGGTGAAAGGCGAGCTTGCCCTAATTTATCTCGCCCCGTCCCATGATAGGGCATCGGTGCCCTATCATGGGAGGGGGATGAGGGTAGGCTCGTCCTAGTCTCTCTCTCCTTACCTCTCTCCCACTCTCTCTGCTTACCTAATCTCTCTCCTTACCTCTCTCTCTCTCTCTCTCTCTCTCTCTCTATCTCCTTACCTCTCACTCACTCTCTATCCTTCTCGATCTCTCTCTCTCTCTCTCTCTTTCGAATCTATGCCCTCGTTGACTACTCTCTTCCCTCCCTCTCCCAAACTATGCCCACATCTCGTTCCTCTCCCACCCTCTTGCCTAATATCTATCCCTACATCTCCCTCACTCTCTCTCCTTTTGTACCTCCCTCTCTCACTCTCTCTCACTCTCCTTTGTACCTCCATCTCTCTCTCTCTCTCTCCCTCTCTCTCTCTCTCTCTCTATCTCTCTCTCTCTCTCTCTCTCTCTCTCTCTCCATCCTCTTGAATCTATCTCCCTCCCCTCTCCCATGATAGGGCACTGACCTGTCTCACTGATGTGTCATCACAGAGGGGTGGGAGAGCGGGCTCACCTTAATCAATCTCCCCCCTCTGCCCTATCGTGGGAGGGGGGAGGGCAAGCTTTTTGTCTCTCTCTCTCTCTCTCTCTTTCTCTCTCTCTCTGGACTGCACTATCCCCCTTGCACCCCCCCTTCCCCTCTCAATTGTACTCTCCCCCCTCCACAACCTATGCCTCCATCGCTCTTCCCTCCCACCCTCGTGCCTAATCTCTCACCCTACAATTCCCTTACTCTCTCTCCTTCCTTTCCTCACTCTCTATCTCTCTCTTTCCCTCCCTCTCTCTCTCTCCCTCACTCCCTCTGCTTCCCTACCTCTCTCTCTCCCTCACTCCCTCTGCTTCCCTCACTCCCTCTACTTCCCTTACGCTCTCTCCTTCCTTGCCTCACTCTCTATCTCTCTCTTTCCCTCCCTCTCTCTCTCCCTCACTCCCTCTGCTTCCCTACCTCTCTCTCTCTCTCTCTCTCTCTCTCTCTCTCTCTCTCTCCCCCCCCTATCTCTCCCTCCCTCACTCTCTCTCCCCCCCTCTCTCGCTCCCTCACTCTCTCTCCTTCGCTACCTCTCTCTCTCTCTCTCTCTCTCTCTCTCTCTCTCTCTCTCTCTCTCTCTCCCTCCCTGTTTTGGATCTTTCTTCCCCCTCCATGATAGGGCGTCAACGCCCTGTCATGGAGAAAAGCATGGGGAGACTCGCCTCTCTCTCTCTCTCTCTCTCTCTCTCTCTCTCTCTCTCTCTCTCTCTCGCGGGTGCGAGCAGGAGAGCGTAGTTAAGGAGGGAGAAAAGAGAGAGATTACGATGAGTCCCCCACGAACTACTGCATGACATTTGAGGTTAGTTTTCTTGAAATTTTCTATTTATCATGTTAGTTTTCAATAATAATACTCGTTTATGTATATATTTCAAAATATGCAATTAACACATTTATGCTTACGTGTGCCAGAAAATGTCGTACAGACTTCAAAGAGAGATACATATTATTATCCATCATGGTATGGAAGTTGGTCGTGGATCAATCATGCAAATACAAACCAACAAAATTGTGTATGGTGTTTCTTTACCATAACTCCATGGTAGTATGGAAGTTGGATGTGGATCAATCATGCAAACACAAACCAACTAAATTGTGCATGGTGTTTCTTTACCAATTCATCAGAGCAGGTAGAACTCCATGTTGTATGTTGTGAAGAGATGAATGTACCACTCTCATATCCCATGCATAATGGAGAGATATATCACCTTGATGAAGCGATTGGCTTTATCGTTCTTTGGCCAACCAAATTCTTGGTAGTAATAAGTTTTCTAAGTGTTTTGCATTCTAACAATTATGTTCAATCAATAATTTATGTGGTAAATTTAGTTCGATGATTAAGAAATGTATTTTGGGAATAAAATAGAGAGAGTTACATTGTCTATGGAAGATGATAGAGTTAGAGTGCATGATCTTGAGAAACAGACTGATTTGAAGTCACTGCTATTAAGGAAAAGAACTAAGCATACAATTGAGCAAGAAGAATCAAGATCTAAGACCAAAACCCAGGTGGTAACATTCAAGAAAACACAATATACTAAAAAGAAGGATGAGGATTAAGCTCCATCTAGAGAGAAAGGCAACCAAGAAGTCTTGACAAAAAGGTTCTAGTGCACAAAAACAACGTGTGGGTACAAACAAATGTTGTAGTAGAGAGTACAAGAAGAGACGCTACAAAAGTGTTAATCCAACTCTAGGATTAACAAGATCCACCACCATTATCTTACATCAAGGAGTCACGGTAGATACACCGAAGGGTCATACATTCAAGATATCAAAAGCAATAGTGTCCAAAGCTACAACTTGGACAAGCGCCCGTAATGGTGTGATGGAGTATTTATGGTGATTTTCGCTTCAAGAGTGTGTGGTAGCAAGTTAGGATGAAGTCCTAAGTGATGTACTTCATGGGTATATTATGAGAGTAGTCATTGTAATAGCATTAGGCCTCTTATGAGCCTAAAGTACCTAGCCAGCCATAGTTTAAGTGAGTGTGAACACTCATGGCCATATATATAAGTAAATTTCTCTCATAATACAACATACTCTCCCATTGTGCAATTGAGTCTTACTCTTGCTAATCCTCTTGCTAATCTCTCTCCCTTATGCTAACAATCATGCAGGTATGTTGTTAAATAGAATGATTTACTATTCTAACTTGAATGTAGGTATCTCAGTTACCATGCAGTTATGCTAGTTAGCATTATGAATGCGCTAATTAGAATGCATGTATGGTAGTTAGCATAATTAAGTGTTCTAACAAGCATGCAACATGCTAACTAGTAAGCAAGTATTCTAACTAATAACATGTAGTTATGCTAGTTAGAATGTTGAATGTGCCAATTAGCATTCAAGTATGTAAGGCTAGCATAATTTAGTGTTCTAACAAGTATGCAATGTACTAACTAGCATGTAAGTATGCCAACTAGCATGTAGGTATGCCAACTAACATGCAATTATGCTAGTTAGAATTATGAATGCGCTAATTAGCATGCATGTATGGTAGTTAGCATGATTTAGTGTTCTAACAAGCATGAAATTATACTAACTAGCATGTAGATATGCTAACTAACATGCAAGTATGGTATTTAGCATGCAGGTATGGTGGTTAGCATGATTTAGTGTTCTAACAAGTATGCAGGTATGCTAACAAGCATACAAGCATTGCAGGTATGGTAGTTAGCATGATTTAGTGTTCTAACAAGTATGCAGGTATGCTAACAAGCATATAAGCATGCTAATTAACATGCAGTTATACTAGTTAGCAAGCAAGTATGGTAGTTAGCATAAAGGTATGCTAGTTAACATGATTTAGTGTTCTAACAAGCAGTCAAGTATGGTGATCAGCATTGATGAGTGTGCTAATGAGCATACATGTATGCTAGCTAGCATGAATGAGTCAAGCAGAGAAAGATTAACTTCTTTCATTCGTACCATCTAACTGTACTAACAAGCATGCAGGTATGTTACTTATCATTATTTATTATTCTAGCTAGCATGCATGCATGTTAATTAGTATAATTGGCGAGTTTCCTAACTAGTAGGCATGTGCCATAGTTAGCATTAATAACAAGCATGCAGGTATGTTACTTATCATTATTTATTATTCTAGCCAGCATGCATGCATGTTAATTAGTATAACTGGCGAGTTTTCTAACTAGTAGGCATGTCTCATAGTTAGCATTAATAACTAGTATGCAAGTATGCCATTTATCAACAGTGAATGTACTATGGTAGTTAGCACATGTAACTATAGTAAACAAGGTTCATGTACTTGAGGCTAATCGAGAAGATGGATTGGATGCTTGATGTAATAGTTTTGTTCGATTCTTTTTCTGCAGACATATTTCTTGTTAATAAGGGAGACATCTTTCTTGTTAATAAGGGAGACACATGTTTCAGATTCCCAAAAGGATTAAACAAGTTCTTTGATTTCATTCGTTGTGGCATTGTAACAAGGAAGCCTTGAGCATGATTCCAATGAGAATAAGTGGTCACCATCATTTATTCAAGACTGCAGACTATTTTTTGGGATGTACAAGGAATGACTGGAAACTTGCATAACTTTGGTGGCCTTAGTAATGGGCGCTTTCTGAGTATAATTCATGAGATTAGTGAATGTACTTTTCTTAAGAAAGAGCAGGTGCCCTATCATGGGAGGGGGGAGATAACCTAGGGTGAGCTTGATCTCGCTTCTCCCATGATATGGTGCTAGGGAGATAGATCTAGAAGAAAGAGACAGAGAGAGGGGGAGGGAATAGAGAGTGAGTGAGAGAGAGGTAGTGAAGGAGGGATTACGGAGAGCCCACCCTCTTCCTCCTCCCATGATAGGGTGTCAGCACCCTATCATGGGGAGGGGGGGTTCACCTTAATCTAACATGGGAGGGGGGGAGATAGGTTTTGGAGAGGGAGAGTGAGAGACATAGAGAAAGAGGTAGAGAAGGAGAGAGAAAAAAAGAGAGGTTGAGAGAAAGATTAAGGGGGGAGAGAGAGAGAGAGAGAGAGAGAGAGAGAGAGAGAGAGAGAGAGGTAGGGAAAGACTAATAGTTGAAAAATTAACAAATAGTAATAGTAAAATAAATAAAAAATAAATTAGTATATTTAATTAATTAATTAAAATTATATAAAAGATAAAGATAATTTAATTATCATTGAATGTTAAATTTAATGATTAGTTAATAATATATAAATTATTATTAGTTTATTATGATAAAATCTAGAAATAGATTTTATATTTAGTAATTTAATTCATGATTTGTGTTTATATTAAATTATAGAGATTATTTTTATCTATAGTTTTCTTATATAAAACTTTATGAGATTTTGTCTTCTGGTTTATACTTTTAAATTGTGATACATTAAGCAATAAATCATAGTATTGATTTGTTTTTTTGTTTTCTTACAATATTCTCTCTTTCACATGTTTGTTTATAAATTTTACCTTTTCGGGGGGTTTCATTGGTTGATTATGTTCTTTTTTGTTGTGTTTAGTGTTTTATCAAGCTTTTTATTTGGTATTCTATGGTACTTTCACATTATGGCATCTGTTTTATTGTACATTTTGGTTGGGAGGTTTGAGAATGAACCGATTAAAAAACAAGTAGATGAGTATTTTTTGGTTGTCAATGGAAAAGATTTCGCTGATATTCAAGCATGGCATGGTTGTGTTTACTTCAAAAAGTTGGCATGATTCAACAATGCTAAATATTTCCATTGATGAAGGCCAGTTTTGTGACTATCTTATGTGTATTCAAGTAAAAACTCAATCATCATTAATATAAGGAACTCAAAGATTTCATTTAAAATTCAGTTGAAGACATACATAGTTTCCCACAAAAAGTTGTAGTCGAGAGATGTAAGAGTTATGATAGAAAAGCCGAATTCCCTTAGTGTACTTTATATAAAGACACCAAAAACTAATGTTTTGAGCAAATGAATCAAAGATAATTTAGGAGAACACCAACCCATTAATCTCTCTCTCTCTCTCTCTCTAGAGAACAGGATGAACTGCAATCAACAATAATAGCAAATGTGCCTAATACATTGGTTGTTGTTAAGAAACCACCAAGAAAAGAAGAGTTTTTTCTTAAGAAAAGTACATTCACTACTCTCATGAATTATACTCCCATTACTAAGGCCACCAAAGTTATGCAAGTTTCGAGGCATTCCTTGTACATCCCAAAAAATAGTCTACAGTCTTGAATAAATGATGGTGACCACTTATTCTCATTAGAATCATGCTCAAGGCTTCCATGTTACCATGCCATAACGGATGAAATCAAAGAACTTGTTTAATCCTTTTGGGAGCCTGAAACATGTGTCTCCCTTAACAAGAAAGATGTCTGCACAGCAGAAAAAGAATCAAACGAAACTATTACATCAAGCATCCGGTCCATGTACTCGATTAGCCTCAAGTACATGAACCTTGTTTACTAGTTACATGTGCTAACTATCATAGTACATTCACTGTTGATAAATGGCATACTTGCATACTAGTTATTCATGCTAACTATGACACCTGCTTACTAGTTAGGAAACTCGCCAATTATACAAATTAACATGCATGCATGCTAGCTAGAACAATAAATAATGATAAGTAACATACCTACATGCTTGTTAGTATAGTTAGATGGTACGAACGAAAGAAAAGACAAATTTAGGAATTTTGGGAATTATTCGAGTCCCATTTTTTATAGGATTGGTTGGAAACTCGGTATTTTTGTGTAGTTTGAGCTAACATCTATTTGTTGGTGCACTCTTTGTGCCAATAGATTATATCTTGACGCAACTATTTGGCGTATTTGTTTGTAGTTGTATAGATACATACGTGACACTAAACTTAATTGAGATTATACAACACCTTTCATATGAAGAAGATAATGTTAAATACTATCTCCACTTTGAGACATTGAAGTAAAAACATGGGGTTTATTTAATTTGCCAAAAGAATTCTAAATATCATTATAAAAAGGAACCTTAAAAATGAGAGATCTCTAAAGGGTGTGGTGTTAGAAACAACAAAACAAAAAGTAAATCTCAATGACAGTAACAATATGCTAAGTTTACGATTGATCCACAGATAAAAACCCATCTTAGACACTATATCAAGATTATAAATCATGATATATATGCTCAAATTTGAGGGACATTGAAGTAAAAACATGGGATGATAATGCCAAAGAACACTTGTTACATTCAATGAGATTGTTACATTCAAGTTTACAATTTATCCGAAGACAAAAATCCTTTGTCAAGATAATAATTGAGTACAAATTGTATCTCAAACATAGCATTTTCTCATGTATTGCTCCAATACATACAAAGTTTCTCTATCATAAGCTGCTTCATTTACTAAAGTGTTGCAAGTATACTCCCGTTTGTTCTTTGCATAAATCCAACCAAGTAACCATGCGCTGATTGTTGTCTCCAAAAAACTTTGAAGCTCCTCTATATTTTGATTCCACATCTTTGGAAAAATCAAGTAGGTTCCGGGCATATTCCACATTACATTGTAGAGGGTATCATCAAAAATTAGTGTGTTATTTCCATCCAGGTCATGAAAAATTCTCCATGCTACATCTAAGTTTTTGTGGTATACAAATCGATATCCAATAAGAAGATCCGTCTTTTGACATGCTGCATGCCCTGCTACGACCTTAAACTTTTGATGGTGCCGAGGAAAGCACAACTCAAGAATGCGTCGAGTCCTTTGTAGTCTATTAGTACTTCAGATCCATACCTCAAACCATTGCATACAAAAATCAAGGAAAGTGAATGCATCTTTGCGAATCAAATGCCAAACACTTGTATTCTCTTCCACAAGATGCATATGTTTGGCCCAGTCTGGACATACATCACCATGTTGCATCTCAATGGTCTTAAGTAAAACACCATTGAGTTCAAGTATCAATACTCTTCTTTGTTTCCTTATTGTATCTGGGGGTGGTGGAACTCTTTTGCCTCTAGGTACATAAGTCACCAATGATTGGTGCCACCTCAATAGTAAGTTTTCTGTACACTTGAAATCAAAGCTATATGCTTCAACATATCCTGTTGAAAACAAAATGTTTGGTTAATGTACATTCAAAATTTTGAATAAATATATTATGTGCCAACAACATAAATTCATCCATGATATGGATGGTCTTAAACCTTCATAGACAAATGCTCCAATACCTCATTAGTTCAACCAAAAAAATAAAAGAGCGAGTATATTGTCAATGCTAAATTTCATCAAATTTATTGAATATGATGTATAAAAGATTTTCACTATTGAGATAATTGAGTCTATCCAAATTAAATTATTATGATATTCATAGCCTTACACCTTGACAAGGCAATATATTCAATAAAAAACAAACACATCTTTATTGGAATCGAATTGCAAATATTGACAAAAGAGATAATCAAATGACAGTAAGTTTGAAGGCATTTGATTTCTTGATACAATAGTGTAAAGATTTGGCTCGTACAATCCAAAAATTAAACCCATCTAAGTACATTGTTTTGGCCAAAGCTTAAGTCTATCTTATGGGCTTTTAGCTACAAAATGGCTCCAAACATTCTGCACCCAACAAGTCTTGATATTTGTACAGATCTCATACTTCAAACTGCACGTTTAGACCTCAGAAATGGTTTCCTTCGACCTGCACAGCAATAACTAGTTTGGGTTAGGTTGGAATCTGATTATACTGTCACTCAATGTTTAATGAAACCAGACATTATCCTACCCATAAGCTCAAGTAAGCCTTTTGTAGCCTTGATATGTATGCTTTTGCTGCAACTCCACTTATGAGATGACCACGATCATATCCCAAGCGAGTAGCATAAGCAATAGCATGTTGATCACTCAAAATCCTTCTTTTGTAACACACTTTTAACAAGCTTAGCTGGTCTTTGGATAGTAATGGTACTCCAGCTTTGGATGCCAACATTGCTAGATCCTTGCTTATAGATTCTACTTCTCTTTTTTCCCCTCTTGATTGGACATACTTTAGCTTATCACCATATAATGGTAAGTGTGAAGATGCAGAAGATGAGTTTTCCACTTCTTCTCGCAAAAATAGGGAGGTGAATTGGAGCCATTCTTCCAGTACATCTTGAAAATCGATAAATAAATTATGGCCATGTGTGATAGGAGATTGACCTAGCCGATTAAGCAAAATAATAGACCTAATGTCATTTGTATTATTTAGATTTAAAAGGTAGGGTAGAAGGTCATTGCACAGTACGTAGTCGTGCCCTCCTTGAAAACTTTCAGGGAAGAGACAGTTGTCTTTTGGATTAACACATCCCTTGAAAGGGCTATCATCAATAAGCAATGTATTCTTCTTATTGCAAATATCTTGGAACTGATTCCAAACCTTGAGTAAAGGTTTAAACATAGCCTCAACAGTAGGCTTATCTGGCCTATATACTTTTCAAAGATTATGGATATAACATTCTTCTTGTCCCCACACCATAAAGAAATGATATTTCTTATGTGCATACTGTTCAAGAGTGTTTACATAGGCACAAACATTCTTGTGTAGCATGGTGGACCAAATACCAACATGAAAGTACTGGCAAATCTCATCCAAAAATTCAAAACACCCGGGGCGAATAACAACTGTGGTGCGACCAATATCAATTCGAATACAATTTGTTTGTGGATGCCTCTTCTCTTCCTTGTTGAGTAAAACTCCATTAAGATCAAGTATAAGTGCATGTTTCTTTATGGTGATTGCACGAGGAATATTTTCTGCATACAATACAGAAGAATGATAACACTTTAATGTGTTTACATAACAATATTAAAACAAGTGATCCTATATTATCAATGAGAGCTAATTACAACAAAACATCCACAAGTTTACTTTCGTTTCATGCTCCCATATTCATCTATGACGATGGCTCCTAGACGTGATTGCATTTCCCTATTGATTGGTGAAGATTGAAATACTAATCTATCTCCATCTCTCTCAAAAGAATATAAACTTCCTAGAGGCCTACTCTTTTGTGTATCGGAACGTAGCTCCTCAACACGTTGCTCTATTTCTTGCGTACTTAACTTGTGATTGTTAGAAGCAGCTATACCTGCAAAAACAACTCTCGCTGAGAAACATACTTTTTAACACACAAAATTGCTGAATAAATCATCTTAAATAACATCCTATTGAAAAAGATATACCTTTAGTTTTCTTGGCACCCTCTGCCACCACAGAGTCCTTGATTTCAACTATTCTCTCTTTATTCGTAGCATATGTAGCCTCATCAATTTCTTCAACACCCTCTGCCACACAGAGTCCTTGATTTCAACTATTTTCCCTTTATTTGTAGCATATGTAGCCTCATCCATTTGTTCAACAATCTCTTCTTGTCTCTCCTTGGTTGTTGCAGAAGTCTCTTGAAGCTCTTCATTGACTTTATCTTTATTCTCACTAACCTCAACATTAACTTTCAAATTAGGAATGTCCTTAGTCTCTTTAGTCCTATCACTTGAAGGCCTTGAAGATGTTTGCAAAGCTGAATCATTGATGTGATCTACCTCCACCATGTTGTCTTCATTATTTCTAGCATTTAAATCATGAGAGTTGATCTCTCTAGTAGGGCTTTCATGATGATGTTCTAGTTGAGCAATGTTATCTTCGTCTTTCCCTTCTTTGTATATATCTGTAAGATTAAAATAAAATGCTATTACTTTTAGGATTTAAATAATACAACAAGGCTAATACAATACTAGTCATTTTTATATCTACACATATACTTTGTATCCAAACTTAGATTACTAAACTTCGACTGATGTACCATAATGAATTAGGAACCATAACATAAGAGTCAAACTTGAGTTTGAGCCTCACTTACAAGGGCAACGTAAAGATCGCTCAACTTGAGATTGTGCCTTGTGTTGGAAGACATCCCCAAGGTTGGACATAAGTGGAGGTACGGTTGAAACTTAAGTTTGAGACTCACCGCTACACTAGGATATGGAGTAAGTGTAATTTCTTAATAGTAAGTGTGCGTCATCATTTGTATTAGGCTCAAACTTAATTTTGAGCCTCACTGCTACACTAGGATATGGAGAAATTTCTTAATAGTAAGTGTGCATCATCATTTGTACTAGACGTTGGCATGAAATAAAGGATAAATAGAATAGAAATATTCACTTTAATAGAAAAATGTTAAAAGTGAATCCAAAAAAGTCAATGTATTAATCAAAAGACAAATTATTATTTCAACAAATCCACACTTTGAACAAAACCTTTGCTAATATTAGTTGTTGATAAGCTCCTTTCAATGATTCGTTGTACATTCATAATAAGCACTATCAATGCACTTTTCTACCTTTCTTTGGTTGAGAGCTTGATGGGCTATGAGCATGGAAAGCCTTGTTGACATCTATATCCCCAATCTTCTCAACGGCCATAGCAACCCCAACATTTGTAGCTTCCATGGCTTTTGCAGAATCCAATATATCATCACCATTCCCACCTTCATCATCATTTTCATGCCTTCCAATATCTTCAAAATTGTCTTCGGCATCCTCATTGAATAGAGCATCATTCTCTTGGTCCTCTTCATTCCTTTGCCTTGCATCTTCAAAGTCTATAGCATCCCCAACTTCTTTATCATCATCTGTGTCATTTTTGTTATCAATATCATCACCTTCCTCTTCGTCCTCTGTACTTGGTGGGTCATCAATGTGAAGATTTTGAAGGTTCTCTTTTTCTGCATCATCTAGTGTTTGCTTTTTTGTGCCGCCACTTGCACCACACCACTCTTGCAAGGACGGGTGACCATCTAAAAGAGCAGAGCACTTTGATTCTAATGCCATCGCTTCCAAATCATCTTTGCATAAAGCAATACATCGTCTCTTCTTTAGCAAGCTCTCCTCTAGCACAACTCCACCACAATATATCTCTACAACATAGCTCTTTTCAGGACAAAACCCTGTGATGAGACCATCAATAAAGCCTTTGTCGATGAATTCTCTATTTTGGCCACTAGATCCTGAGATGAATACCTTTTTTGTGAGAACCTTATCAATGGCCTCAAACTTGTCAACCTTGCTGATGAAAAGAATAACAGTTGCAATCTCAACTGTTCCAGATGTCCAGGCATCATCTTTTTGTGTGTGGATCACACCAAATTCATAGTGCACCTTTGTTGACTGGCTAGAAATCCCTTCGATAAGCATTCCAATGGTGATGAAATCAACAAAACACACAAGAATATATTCATATTGTGAGTTTAGTGTGTTCAAAGCAAGTGCCAACTTGGAGAAAAATTCTGACGAGAGCTGCTCCTTTGTACCATGTAGGTCCATGATTGCCAGCTGAAATGGTACATGCTCTTCACTACAGAAGGCTATAATCTTTGTCATATCAAAACCCACCCCCCTAATTTTCCAAGGAATAGACTCTTGTTGAGATACAATACCCATAGATGCTCTATATAGGTGATTCAGTAAAGTTACTACACTTTTTGAAAGTGAAGGATTTTTTTTTGAAGGATTGAGAGCATCCCTAACAAAGGACTGGCTGTAGCTCCTCAATTGATTATACTCATACTCCCCTAGCTTATATGTCTCACACACCTATTCCCAAGTCATCTTTTCCCTTGTCAGATCAAAATAGAAGGCGGTTATTGCATCTTTGAGAACTCGATCTGTTTTTAGCTTCCAAGCCATCTCCTCCATATCCATTCTTTGATGGGTTTGCTTTCCCTTTTTAAGCAGTATTCTCTTGTCAAGAAGTGATGTTTGAATGTCCAAAACTTCACTCTTCTGAAGGCCTAAAATGCACCTAAACAGCGTTGGGCCTAGTTGGACTGTTCCTGGTGCCTGCTGAATTTGCCTACTCTTCAAAGTTGGAAGTCTGGGATTTTGATCAAGACCTTTAGTTTGAGTTTCGCCCTTTGTATTTGGAAGCAAGCCTTTTGCATAAAGCCTCATGATCTTAACCCAGTTCTTCCATACATCATCATCACATAGAAGCAAGTG
Source organism: Cibotium barometz (assembly GCF_041138505.1). NCBI lineage: Eukaryota > Viridiplantae > Streptophyta > Polypodiopsida > Cyatheales > Cibotiaceae > Cibotium > Cibotium barometz. Next base: position 38,303,108 of record NC_141098.1, read on the forward strand.
TAAATCATTTTTGACAAAGTTCTTATGTAATGTGTGCTCCGTGGTCTCCACAAAGGCCTGCAAAGTTGCAAAGTAAGAAGTTAGCCCCCTCACTATAGATATCACAAAATATTAGGAGGAATTATGCATCTATGGGTTTTCAATCATTTGGAGCTTATGCTCAAACTTGAGTTTGAGCCTCACTTGCAGTGCTAAACTAGTATATAATCGTGATGCTCGATCTTAGGTTTGAGCATCACCTCCGTATGCAAATCTAGCACTTGCAAGTGAGGCTCCAACTTAAGTTCGAGCCATAATTAGATATGCAAGTGCTACACCATCACAGAGAGGTGAGGCTTGAAGTTCAATTTCAAACCAAACTATTAAGTTTATGTAGTTTGAGAAGAAGCCTTACATGCATCTTTCTTATGCTACTGCTATACTTAAAACTATAGATCTATGAAGAAGTAAAGAAGAAGTAATGTAGGTCTATGATTTACCAAGATATAGCAAAGAATCAAAAGAGTACCTTCCAAGACTCGTCCATCTTGGGTTGATTGACACCAGGCAAAGGTTTACTAGGACGACCGTTTGCATGCCATTGTGCTCGAGCTTGTAGAAGTTGATCGAGGAATGGCTCCTTTTGCATTGACTTTGCAACAGATAAATTCGCATCCTTGGAAATGTCACGAGAAATCTTGGGCGGGCAATTTACAATTATCTTACATCTCCTGAACCTGAATTGCTGACGCAGTGGAGGGGTCACTTTAGCCATATTTAGAGCTTGCAAGCTTTTTGCAGCACTAATGGAGTGTTGACCAGAGATAATCCAATATTCAACTTTATGAATATCTTCTTTTGCGAGTTTATCAAGGGGTTGTTTTGTAGCACGATTACAGGGCATCAAAATTGCAAGTATCTCCTCTTGCTTTGGGTCCTCAATAAAGTCTTGGGTCAAAATACGAACCCAATCCTTATTTAACCTTCTATACACATAGTTTGAAGGAGCAGGATAGCATTTCATCACATCAATGCTGAAGACCTCATTTAGACCAAAGGGATAATATCCCTTCTTTATTTCTAATGAGATAATTGCTTTGCTGCCCTTGTTTAGAGTCTCAACCTCCATTAGCTCGTCCTCGGACGCATCTATCTCCTTTGAACCACTTGCTGGTTTTGTCCTTTGCCTCTTTAAAGAGATTTCCTGAACCTTTGTAGAGTGCTTTGCCTTTCTCTTCTTTGCAAGTGCTTGCTCCTCTTCTTGCACCTGAGAGCCTGCCATGTCTTCAGCTGCTATTGTGCTTACATCAAGGACTTTTATTTTGTCACCCTCCTTTTTATGTTTTGAAGAAGTTGCACCAGCATTTGTAGATGCTTCAAGTGCACTCTTCACTATGGCCCTGCCTTTTTTCTCCACAATTTTCCTAACTTGAGTGGTTGTTGTCTCCTTTTCAGGTATGGACTTTTTTCGTGAATCCAAAGCCTTCTTTGCATGCCTCACTGCTTTCACCAGGTCCTCCACATTATCCACCCCTGAGTCTTCTTGATTGGAAAAGTCAATGATCTTCAATCCTAACTTTACAATACAATTGTCCTTTCCTAGTTTACTGCCAGTCATGTCTGCTGGGTAAAAAGTTTCCAATGATAAGCAAAACTTATTTGCTTTTGTAGTTTCTCCTTCTGGCAATACAGTGCATGTGAAGCATGGATTTGCTCTTGTATCCACATCATCCTTAGCGCCTACCACAATCCCCATATCTCCATATGATGTATCACCTTGAGACAAAAACAAATGGAGGACTCCTTTGAAGTTTGCACTAGCATCGTAGCTATCCACAAACCATTTTACTCCTTCTTTGTTACTCAATTCGAAGGTTTTATCCACCTTAAATCTAGGAGTGACACTTTTAGCTTGAGTTGTTGTTTCGAGAGCATCCAGACTAAAGATTGGTGCACCATGTGGTTGCGAGGTAGCGGGCGCTCTGCTAGCTTCCATTCCTGTGAAGCAAAAAAAAAAGTTTCAAAACCTTAGAAAAAAATGGATTTAAATGCTACATATCAAATCAAAACCTATCAAACTTAAAAAACTTAATGCATGCTACAAAAAGTTATCTTGAATAGCAAGAGCCTCACTTGCATTTACTTAATCTATACAGAAGCTCGACTTGGAGCCTAGATCCAAGTTGTGCACTCATATGCTAGGGGTACGCTAGCATAGAGAGACAAGGCTCAAACTCAAGTTTGAGCCTTAAGGCGAAGTTCCATGTATGGGAGACTTGAACTTAAGTTGGAGTCTTAAGAGGCCAGAGTACAATCGCATGGAGAACAAAGGCTCAATCTGAAGTTCGAGCCTTAAGGCCAGTGTACACTAGCATCGAGAGCCAAGGCTCCAACTCTAGTTCGAGCCTTAAAGCCGGTGTACACTAGCATGGAGAACAAAGGCTCCAACTCAAGTTCGAGCCTTAAGGCCGAGGTGCACTAGCATGGAGATCAAAGGCTCAAACTTAAGTTCAAGCCTTAAGGGGCTGGGGTGCATTAGCATGGAGAGCAAAGGCTCAATCTGAAGTTCGAGCCTTAAGGGACCGGGATGCACTAGCATGGAGAGCAAAGGCTCAAACTTAAGTGCATTAGCATGGAGAGCAAAGGCTCAATCTAAAGTTCGAGCCTTAAGGGACCGGGATGCACTAGCATGGAGAGCAAAGGCTCAAACTGGAGTTCGAGCCTTAAGGGACCGGGATGCACTAGCATGGAGAGCAAAGGCTCAATCTGAAGTTCGAGCCTTAAGGAGCCGCGGTGCACTAGCATGGAGATCAAAGGCTCAATCTGAAGTTCGAGCCTTAAGGGACCGGGATGCACTAGCATGGAGAGCAAAGGCTCAAACTGGAGTTCGAGCCTTAAGGGACCGGGATGCACTAGCATGGAGAGCAAAGTCTCAATCTGAAGTTCGAGCCTTAAGGGGCCGGGGTGCACTAGCATGGAGAGCAAAGACTCAAACTCAAGTTCAAGCCTTAAAGCCAGAGTACACTAGCATGGAGAACAAAGGCTCAATCTGAAGTTCGAGCCTTAAGGGGCCCGGGTGCACTAGCATGGAGAGCAAAGGCTCAAACTCAAGTTCGAGCCTTAAAGCCAGAGTACACTAGCATGGAGAACAAAGGCTCAATCTGAAGATCGAGGCTTAAGGCCAGTGTACACTAGCATCGAGAGCCAAGGCTCCAACTCAAGTTCGAGCCTTAAGGCCCGTGTGCACTAGCATCGAGAGCCAAGGCTCCAACTCAAGTTCGAGCCTTAAGGCTGGCGAGAGCCAAGGCTCCAACTCAAGTTCGAGCCTTAAGGCCGGTGTACACTAGCATCGAGAGCCAAGGCTCCAACTCAAGTTTGAGCCTTAAGGCTGGGGAGAGCCAAGGCTCCAACTCAAGTTCGAGCCTTAAGGCCGGTGTACACTAGCATCGAGAGCCAAGGCTCCAACTCAAGTTCGAGCCTTAAGGCTGGGAAGAGCCAAGGCTCCAACTCAAGTTTGAGCCTTAAGGCCGGTGTACACTAGCATCGAGAGCCAAGGCTCCAACTCAAGTTTGAGCCTTAAGGCTGGCGAGAGCCAAGGCTCCAACTCAAGTTCGAGCCTTAAGGCCGGTGTACACTAGCATCGAGAGTCAAGGCTTCAACTCAAGTTTGAGCCTTAAGGCTGGCGAGAGCCAAGGCTCCAACTCAAGTTCGAGCCTTAAGGCCGGTGTACACTAGCATCGAGAGCCAAGGATCCAACTCAAGTTCGAGCCTTAAGGCCGGGAAGAGCCAAGGCTCCAACTCAAGTTCGAGCCTTAAGGCCGGTGTACACTAGCATCGAGAGCCAAGGCTCCAACTCAAGTTCGAGCCTTAAGGCTGGCGAGAGCCAAGGCTCCAACTCAAGTTCGAGCCTTAAGGCCGGTGTACACTAGCATCGAGAGCCAAGGCTCCAACTCAAGTTCGAGCCTTAAGGCCGGTGTACACTAGCATCGAGAGCCAAGGCTCCAACTCAAGTTCGAGCCTTAAGGCTGGCGAGAGCCAAGGCTCCAACTCAAGTTCGAGCCTTAAGGCCGGTGTACACTAGCATCGAGAGCCAAGGCTCCAACTCAAGTTCGAGCCTTAAGGCTGGCGAGAGCCAAGGCTCCAACTCAAGTTCGAGCCTTAAGGCCGGTGTACACCAGCATCGAGAGCCAAGGCTCCAACTCAAGTTCGAGCCTTAAGGCTGGGGAGAGCCAAGGCTCCAACTCAAGTTCGAGCCTTAAGGCCGGTGTGCACCAGCATCGAGAGCCAAGGCTCCAACTCAAGTTCGAGCCTTAAGGCTGGCGAGAGCCAAGGCTCCAACTCAAATTCGAGCCTTAAGGCCGGTGTACACTAGCATCGAGAGCCAAGGCTCCAACTCAAGTTTGAGCCTTAAGGCCGGTGTACACTAGCATCGAGAGCCAAGGCTCCAACTCAAGTTCGAGCCTTAAGGCTGGGGAGAGCCAAGGCTCCAACTCAAGTTCGAGCCTTAAGGCCGGTGTACACTAGCATCGAGAGCCAAGGCTCCAACTCAAGTTCAAGCCTTAAGGCTGGCGAGAGCCAAGGCTCCAACTCAAGTTCGAGCCTTAAGGCCGGTGTACACTAGCATCGAGAGCCAAGGCTCCAACTCAAAGCCAAGGCTCCAACTCAAGTTTGAGCCTTAAGGCCAGTGTACACTAGCATCGAGAGCCAAGGCTCCAACTCAAGTTCGAGCCTTAAGGCTGGGGAGAGCCAAGGCTCCAACTCAAGTTCGAGCCTTAAGGCCAGTGTACACTAGCATCGAGAGCCAAGGCTCCAACTCAAGTTCGAGCCTTAAGGCCAGTGTACACTAGCATCGAGAGCCAAGGCTCCAACTCAAGTTCGAGCCTTAAGGCCGGTGTACACTAGCATCAAGAGCCAAGGCTCCAACTCAAAGCCAAGGCTCCAACTCAAGTTCGAGCCTTAAGGCCGGTGTACACTAGCATCGACAGCCAAGGCTCCAACTCAAGTTCGAGCCTTAAGGCTGGGGAGAGCCAAGGCTCTAACTCAAGTTCGAGCCTTAAGCACACTAGCATCGAGAGCCAAGGCTCCAACTCAAGTTCGAGCCTTAAGGCCGGTGTACACTAGCATCGAGAGCCAAGGCTGCAACTCAAGTTCGAGCCTTAAGGCTGGGGAGAGCCAAGGCTCCAACTCAAGTTCGAGCCTTAAGGCTGGCGAGAGCCAAGGCTCCAACTTAAGTTCGAGCCTTAAGGCTGGTGTACACTAGCATTGAGAGCCAAGGCTACAACTCAAGTTCGAGCCTTAAGGCTGGCGAGAGCCAAGGCTCCAACTCAAGTTCGAGCCTTAAGGCTGGGGAGAGCCAAGGCTCCAACTCAAGTTCGAGCCTTAAGGCCGGTGTACGCTAGATTGGAGAACAAAGGCTCCAACTCAAGTTCGAGCCTTAAGGCTGGGGCGGGGTACACTAGCATGGAGAGCAAAGGCTCAAACTCAAGTGCGAGCCTTAAAGCCAGTGCAGTAGTATGGAGAACAAAGTCTCAATCTAGGTCGAGCATTAACACATAAGTTCTATGTAGAGGAGGCTCGAACTTAAGGTGGAGTCTATATCCAAGTTGTGGAGTCTATCTTGGATCAGTTTTACAGGTTCTTGACATATGTGAAGATACAAAAGAGAGCAGCAAGAGGTGGAAACCATCTACGACGAGCAACGATCGACAAATGACACACTTAGCGTGCAATCAAGTAAGCGTTTATATTAGTGCAGACAATCAATTAAAGAAGGACTTACTTGCTGAAGTCTCTGATGTTGCACAGTCTTGATCTTGACGGATGCTTGAGGTATCCGTGGAAAAGAAACCGCTAGAAACGCAGGGCTGCAGAGATTATTGCTGCGAGAGATCTGCTCTGGGGTGCGCTTGAAACACAGGGCTGGATCTGCTCCAAGATGCGCTTGAAACGCAGGGCTGCAGAGGGCGCGCTTGAAACGTAGGGCTGTAGAGACAGAAGGAGCGGAGAGTATTGCTGCGAGAGATTTGGTCGAGGGTGCGCAGGTTTTTTGTATGGGCAAAACGCGAGGTCGGCCGTTTTTCCTTTCTGCGGAGCGAAGGCGGGTGCGCAGGTTTCGTTTGCGAGGTCGGTCGATTCTGTTTTTTGCGATTTTTTTCGGAGAGAGAAGGCGAAAATCGGTCGATTCTGTTTTTTGCGATTTTTTTCGGAGAGAGAAGGCGAAAAAAGTTTAGGGGTCGGCAGGGAATTTCGGGGTGCGGGCGGAATTCCGTTGGGCGGAATTTTGAATTTGAATTTGGGGGGGAATTTTTGAATTTGAATTCGATTTCGGCGGCCGTGGGGGGAAACTTTTGAATTTTGAATTGGGCGGCGCGCCGCGACAGAGGAGGGGGGGCTGGTTCTGCTGCGCCGCGCGACGGAGGAGGAGGGGGGGCTGGTGCGCGCCGGAGGAAGGGGGGGCGGGCCTGTGCGCCGACGCGGTCGGGAGAGGAGGAGGAGGGGCTATGGGCGCCGACGGCGGAAGGGGGGGGCGGGCCTGTGCGCCGAGAGAGAGGAGGAGGGGGGTGTGGGCGGGCCTGTGCGCCGACGTCGGGAGAGGAGAGGAGGAGGGGGGCCTGTGGGCGCCGATGGCGGAAGGGGGGGGCGGGCCTGTGCGCCGACGCCGGGAGGAGGAGGACGCTGAAGGGGGGCGGGTCTGTGCGCGGACGCCGGGAGAGGAGGAGGACGTTGACGGAGGAGCGCCGGGACGGCCCGGCAGAAAGGTGGTTTCGGTTTCGGTTTCATTCCCCAAGCCCAAGCCCAAGCCCAAGCCCAAGCCCAAGCCCAAGCCCAGGCCCAGGCCCCAGGTTCCAGGTCTTTTTATAATAGTCACTATCACTTTTGGTTATATACTCATCTTCATCCACACCCCACTTGTTCTATGGGATTAGGCTAGTTTCCCTCTCTATTCCTACTTGCTTGTGTAATAGACAAGGCTCCAACTCAAGTTCGAGCCTTGAGCTTGAGATTTCTTGTTTTCTTCCCTATTTTTCCCATACACCCCACTTATTCTATTGGATTATTCTAGCTTCCCTCTCTATTCTTACTTACATGTGTAATAGACAAGGCTCCAACTCAAGTTCGAGCCTTGAACTTGACCTTGAACTTGAGATTTTTTGTTTTCTTTCCTATTTTTCTCATACACCCAAATATACTTATAAACTATGCGATTAAAAATTCAACTAAAATCTATATAATGCAAAATGGCTCATTCCCCAAGCCCAAGCCCAAGCCCAGGTCCCAGGTCTTTTGATTATAGTTACTTTCACTTTTGGTTAGTTACCCATCTTCACCCACACCCCACTTGTTCTATTGGATTATCCTAGCTTCCCTCTCTATTCTTACTTACTTGTGTAATAGACAAGGCTCCAACTCAAGTTCGAGCCTTGAACTTGACCTTGACCTTGAGATTTTTTGTTTTCTTTCCTATTTTTCTCATACACCCAAATATACTTATAAACTATGCGATTAAAAATTCAACTAAAATCTATATAATGCACAATGGCTCATTCCCCAAGCCCAGGTCCCAGGTCCCATGAGTATAGTTACTTTCACTTTTGGTTATATACCCATCTTCACCCACACCCCACTTGTTCTATTGGATTATCCTAGCTTCCCTCTCTATTCTTACTTACTTGTGTAATAGACAAGGCTCCAACTCAAGTTCGAGCCTTGAACTTGACCTTGAACTTGAGATTTTTTATTTTCTTTCCTATTTTTCTCATACACCCAAATATACTTATAAACTATGCGATTAAAAATTCAACTAAAATCTATATAATGCACAATGGCTCATTCCCCAAGCCCAAGCCCACAGGCCCAGGTCCCAGGTCTTTTGATTATAGTTACTTTCACTTTTGGTTATATACCCATCTTCACCCACACCCCACTTGTTCTATTGGATTATCCTAGCTTCCCTCTTAGCAAATTAGCATTGATAGGTGAGATTCAAACTTTGGTTGGAGCCTGAACTCATGTTGAGATTAAATTACATTTATAGTTTTGTGTACTACCGCAAAAACATCGCTTCAGTCTTTCTTATTGAGATTTTGATTTTTTCAGGGATTGGAGGGTCTAAAACAAGGTGCTTCAGTGTTTCTCATTGATGGTTCTGCAAGGAAGGCACGCGGGGTTATTCATTCTATTGATGCATCTCAAACATGTGGTTTTCAATTCATTGGTGAGACATGTGCAGCAATACATGTTCAACAAAGCTTTGATGACACATTTCTCATTCCATTTGCCACAATGGATGCAAGAACAATGTCTCAAGCAGTTGGAAGCATCATCAAATGGCCATTGGTCAACCTTGTTATGGACAGAGACATTACTAATACCAAAGAGGATAATTTTGCGAAACTTCTTGTTGATCAAGAAGATCACTTTATAGATAGGGAGAGCTGGAAAGAGAAAAGTGTCATCCTCTGGGATGACAACAGATCTACAAAACTTGGCAATGGAGTAGTATTGCTGGTCCACCCTACGAGGCTATAAATTGTAGAGAACAAGGGGAGAGTAGCTTGGGTGTCATTGTAGAAGGATCTTTGCATCCAAGTTCAACTTGTGTTTCAGGTTTGAATTTGGTTAGTTGGCCGATCAGGCAACTCACATTTGAGAATGGTGAACCATTAGTGAAGGACACAGAATCTTCTTCTATTGATGAGGGTATTCAAGATCACTTCATGCAAAAAATATTGACAGCCTAAACAATTCAAGTGATGAAAAAGAGGATGATGATGTAGAGGGCAATGATGGCGATAGTTCTGATGACAAACACCATGATGCCATGATCACTGACTATGATATCATTGAAGGGACAAATAAGAAAAGGAGCTATGTCCATAGGGTAAGGGTAATGAAAAATTACGATAAAACCCATGGAGCTGGCAAAAATGTGATGTTGCAAACATTCACAACGTCGCAACCATTGATTGTTGCGAGAACCGATGTTGTCAAATTGGAGATAGATCCAAAATCATGCAAGCTAGGGTACACTTTTGGGGACAGAGCTATAGTACACGATACACATTTGTACTAGATTGCATGGGCATGGCCTATAGACAAGGTCAAGATGACGAGTGCTTTGAGTTCACATTTGTTGATGGGAAGAAGGTTTGTAGTAAAGCATGGTATGTAATGCATGGCATCGGTAAGTCAACGTTCTATAGGCTCAGAAAGAAGTTCTTGAATGGTGCATGTAATGTCAGTCATGGCAACAGTGGGATAATACGGAAGGGCATGACACATGTTGAGATGGCAAAATCAATCATACAAGGCTTCATAGATAATAATGCCGATCAAATGCCACATAGGTCAAGGACAACTATGCATGGAGCCCGCGAGACCCAATGTGTTCTACCAACAATGTACAAACAGGTGGACATATTGCGTGAAGTGAATGACACACTTGTCTCGTTCGAATACCAGCCACTGTCACAACCATCATTCTCAAGATTGTGGAACACAGAGTTCAAGACAGTTAGTTTATCAAAAACCAGCACCTCAAAATGCGACATTTGTACCGCAATCAAGGTCAAGTTGGAATCAACAAAAAATCAAGAGGAGCGTGCCAGATACATGGCACAAAGAAGGGCACACATGTTGAAACAAATGAGTTGTAGAAATCTATACTATGCTTGGAGGAGCTCTTCCGAAATGAACCCAAACAGGTATTTGTGTATTATACATGATAAGATGGACCAGAGCAAGACTGCCATACCACAAATTAAACCAGTTCCTAAATCTCTCAATGGGGTTGAGAGGCTTCCAGTATCCTTAACAGGAATGCTCACTCATGGACATGGACAAACAGCTTATGGTCACTTTGCCTTGGGGTTATGGCCAAGTGATCCCAACTTCACAATTTCATCTCTCTCAAAATGTTTAAGAAACTTAGAAAGAGGAGAGCAACACATGTATGGTGACTTGAGCTCACAAAACTCAGATGCTGAACCACGAACAGATCTTTTTGATTGTGTTTTGTCTACTATGGCCCTGTATCAGCATATGGAAGTATTGAAGGAGAGAAATGCATATTGCAAGCAGAGCATTGAGGATACAGATGCAGAGATAGAAACAAATGTGGATATAGAGGAAAATTGTTCTTCACATATGTAGTCAGTCTTTCATACTAACACACATGTGCAAGATAGGGGCAATGGAAATGCGTCAAGTTTAATGCCATCAAATTCAAGGACATTTTTTAAGAGATTGCCAAGGACGTTGTTGTTGCAACTTGACAATTGTGGTTCTGAAAATAAGAACCGTTATGTATTTGCCTATCTATCCCTATTGGTTGCACGAGGAGTGTTTGACATGGTGCAGCTCGGTTTTTCTTATGGTTGGTCATACTCATGAAGATATTGATGCATTGTTCAGTCGCTTCTCTGAGAAGTTAAGGAAACAAACCATTTTCACATTTCCACATTTGATGAAGATCTTTAATGAGTGTGTTAGCATGCATCCAGCACCCTTTCTCCTACAAAAGGTGGCAGACTTCAAAGGCTTTGTCAAGGGATGCTTACATGATGGAGCCGATAGCTTGATTGGACATTCAAAGCCATTGCAATTCAGGTTTTATATGAGTGATGGAATACCTTTGATGCAATACAAAGTACATCCCAAAAATGTTGATTGGTTACCAGAAAGCGGTATAGAGTTATGGAAGAGAAATGACCAGGGAGGACCCAAGCTTCCTCAAGGTTTTCCAAAAGTATTGCCACCCTTTGAGTATGTTAAGGAAAATGAGAAGGTTGTGGAGGGCTTAAAAAAACATGTCAATTGGTGGAAAGAGCACTTGCAAGAGAAAGGAGACCAAAGTGATTATGCTAAGTGGATCAATCCGGTCCTTGCCTATTGGGAGAATCTTATGCTAAACATGCAAACCCCTAGTGCAAGGGAAGACATTGGATTTTATGACTTTTGGCCAAGGAGTGTATGCGAAAAAGCTGAGCCTCTTAACCTTCAAGTGGAGGATAATGTAGATGAAGGGTTTGATGTAAATGAGGACCATTATTGTGGTCCAATGCGCAACAAACCTACTGAAGAGTTCAACCCGACTCTTGATGTGTCTAACTGAGATTTTGCGCTTGTACAACCTTGTGATGCAAATTACCCAATATGGTTGGGAGTGACAACAAGTGATGTTGATCAAAACAACAACTCGATAAACTACCTACAAGTTCAGATACAATATTGGGCACCAATTTCAAAGAAGAAGAATGCAAGTGATGTGGAGGTTTATAAGGATTGCTGGAACAAGTATTCGCGAGAGAACAGAAATGATCCTCAGCGTTGGGAAGATACTAGCTGCATCATTTGGGCATGGAAGCCCAAGGGTGGACGACTTCCAGAGAAAATCAAGATTCCAAAGGCTATAATACTGAAGGCCAAACAGAATCAATTGAATCAACATGTCAGTGCAGTTGAGCAAGAATGATTTGTTAGCATATGGGCAACTAGCTTCGTAATCTTTTAGCAATGTTGTATGAAGCTACAAAACTCATAGTTCGATCATTATTCAGATTGTAAGGCTTTCTTAAGCTTTTAGATTTATGGTTCACCCATTGTTCAAGAATTTTGATTCAATACAGATGGTGATCTTTTTAATTCTATCACCTAGACTTTCTTACAACTTAAAGTTACATTGAATATACTTTCTTTGTTAAAGTTTCTGTGTTTGATGGTCAACTGCTGGAGGCTATGTGATATAACAAGCTTAATTCCTGGTGTGCATGTGTGTGTGTGTGTGCAGGCAAATTTACATCCCACCACCAACATCATATACACTTGTTACAAATGTACAATAGTATATAAATCATATCGCATTATTCAAATGCTTGTTGAGAACATCCAATAATAAAATCTTGCATATCGTACAGTAAACATTGTATTGGATCTAACAACAAAGAATGCTTGTTGAGAACATCCAATAATAAATCTTGCATATCGTACAGTAAACATTGTATTGGATCTAACAACAAAGAATGCTTGTTGAGAACATCCAATAATAAATCTTGCATATCGCACAGTAAACATTGTATTGGATCTAACAAAGAATTGTCCCAAAATTGTGCATATTTCCCAAAATTCCTAAATTTGAGTTAGAAGTTAATCTTTCTCTGCTTGACTCATTAATGCTAGCTAGCATACATGTATGCTCATTAGCACACTCATCAATGCTGATCACCATACTTGATTGCTTGTTAGAACACTAAATCATGTTAACTAGCATACCTTTATGCTAACTACCATACTTGCTTGCTAACTAGTATAACTGCATGTTCATTAGCATGCTTGTATGCTTACCTACATGCTAGTTAGTATATTACATGTTAGTTGGCATACCTACATAATTGCATGTTAGTTGGCATACCTACATGCTAGTTGGCATACTTACATGCTAGTTAGTATATTGCATACTTGTTAGAACACTAAATCATGCTAGCTACCATACTTGAATGCTAATTGGCACATTCAACATTCTAACTAGCATAACTACATGTTATTAGTTAGAATACTTGCTTACTAGTTAGCATGTTGCATGCTTGTTAGAACACTTAATTATGCTAACTACCATACATGCATTCTAATTAGCGCATTCATAATGCTAACTAGCATAATTGCATGGTAACTCAGATACCTACATTCAAGTTAGAATAGTAGATCATTCTATTTAACAACATACTTGCATGATTGTTAGCATAAGGGAGAGAGATAGAAAGAGGATTAGCAAGAGTAAGACTCAATTGCACAATGGGAGAGTATGTTGTATTATGAGAGAAATTCACTTATATACATGGCCATGAGTGTTCACACTCACTTAAACTATGGCCGGCTAGGCACTTTAGGCTCATAAGAGGCCTAATGCTATTACAATGACTACTCTCATAATATACCCATGAAGTACATCACTTAGGACTTCATCCTAACTTGCTACCACACACTCTTGAAGCGAAAATCGCCATAAACACTCCATCACACCATTACAGGCGCCTGTCCAAGTTGTAGCTTTGGACACTATTGCTTGATATCTTGAATGTATGACCCTTCGGTGTATCTACCGTGACTCCTTGATGTAAGATAATGGCGGTGGCTCTTGTTAATCCTAGAGTTGGATTAACACTTTTGTAGCGTCTCTTCTCCCCTCCTCAACTACACTCTCTTGCTCGCACCCGAGAGAGAGAGAGAGAGAGAGAGAGAGAGAGAGAGAGAGAGAGAGAGAGAGAGAGAGGCGAGTCTCCCCCTTCTTTTCTCCATGATAGGGCGTTGATGCCCTATCATGGAGGGGGAAGAAAGATCCAAAAGAGGGAGAGAGAGAGAGAGAGAGAGAGAGAGAGAGAGAGAGAGAGAGAGAGAGAGGGTAGGTAGGGAAGGAGAGAGAGTGAGGGAGAGGGAGAGAGAGGGGGAAGAGAGAGAGAGAGGTAGGGAAGGAGAGAGTGAGGGAGCGAGAGAGGGGGGAGAGAGAGTGAGGGAGAGAGAGAGAGGGGGGAGAGAGAGAGAGAGAGAGAGAGAGAGAGAGGTAGGGACACAGAGGGAGTGAGGGAGAGAGAGAGAGAGAGAGATAGAGAGTGAGGCAAGGAAGGAGAGAGAGTGAGGGAATGGTAGGGTGAGAGATTAGGCACGAGGGTGGGAGGGAAGAGAGATGGAGGCATAGGTTGGGGAGGGGGGAGAGTACAATTGAGAGGGGAAGGGGGGGGTGCAAGGGGAATAGTGCAGTCCAGAGAGAGAGAGAGAGAGAAAGAGAGAGAGAGAGAGAGAGAGAGAGAGAGAAAGCTTGCCCTCCCCCCTCCCACGATAGGGTAGAGGGGGAGATTGATTAAGGTGAGCCCGCTCTCCCACCCCTCTGATGACACGTCAGTGCCCTCTGATGAGACACGTCAGTGCCCTATCATGGGAGAGGGGAGGGAGATAGATTCAAGAGGATGGAGAGAGAGAGAGAGAGAGAGAGAGAGAGAGAGAGAGAGAGAGGGAGGTACAAAGGCGAGAGAGTGAGAGTGAGAGAGGGAGGTACAAAAGGAGAGAGAGTGAGGGAGATGTAGGGATAGCTATTAGGCAGGAGGGTGGGAGAGGAACGAGATGTGGGCATAGTTTGGGAGAGGAGGGAAGAGAGTAGTCAACGAGGGCGTAGATTCAAAAGAGAGAGAGAGAGAGAGAGAGAGAGAGAGAGAGAGAGAGAGAGAGAGAGAGAGAGAGAGAGAAGGATAGAGAGTGAGTGAGATAGAGATAGAGAGAGAGAGAGAGAGAGAGAGAGAGAGAGAGGTAAGGAGAGAGATTAGGTAAGGAGAGAGAGTGGGACAGAGGTAAGGAGAGAGAGACTAGGACGAGCCTACCCTCCTCCCCCTCCCATGATAGGGCACCGATGCCCTATCATGGGAGGGGGGAGATAAATTAGGGTGAGCTCGCCTTTCACCCCCCTATGATAGGGCATTGGCAGCTTATCGGGGGGGGAGGAGATAAATTTGAGAGAGGGAGAGGGAAAGGGGGATGTAGAGAGAGAGAGAGAGAGAGAGAGAGAGAGAGAGAGGGAGAGAGAGGGTAGGGAAGAGAGAGAAAGTGACATAGAGGTAGGGAAGGAGATAAAGTGACATAGAGGTAGGGATAGAGATTAGGATGATCCCACCCTCTTCCTCCTCCCATGATAGGGCGCTGACAACACCCTATCATTATACGGGGGATATAAATTCAGGAGAGGGAGAGGGAGAGGGAGAGGGAAAGGGAGATGTGGGGAAGGGGAGATATATATATATATATATAGTAGGGAGAGCTCGCCTTTCCCCCCTCCCATGAAAGGGAGTAGGTGCTTTCCCTCCTCCCATGAAAGGGAGCAGGTGCCCTATCATGGGAGGGGGGAGATAACCTAGGGTGAGCTGATCTCCCATGAAAGGGAGCAGGTGCCCTATCATGGGAGGGGGGGAGATAACCTAGGGTGAGCCTGATCTCCCTCCTCCCATGATATGGTGCCAGGGAGATAGATCTAGAAGAAAGAGAGAGGGGGGGGAAGACAGAGTGAGTGAGAGAGAGATAGGGAAGGAGGGATTAGGGAGAGCCCACCCTCTTCCTCCTCCCATGATAGGGTGTCAGCACCCTATCATGGGGAGGGGGGGTTCACCTTAATCTAACATGGGAGGGGGGGAGATAGGTTTTGGAGAGGGAGAGTGAGGGACATAGAGAAAGAGGAAGAGAAGGAGAGAGAAAAAAAGAGAGGTTGAGAGAAAGATTAAGGGAGAGAGAGAGAGAGAGAGAGAGAGAGAGAGAGAGAGAGAGCGGGAAAGACTAATAGTTGAAAAATTAACAAATAGTAATAGTAAAATAAATAAATAAATAAATTAGTATATTTAATTCATTAATTAAAATTATATAAAAGGTAAAGATAATTTGATTATCATTGAATGTTAAATTTAATGATTAGTTAATAATATATAAATTATTATTAGTTTATTATGATAAAATCTAGAAATAGATTTTATATTTAGTAATTTAATTCATGATTTGTGTTTATATTAAATTATAGAGATTATTTTTATTTATAGTTTTATTATATAGAATATTATTTTTATATATTTAAAACTTTATGAGATTTCGTCTTCTGGTTTACACTTTAAAATCGTGATACATTAAGCAATAAATCATAGTATTGATTTGTTTTCTTGTTTTCTTACAATATTCTCTCTTTCACATGTTTGTTTATAATTTTTACCTTTTCGGGGGGTTTCATTGGTTGATTATGTTCTTTTTTGTTGTGTTTAGTGTTTTATCAAGCTTTTTATCTGGTATTCTATGGTACTTTCACATTATGGCATCTGTTTTATTGTACATTTTGGTTGGGAGGTTCGAGAATGAACCGATTAAAACACAAGTAGATGGGTATTTTTTGGTTGTCAATGGATAAGATTTCGTTGATATTCAGGATGGCATGGTTGTGTTTACTTCAAAAAGTTGGCATGGTTGTGTTTACATTAAAGTTGGCATCTAGCGAGATGGGCGAGCTCTTGCCTATTGAGTCAACAAGTATTGTTGGATAAGAACCATATATTATTTTAAATAAAGTGATTTCTTTTGAAAACCTTGTGATAAAGGTTGGAGGTGTCTCTACAAAGCAAAAAAAAAAGAGCAAACCTAATGTCTACAAAAGATCTTATATCTAGGGTTAACCATATGTAGTGCATTGGAGATGGTGATCTGAAGAGATCTTGGGTTTGTTTTGAGCATGTTCATCAAGTGCAAGGATGGACAACTGTTAAGGATTATTCGAAGTTGACAGTGCATTTTACCAACCTTCTTAAGGGTAAGAATAAGAAGTCTAATTCTCCAATTGAGTGGAATGAGAAGCTATAGGAAAATTTTGATACTTTGAAATATAAAGTTCGAGATGCTCCTGTGTTAGCCTTAGCAGATCCTAGTAGGGCTTACATTGTAGAGACTGATGCTAGTGATTTTACGGTAGGCACAATTTTGTTCTAGGATGGGAAGCTTGTGGCCTTCGAGAGTAAGAAACTCAACGATGCACAGACTAGATACCTAGTTCAGGAGGAAGATTTGTATGCAATTATTTATGCTTTAAAGGCATGAATACAGTATCTCTACGTGTCTCAATTTATGGTCCTGACAGATCATCAGTGTTTGCAGATTATTTGTGATTAACCAAACTTGAAAGGTAGAAAGGCAAGATGGGCTGAATTGATGCAGGACTTTGATTTCATGATTAAATATAGAAAAGGTAGCTTGAATAGAATTGCTCATGCATTGAGTCGAATTGTTGAAATTAATGACCTTAGCTTCACAGAAATTACTTCTAACTTGTATGATTCACTCAAGGGAAAATACAATACATATTTTTTTAATAAAAAATATTAAAATTTGGCAAAATTAAGTTTTAACCCTGAGGTAGATCAAAACCTTGGGAGTCAAGGAAAAGCCAACCAATTTTTTATTCAAAATGGTATTTTATTCCGAAATGATAAGGTTTGCATACCGGATGTGCTAGAAATTAAATTGAGGATCCTATTTGAGTGTCATGATGCACCATCGATAGGACCCGGGGATATAGCGTACCTTGGCTTTGGTTAGAAGGACTTTTTATCGGCCAAAAAATTCTCCTTCGAGTAGACTGCTTATTCCTATAACTGTGTCACACCACCACAGAAAGTACAAACCAGTGTGATGCAACGCATGGTTGCAGCATCTCCTACACAAACCTCACATCTATCGTACATTCACTCTTGTTGAGTGTCTTTAAAGAAAGACATTTGAGCATGATATCATAGCAGCATGTATATCTATCCTTCACTCGACAAACAAGTAAGGGCTTCAAATACTCAAATGAGCATAATTAAAGATTGTAAAATCAGGATGAGCAGCTTTGAATTTTTGAAACAAAACCTACAAAGCATCCATAAGCATGAATGAATAAGTCCACATTCGTGGGTATACTAGTTGGTATGATTTACTATTCTAATTAGCATGCATGAATGCTAGTTAGCATACATGAGTGTGCTAACAATCATGCAAGTATGTTAAATAGAATGATTTACTATTCTAACTTTAATGTAGGTATGCGAGTTACCATGCAGTCATGCTAGTTAGCATTATGAATGCGCTAATTAGAATGCAGGTATGGTAGTTAGCATAATTAAGTGTTCTAACAAGAATGCAACATGCTAACTAGTAAGCAAGTATTCTAACTAATAACATGTAGTTATGCTAGTTAGAATGTTGAATGTGCTAATTAGCATTTAGGTATGGTAACTAGCATGATTTAGTGTTCTAACAAGTATGCAATATGCTACCTAGCATGTAGGTATGCCAACTAACATGCAATTATGCTATAGTTAGAATATGAATTTGCTAATTAGCATGCATGTATGGTAGTTAGCATGATTTAGTGTTCCAACAAGCATGAAATTATGCTAACTAGCATGCAGATATGCTAAGTTACATGCAAGTATGGTAGTTAGCATGATTTAGTGTTCTAACAAAAGTATGCAGGTATGCTAACAAGCATGCAGGTATGCTAACAAGCATGCTAATTAACATGCAGTTATACTAGTTAGCATGCAAGTATGGTAGTTAGCATAAAGGTATGCTAGTTAACATGATTCAGTGTTCTAACAAGTAGTCAAGTATGCTGATCAGCATTGATGAGTGTGCTAATGAGCATACATGTATGCTAGCTAGCATTAATGAGTCAAGCAGAGAAAGATTAACTTCTTTCATTTGTACCATCTAACTGTACTAACAAGCATGCATGTATGTTACTTATCATTATTTATTATTCTAGCTAGCATGCATGCATGTTAATTAGTATAATTGGCGAGTTTCCTAACTAGTAGGCATGTGTCATAGTTAGCATTAATAACAAGCATGCAGGTATGTTACTTATCATTATTTATTATTCTAGCTAGCATGCATGCATGTTAATTAGTATAACTGGCGAGTTTTCTAACTAGTAGGCATGTGTCATAGTTAGCATTAATAACTAGTATGCAAGTATGCCATTTATCAACAGTGAATGTACTATGATAGTTAGCACATGTAACTATAGTAAACAAGGTTCATGTACTTGAGGCTAATCGAGAAGATGGACCGGATTCTTGATGTAATAGTTTTGTTCGATTCTTTTTTTGCAGACATCTTTCTTGTTAATAAGGGAGACAAATGTTTCAGATTCCCAAAAGGATTAAACAAGTTCTTTGATTTCATCCGTTATGGCATTGTAACAAGGAAGCCTTGAGCATGATTCCAATGAGAATAAGTGGTCACCATCATTTATCCGAGACTGCACACTATTTTTTGGGATGTCAAGGAATACCTGGAAACTTGCACAACTTTGGTGACCTTAGTAATGGGCACTTTCTGAGTATAATTCATGAGAGTAGTAGTCAATGTACTTTTTTTAAGAAAGAACTCTTCTTTGCTTGGTGGTTTCTTAACAACAACCAATGTATTGGGCACATTTGCTATTAATGTTGATTGCAATTCATCCTGTTCTGTAGAGAGAGAGAGAGAGAGAGGAGTACTTTAGTGTGTATATGTGAGAGAGATAGAGAGAGAGAGAGGAGTACTTTAGTGTGTATATGTGAGAGAGAGAGAGATAGAGAGGAGTACTTTAGTGTGTATATGTGAGAGAGATAGAGAGAACTGTTGCACTATTACGCCAGTTTTTAATCAAGTAAAAGAGACATTGGGCATTGCTTAAGCGTTGCCCGTTCATCACATCATAATATTTATTTTTAAAATGAACCTTCTTTATGCGATGGCATGCGTCGTTTATGCCATGTAGACAATGTTGCTTAAATGATGCAACATTGCTTAAACGATACAAAGATATTGCTTATACAACGGTTGTTCATCATTTTGAGTGTTGCACACACGATGCTCGGTAGTAGCACCATGTATCACGACACTCGTAGAGCGACCAAAACGGGCATCCGCAAGGGGGGGGAGTTGTGTTGTTGTTTTTGCACTTGGTTATTGATTTTTTATTTGCTTTATTCTTCTCTAAATGAAAATTTGAAACAACATATTTTATACTTGTTGGGACTATAATTTCGGAACAACATTTTGTATGCTTGTTAGGACTGTTATTTTGCCTGTTTCCTTTTTATCAAATATTTGTGTGGTTTCTTCAACTCAATACCCAGATTGAATCAAAGATCTTTAAAAGATGGTACTTTAGTGTGTGGATCCATAATTGCTACACTTAACTATGTTGGAATTGGAGACATCGTAGAGGTGATCTTGAGAATGCTTAGTCGAATTGCATATTTGAAATGAAAGAAAATAATTTCATTTGGGAGTTTGATTTATTAATTTTTGCCAAGGATCCACAATGCTAAATTCCACTAGGTAGGTCCCAATTTATGGGTATCATACGTGTGGTTAGTAATGCAATCATCATTAATATAAAGAGCTCAAAAATTCAACTAGTAGAAGAGATACACAATTTTCCTTAAAAAAAAGTGATAGAGGCGGGGGTTGCGAGAGTTAGAATGGAAAGCCAATGTCCCTTTGTATATTTTCCATATCTTAGATTGAGAAAAATTGATTATAATGCCAACATACTCAAACTACTTGGAGGGAGACATGGCTTTTGCAAATTGCTACACTTTCTTCCCTTCTTATTTAGAGTTTCTTCTTATAGACATGAATTACATGGGACTAGACACGATAGATGTGCAAGAATATGATGCCGCCTTCAAAAACCATTTTCATGAATTCAAGGCTCTGGTGGTCCCATCAAACATCAGCATAAATGAACATCGGTCACAAGCCGTTGCAAAATTTTGTAAAATGTATCGTGAAAAGGCTCTTTTATCTCAATGATTTGTGCATTTTTTTCTTAAATATCATGATGTTTCAGATGACCTCGGACTTAATCAAAATATATAATGAAAAGAAGCTTCTTCTTATGTTAATCATTTGTGCATATCTTTCTTAATTCAATATATCATGTTTTAGATGACCTCCTCCGACCCCTAATGGTAGGGGCAGCAGCAACAACAACACAGGAACTAGTATTGGTACTAGATCCTTACCCCATCCGGGACGGGCAAATAATTAGCCTAGATAGGCATATATATTTTTATGGTTATCTTACCCATGTTCCGGTAGTTCAACTATCCGAGTTCTGAGCATTAACTCAAAGGCATGTGTGAGGATTGCTCTTTTGGCCACTGATTGATTGCTTTGAGTGACAAATAGATTTTGTTGCGCAAGGAGTTTTCATCAGTGAAGGCCAAGGTACTTTCTGGTACACTCCCAAATAAATTTATTGGTGCGCATAGCATAATTTCACCAACAGACGTGAGGTCTATGGTCTTCTGAGATATGCACCGACCAAATGTGCAGAGACGTGAGGTGTATGGTCTTCTGCGATGTCCACCGACCAAATGTGCAGGTCACTGTTGACTCTCTCTCTCTCTCTCTCTCTCTCTCTCTATATATATATATATATATATATATAAACGAGAGCTTTGTTTCAGCATCAAACCGGCCTTTTGTGTTGTTTGAGAGAGAGCGACAGAGAGAGAGAGGTCCTCAAACAGCATGTTTAACAATATATGTTGGTGTTGGTAGGTCCTCTTGTGGTGTTGTGCTTGCAGTGCGTGGGGTTGAAGCAGCGTTGGTTCTCATGAAGTGCTTCTGGAGAAGTTCCGTTCGGCCAAGAAGATGGATGAGAAAAGCCTTCATGAGCTGGAGCTGCAGAAGGCTGGATGGGAGGATGTCTCGTTTGGATGGCAGGATGTCTCGTTTAGATGGGAGGATGTCTCGATATCGAACGGGATACTGAGATGTGTGACGCGTGGCTGGATACGGAGGAGATGGGTGACGCGTGGCTGGATACGGAGGCCCGATCTTCACGGGCCTAACTGCTCAGGGTTGCTGATCATGAGTCGATCATGTGATGTGATGATGTGATCCACACACTAAAGTACCATATTTTCAAGATCTTTGATTCAATCTAGGTATTGAGTTGAAGAAACCACACAAATATTTGATAAAAAGGAAACAAGCAAAATAACAGTCCTAACAAGCATACAAAATGTTGTTCCAAAATTATAGTCCCAACAAGTACAAAATATGTTGTTTCAAAATTTCATTTAGAGAAGAATACAGCAAATAAAAGATTAATAACCAATTGCAAAAACAACAACACAACTCTCCCTCTTGCAGATGTCCGTTTTCGTCGCTCTACGAGTGTCATGATACATGGTGCTACTACTGAGCATCGTGTGTGCAACACTCAAAATGACGAACAACCGTTATATAAGCAATATCTTTGTATTGTTTAAGCAATATTGCATCATTTAAGCAACATTGTCTGCATGGCATAAACGACGCATGCCATCGCATAAAGAAGGTTCATTTTAAAAATAAATACTATGATATGATGAACGGGCAACGCTTAAGCAATGCCCAATGTCTCTTTTACCTGATTACAAATTGGCGTAATAGTGCAACAGTTCTCTCTGTCTCTCTCACATATACACACTAAAGTACTCCTCTCTCTCTCTCTCTCTCTCTCTCTCTCTCTAAAGAACAGGATGAATTGCAATCAACATTAATAGCAAATGTGCCCAATACATTGGTTGCTGTTTTAAGAAACCACCAAGCAAAGAAGAGTTCTTCTTAAAAAAGTACATTGACTACTACTCTCATGAATTTTACTCAAAAAGTGCCCATTACTAAGGTCACCAAAGTTATGCAAGTTTCCAGGCATTCCTTGACATCCCAAAAAATAGTGTGCAGTCTCGGATAAATGATGGTGACCACTCATTCTCATTGGAATCATGCTCAAGGCTTCCTTGTTACAATGCCATAACGGATGAAATCAAAGAACTTGTTTAATCCTTTTGGGAATATGAAACATGTGTCTCCCTTATTAACAAGAAAGATGTCTATAGAAAAAGAATCGAACAAAACTATTACATTAAGCATCCGGTCCATCTTCTCGATTAGCCTCAAGTACATGAACCTTGTTTACTATAGTTACATGTGCTAACTATCATAGTACATTCACTGTTGATAAATGGCATACTGGCATAGTAATTATTAATGCTAACTACGACACATGCCTACTAGTTAGGAAACTCGCCAGTTATACTAATTAACATGCATGCATGCTAGCTAGAATAATTGATAATGATAAGTAACATAATTGCATGCTTGTTATTAATGCTAACTATGACACATGCCTACTAGTTAGGAAGCTCGCCAATTATACTAATTAACATGCATGCATGCTAGCTGGAATAATAAATAATGATAAGTAACATACATGCATGCTTGTTAGTACAGTTAGATGGTACGAATGAAAGAAGTTAATCTTTCTCTGCTTGACTCATTAATGCTAGCTAGCATACATGTATGCTCATCATTAGCACACTCATCAATGCTGATCACCATACTTGACTACTTGTTAGAACACTGAATCATGTTAACTAGCATACCTTTATGCTAACTACCATACTTGCATGCTAACTAGTATAACTGCATGTAAATTAGCATGCTTGTTAGCATACCTGCATACTTTTGTTAGAACACTAAATCATGCTAACTACCATACTTGCATGTAACTTAGCATATCTGCATGCTAGTTAGCATATTTCATGCTTGTTAGAACACTAAATCATGTTAACTACCATACATGCATGCTAATTAGCAAATTCATATTCTAACTATAGCATAATTGCATGTTAGTTGGCATACCTACATACTAGGTAGCATATTGCATATTTGTTAGAACACTAAATCATGCTAGTTACCATACTTGAATGCTAATTAGCACATTCAACATTCTAACTAGCATAACTACATGTTATTAGTTAGAATACTTGCTTATTACTAGTTAGCATGTTGCATGCCTTTTAGAACACTTAATTATGCTAACTACCATACCTGCATTCTAATTAGCGCATTCATAATGCTAACCAGCATGACTGCATGGTAACTCGCATACCTACATTCAAGTTAGAATAGTAAATCATTCTATTTAACATACTTGCATGATTGTTAGCACACTCATGTATGCTAACTAGCATACATGCATGCTAATTAGAATAGTAAATCATATCAACTAGTATACCCACGAATGTGGACTTATTCATTCATGCTTATGGATGCTTTGTTCTTATTTTGTAGGTTGAGTTGTTTCAAAAATTCAAAGCTGCTCGTCTTGATTTTACAATCTTTAATTACGCTCATTTGAGTATTTGAAGCCCTTGCTTGTTTGTCGAGTGAAGGATAGATATACATGCTGCTATGATATCATGCTCAAATGTCTTTCTTCAAAGACACTCAACAAGAGTGAATGTACGATAGATGTGAGGTTTGTGTAGGAGATGCTGTAACCATGGGTTGCATCGCACTGGTTTGTACTCTTTGTGGTGTGACACAGTTATATGAATAAGCAGTCTACTCAAAGGAGAATTTTTTGGCCAATAAAAAGTCCTTCTAACCAAAGCCAAGGTACGCTATATCCCCGGATGTCCTGTCTCGATGGTGCATCATGACACTCAAATAGGATCCTTAATTTAATTTCTGGCACATCCGGTATGCAAACCTTATCATTTCGGAATAAAAGACCATTTTGAATAAAAAATTAGTTGGCTTTTCCTTGACTTCCAAGGTTTTGATCTACCTAAGGGTTAAAACTTAATTTTGCCAAATGCTAATATTTTTTATTAAAAAAATATGTATTGTATTTTCCCTTGAGTGAATCATACAAGTTAGAAGTAATTTCTGTGAAGCTAAGGTCATTAATTTCAACAATTCGACTCAATGCATGAGCAATTCTATTCAAGCTACCTTTCCTATATTTATTCATGAAATCAAAGTCCTGCATCAATTCAGCCTTGCCTTTCTACCTTTCAAGTTTGGTTGATCACAAATAATCTGCAAACACTGATGATCTGTCAAGACCATAAATTGAGACATGTAGAGATACTGTATTCATGCCTTTAAAGCATAAATAATTGCATACAAATCTTTCTCCTGAACTAGGTATCTAGTCTGTGCATCGTTGAGTTTCTTACTCTCGAAGGCCACAAGCTTCCCATCCTCGAACAAAGTTGTGCCTACTGCAAAATCACTAGCATCAGTCTCTACAATGTAAGCCCTAGTAGGATCTGCTAAGGCTAACACAGGAGCATATGGAACTTTATATTTCAAAGTATCAAAATTTTCCTATAGCTTCTCATTCCACTCAATTGGAGAATTAGACTTCTTATTTTTACCCTTAAGAAGGTTGGTAAAATGCACTGTCAACTTCGAATAATCCTTAACAGTTGTCCATCCTTGTACTTGATGAACATGGTCAAAACAAACCCAAGATATCTTCAGATCACCATCTCCCAATGTGCTACATATGGTTAACCCTAGATATAAGATCTTTTGTAGACATTTTGAATGCATAGCATCTTTTTGTCTCAAATCGGCTTCCATGAAAAAAAATTATAAGGACATTATCTTTCTATCTTAAATCAACTTCCATTAAAAAAAATTAAAGGGACATTATTTTTTTAAATCTAGGATGCTCGATTTCATTCCTTGTGCACTTGTCCTTCATTCTGAGATTCTCTAACCATTCTTTGAATCTACACAAAACACAAACCTTTTGAACCATATAAGTAGATATTATTTTTAATGTGAATTTAAAAATATATAGTTGAGATGACACCTTTGGGATTAAATACATTTGCTAAAGAAGTTCGAACTACTTCATGTGATTGATGTTACTACCTTCTTTGACATGCTTTCTAACCACACAATCCAAGACCAAACACTTTGCAATGTTCATTTGGATCTTTCTAGGACTCGAGGTTATAGCATTTGAAATTGCATCTTTAATAAGCTCTAAGGACCCGAGGTTAATATTTGAAGATCCTCTTTGAACATCATGCATGTGCATACCTTGGTGTATCATTAGTCTTGACATCTATTTGTTGTGTGGCATACAATAATATGCCTTGACATCTCTTTGTCATATGGCTTACAAAAATATGCTTGTGCAATAATACAAATAGCTTTGCATATTGGTCTACTTTTGCAATAAAAGCCTGTCAATAATCCATTACCTTTCATTGAGACGCTAATACGACAGACTTTATGAGTCAATTTTCTTGATTCACCATTGTTCGCAAGTAATGAGCATTTTTTATATAAATAATAAATCAAATGATAGAAATAATTACTAGCCCAAGATGTTCGATTCGGAGAGCCCGTGATTGTGAGACTTCCACAAAGAGGATTAGCACATGCATACACACCACCGCTATAACTACTCTTTTTGACTATTCCAAGGAACTTCACATGCCTCTCAATCGGTTTGGTCTAATAATGACCATCAAAGCTTTGCTCCATTCTTTTTATGGGAAAATCATGTGGACCAGTTACACTAAAGAGCTCAAATGCAATATTGTAGTTGTAAATACGAGGACTCTCAACTTCTTCTAAAGAATTACATTCCAATATTATTCTTCGTAAAATATGTGCATTACATTCTCTAGATAGAATAAATTGCACAATAATGTTCTTTATGATCTCTTGATTGAGACCTACAGCTACAGAAGCTCGAGATTCCTAAACAACAAGATCAATGAATAAGGAGGTTTGCTCCTTTTTTTTTGCTTTGTAGAGACACCTCCAACCTTTATCACAAGGTTTTCAAAAGAAATCTCTTTATCCAAAATAATATATGGTTCTTATCCAACAATACTTGTTGACTCAATAGGCAAGATCTCGCCCATCTCGCTAGATGCCAACTTTAATGTAAACACAACCATGCCAACTTTAATGTAAACATAGCCATGCCAACTTTTTGAAGTAAACACAGCCATGCCAACTTTTTGAAGTAAACACAACCATGCCATGCTTAAATATCAACGAATTCTTTTCCATTGACAACCAAAAAATACCCATCTACTTGTTTTTTAATCGGTTCATTCTCGAACCTCCCAACCAAAATGTACAATAAAACAGATGCCATAATGTGAAAGCACCATAGAATACCAAATAAAAAGCTTGATCAAACACAACAAAAAAGAACATAATCAACCAAAGAAACCCCTCGAAAAGGTAAAAATTATAAATAAACATGTGAAAGAGAGAATATTGTAAGAAAACAAAAAAACAAATCAATACTATGATTTATTGCTTAATGTATCACGATTTTAAAGTGTAAACCAGAAGACAAAATCTCATAAAGTTTTAAATATATAAAAATAATATTTTATATAAGAAAACTATAAATAAAAATAATCTCTATAATTTAATATAAACACAAATCATGAATTAAATTACTAAATATAAAATCTATTTCTAGATTTTATCATAATAAACTAATAATAATTTATATATTATAAACTAATTATTAAATTTAACATTTAATGATAACTAAATTATCTTTATCTTTTATATAATTTTAATTAATTAATTAAATATACTAATTTATTTATTTATTTATTTTACTATTACTATTTGTTAATTTTTCAACTATTAGTCTTTCCCTACCTCTCTCTCTCTCTCTCTCTCTCTCTCTCTCCCCTTAATCTTTCTGTCAACCTCTCTTTTTTTCTCTCTCCTTCTCTACCTCTTTCTCTATGTCCCTCACTCTCCCTCTCTAAAACCTATCTCCCCTCCTCCCATGTGAGATTAAGGTGAACCCCCCTCCCCATGATAGGGTGCTGACACCCTATCATGGGAGGAGGAAGAGGGTGGGCTCTCCCTAATCCCTCCTTCCCTACCTCTCTCTCACTCACTCTCTCTTCCCCCCCCCTCTCTCTCTCTTTCTTCTAGATCTATCTCCCTGGCACCATATCATGGGAGGAGGGAGATCAGGCTCACCCTAGGTTATCTCCCCCCCTCCCATGAAAGGGCACCTGCTCCCTTTCATGGGAGGAGGGGGGAAAGGCGAGCTCTCCCTACTATATATATATATATATATCTCCCCTTCCCCACATCTCCCTTTCCCTCTCCCTCTCCCTCTCGTGAATTTATATCCCCCCCTAATGATAGGGTGTTGTTAGCGCCCTATCATGGGAGGAGGAAGAGGGTGGGATCATCCTAATCTCTATCCCTACCTCTATGTCACTCTCTCTCCTTCCCTACCTCTATGTCACTTTCTCTCCTTCCCTACCCTCTCTCTCTCTCTTTCTCTCTCTCTTCTCTCTCTCTCTCTCTCTCTCTCTCTCTCTACATCTCCCTTTCCCTCTCCCTCTCCCAAATTTATTTCCTCCCCCCCCCTTCGATAAGCAGCCAATGCCTTATCATAGGGGGGGTGAGAGGCGAGCTCGCCCTAATTTATCTCCCCCCCTTCCATGATAGGGCATCGGTGCCTTATCATGGGAGGGGGAGGAGGGTAGGCTCGTCCTAGTCTCTCTCTCCTTACCTCTCTCCCACTCTCTCTCCTTACCTCTCTCTCTCTTTCTCTCTCTCTCTCTCTCTATCTCTATCTCCTTACCTCTCACTCACTCTCTATCCTTCTCTATCTCTATCTCTCTCTCTCTCTTTCGAATCTATGCCCTCGTTGACTACTCTCTTCCCTCCCTCTCCCAAACTATGCCCACATCTCGTTCCTCTCCCACCCTCCTACCTAATATCTATCCCTACATCTCCCTCACTCTCACTCCTTTTGTACCTCCCTCTCTCACTCTCTCTCTCTCTCCTTTGTACTCCCTCTCTCTCTCTCTCTCTCTCTCTCTCTCTCTCTCTCTCTCTCTCTCTCTCTCTCTCTCTGCATCCTCTTGAATCTATCTCCCCTCCCCTCTCCCATGATAGGGCACTGACCTGTCTCATCAGAGGGCACTGACGTGTCATCAGAGGGGTGGGAGAGCGGGCTCGCCTTAATCAATCTCCCCCCTCAGCCCTATCGTGGGAGGGGGGAGGGCAAGCTTTTTCTCTCTCTCTCTCTCTCTCTCTCTCTCTAGACTGCACTATCCCCCTTGCACCCCCCCTTCCCCTCTCAATTGTACTCTCCCCCCTCCCCAACTCTCTTCCCTCCCACCCTCGTGCCTAATCTCTCACCCTACCATTCCCTTTCTCTCCTTCCTTGCCTCACTGTCTATCTCTCTCTCTCCCTCTCTGTCTCTCTCTCTCCCTCACTCCCTCTGCTTCCCTCTCTCTCTCTCTCTCTCTCTCCCCCCCTCTCTCGCTCCCTCACTCTCTCCTTCCCTACCTCTCTCTCTCTCTCCTTCCCTACCTCTCTCCCTCTCTTCCCCCCTCTCTCTCCCTCTCCCTCACTCTCTCTCCTTCCCTACCTCTCTCTCTCTCTCTCTCTCTCTCTCTCTCTCTCTCTCTCTCTCTCCCTCCCTCTTTTGGATCTTTCTTCCCCCTCCATGATAGGGCATCAACGCTCTATCATGGAGAAAAGCAGGGGGAGACTCGCCTCTCTCTCTCTCTCTCTCTCTCTCTCTCTCTCTCTCTCTCTCTCTCTCTCTCTCTCTCTCTCTCTCTCTCTCTCTCTTGGGGGTGCGAGCAGGAGAGCGTAGTTGAGGAGGGGGGAAAGAGAGAGATTACGACGAGTCCCCCACGAACTACTCCATGCCATTTGAGGTTAGTTTTCTCGAAATTTTCTATTTATCATGTTAGCTTTCAATAATAATACTCGTTTATGTATATATTTCAAAATATACAATTAACACATTTATGCTTACCTGTGCCAGAAAATGTCGTATAGACTTCAAAGAGAGATACATGTTACTATTATCCATCATGGTATGGAAGTTGGTCGTGGATCAATCATGCAAATACAAACCAACAAAATTGTATATGGTGTTTCTCTACCATAACTTCATGGTAGTATGGAAGTTAGATGTGGATCAATCATGCAAACACAAACCAAAAAAATTGTACATGGTGTTTCTTTACCAATTGATCAGGTAGAACTCCATGTTGTATGTTGTGAAGAGATGAATGTACCACTCTCATATCCCGTGCACAATGGAGAGATATATCACCTTGATGAAGTGATTGGCTTTATCGTTCTTTGGCCAACCAAATTCTTGGTAGTAATAATAAGTTTTCTTAATTGTTTTGCATTCTAACAATTATGTTCAATCAATAATTTATGTGGTAAATTTAGTTCGATGATTAAGAAATGTATTTTGGAAATAAAATAGAGAGAGTTACATTGTCTATGGAAGATGATAGAGTTAGAGTGCATGATCTTGAGAAAGAGACTGACCTGAAGTCATTGCCATTAAGGAAAAGAACTAAGCATACAATTGAGCAAGAAAAATCAAGATCTAAGACCAAAAGCCAGGTGGTAACATTCAAGAAAACAGAACGTACTAAAAAGAAGGATGAGGATTAAGTTCCATCTAGAGAGAAAGGCAACCAAGAAGTCTTGACAAAAAGGTTCTAGTGCACAAAAACAACATGTGTGGGTACAAACAAATGTTGTAGTAGAGAGTACAAGAAGAGACGCTACAAAAGTGTTAATCCAACTCTAGGATTAACAAGAGCCACCGCCATTATCTTACATCAAGGAGTCACGGTAGATACACCGAAGGGTCATACATTCAAGATATCAAGCAATAGTGTCCAAAGCTACAACTTGGACAGGCGCCCGTAAAACAGTGTGATGGGGTATTTATGGCAATTTTCGCTTCAAGAGTGTGTGGCAGCAAGTTAGGATGAAGTCCTAAGTGATGTACTTCATGGGTATATTATGAGAGTAGTCATTGTAATAGCATTAGGCCTCTTATGAGCCTAAAGTGCCTAGCCGGCCATAGTTTAAGTGAGTGTGAACACTCATGGCCATGTATAAGTGAATTTCTCTTATAATACAACATACTCTCCCATTGTGCAATGGAGTCTTACTCTTGCTAATCCTCTTGCTAATCTCTCTCCCTTAGGCTAACAATCATGCAGGTATGTTGTTAAATAGAATGATTTACTATTCTAACTTGAATGTAGGTATCTGAGTTACCATGCAGTTATGCTAGTTAGCATTATGAATACGCTAATTAGAATGCATGTATGGTAGTTAGCATAATTAAGTGTTCTAACAAGCATGCAACATGCTAACTAGTAAGCAAGTATTCTAACTAATAACATGTAGTTATGCTAGTTAGAATGTTGAATGTGCCAATTAGCATTCAAGTATGGTAGCTAGCATGATTTAGTGTTCTAACAAGTATACAATATACTAACTAGCATGTAAGTATGCCAACTAGCATGTAGGTATGCCAACTAACATGCAATTGTGCTAGTTAGAATTATGAATGCACTAATTAGCATGCATGTATGGTAGTTAGTATGATTTAGTGTTCTAACAAGCATGAAATTATACTAACTAGCATGTAGATATGCTAACTAACATGCAAGTATGGTAGTTAGCATGCAGGTATGGTAGTTAGCATGATTTAATGTTCTAACAAGTATGCAGGTATGCTAACAAGCATACAAGCATGCTCATTAACATGCAGTTATACTAGTTAGCAAGCAAGTATGGTAGTTAGCATGAAGGTATGCTAGTTAACATGATTTAGTGTTAACTAGCAATCAAGTTAACACTAAATCATGTTAAGCATCAAGGTATGCTAGTTAACATGATTTAGTGTTCTAACAAGCAATCAAGTATGGTGATCAGCATTGATGAGTGTGCTAATGAGCATACATGTATGCTAGCTATCATTAATGAGTCAAGCAGAGAAAGATTAACTTCTTTCGTTCGTACCATCTAACTGTACTAACAAGCATGTAGGTATGTTACTTATCATTATTTATTGTTCTAGCTAGCATGCATGCATGTTAATTTGTATAATTGGCGAGTTTCCTAACTAGTAGGCAGGTGTCATAGTTAGCATGAATAACTAGTATGCAAGTATGCCATTTATCAACAGTGAATGTACTATGATAGTTAGCACATGTAACTAGTAAACAAGGTTCATGTACTTGAGGCTAATCGAGTAAATGGACCGGATGCTTGATGTAATAGTTTCGTTTGATTCTTTTTCTGCTTCTGCAGACATCTTTCTTGTTAAGGGAGACACATGTTTCAGACTCCCAGAAGGATTAAACAAGTTCTTTGATTTCATCCGCTATGGCATGGTAACGTGGAAGCCTTGAGCGTGATTCCAATGAGAATAAGTGGTCACCATCATTTATTCAAAACTGCAGACTATTTTTTGGGATGTACAAGGAATGCTTAGAAACTTGCATAACTTTGGTGGCCTTAGTGATGGGCATTTTCTGAGTATAATTCATGAGAATAGTGCATGTACTTTTCTTAATAAAGAACTCTTCTTTTCTTGGTGGTTTCTTAACAACAACCAATGTCTTAGGCACATTTGCTATTATTGTTGATTGGAGTTCATCCTGTTCTCTAGAGAGAGAGAGAGAGAGAGAGAGAGAGAGAGAGATTAATGGGTTGGTGTTCTCCTAAATTATCTTTGATTCATTTGCTCAAAACATTAGTTTTTGGTGTCTTTATATAAAGTACACTAAGGGAATTTGGCTTTTCCATCGTAGCTCTTACATCTCCTGACTACAACTTTTTGTGGGAAACTATGTATGTCTTCTATTAACTGAATTTTAAATGAAATCTTTGAGTTCCTTATATTAATGATGATTGAAATTTTACTTGAATACACATAAGATACTCACAAAACTGGCCTTCATCAATGGAAATATTTAGCATTGTGGAACCTTGGTATAAAAAGTTAATCAAATTCACAATGGCATTGTTTCATTTTATTCCAACTATTCAACTTGACTAAATATTCTCAAGCTCACCTTTATGATGTCTCCAATTTCAAAGTAGTTTAGTGGAGCAATTATGGAACTACACACTAAAGTATCATATTATTAATCTCTTCCTTACATTTTACTAGGTCATTGAATTTGGATATTAAGTTGAACAAACCACACAAAGCTTTGATAAAAAGAAAAGAAGCAAAATTACAGTCCCAACAAGTGAATATAGCAATGCTACAGTACAAATTGATCATCCACGAAACTAGGTTTGAGGTTGGCGAGTACGGTTGCCATGGCTTCAAAAGCTGTAAAATAACATGCTCTTTACCAACAAAAACACACCCACACATGCTCAACAAGATGAGAAATTCAAGAAATTGTCATCATCATCCTCACTCTTCTCATTCTCAAGGAAATGCACAAGAGAGAGTTTGTAAGAACCAAGAGAGAGTAGAAGAAGAGAGAAGAGAATATGAGAAATTTAATAATTTGTCAACATCATCCTCACTCTCCTGAATCTCTTCCTCCATTGATGAAGAACAAGAAAATGCATAAGAGAGAGCTTGCAAGAACCAACAGAGAGAAAGCAAGAGCAAATAGGCACGTAAATCAGCCCGTGAACTCTTCTCCAACTTCACCAACCTACTTTTGTCTTTCTTGATATTATAAAATTCGGAATACATCTTTTGTCAAAAGTTTAAAGACTTTATTTTTACAACTAAAGAGTTCTAAAAAGCATCTTGAAACCTTTCAAAACTATGAAACACACACACATAAAAGTGGCCATGGCAATCAAAGATTGCCGACCCAGTAATATGCCATGGTAGTTTACAATAAAAATGAGTATATTTGTAGGAAAAATGCTTAACATTTATCACTTTAGCACCAAAATTATGCCCAAAATAGGAGGTTATCATTCCTCCTTTTCTTAGACTTTGGGCATCCTCATAAACACTTTGAAAAGAAAGCTTTGCATTGGAATCAATACCTCAAACATGTTGACAAAGAAACCACAAACACTCTATCACTTCTCTTTTCTCCAAGTTGGACCACCTCAATCGGCACCACCCATCCAAAACTCCAGCAGTTCTTTACACACCACACTCACACCATCTCCAACTCTTCAACTTCCTCTTTAACACCAAAACTTCTAAGGAAGTACCCTTTTATTTTGAAATGAATAAGGCAATACATCCCTCTAAACAAACCCAAATACACCCCACCCTTACACTTATCAAAAGAGCATCATCCCCTTTGTTTGTCATCAGGGCACCTTCATCTGGAGCAGTTAGACATCACTACTATGTGGGTCATCACCCTGTTAATAATGCCTTGGCATCCATCTCTATTCACCATGGAGAGCGTTCAGGCTTATCTATAATTCTGTTAGAGAAGGCCCAATATTGTAGCATGAATAAAGAAAAGGACAAACACAGATGGAATTAAAATATGGGACACTCAATGTAGTCAATGGAGTATGTTTTTCTAGTTTTTATAACCACAGTGCACTAATCTAGTCCTCTTGTAGCTAAATCATGAGAAAAATTATTAAGTCCTAAGAGGTATCTCTCTTCATTCATTAAGTTATTCTCCACTCTAAATCCTTTCCATTCTTGTATCTTTCTATGCTCTAGCTCTACTACACTAGTGTTTGTTAAATGTGCACACCTAGCATGGTTAGTTTAGCCTAAACTATTCTAGAAAAGGGTGTATTTGTTCCAACAAAAGTGGAGTTTTATAGGCATTCACCCTTATGAATAGCATATGTTTTATAAAGTATATGAACTTTTACAAATGTTTATTGCATTAACCAAAATACTCTTAAGAATGAGAGGGTGAAAGCCCATATGATGATGAACATCAAGACTAAGGATTTTAAAAAATGTGAAACATGCAAGCGGACCCTTAGCTGAGTGTGGAACAAGTCGCCCAATGTTTAAATGTAGTTTTCCAAGGAAAATGCACAGTTAACTTGATTGTTAACAAGAAGTCTGAGGTCCAAACGGTGGTTTTACAAGAACCCTTAACTTGATGTGACACATTGAGTACACGATTTAGTGGTGGGGATGAGTTTCAAATCCGATTGGTATAACTCAAGTAAAAAATTTGACCGTATTGAGAATTTTCAGCAAAGGCACACAGGCTGGCTCTAGAGCTCTGCAATACCAAAGGGCTACGCTCATGGTTCATGGCATAGACAAGTGCCTAGATGATGATGGTGGCCTTCTAGTACAAAGTGAAGAAGTCAAGGGCTACAGGCACCTGACTCCATCTTGCTCTGGGTGTAGTAAGTGTAGTTGCACTCAATCTCTAGGGTGTCTGCCCACGCAACCCCCTCTCGACAGCTCGGATCCCCTTACACTACAAAAGATTAACAGCTCGGATCCCCTTTGAAAAGAGATGCCTTACTTTTAAAGGTTTGAAATCGTTAGAGATTAAAGACCATATCATATTTATATGTAGAACTAAGGTTTAAAAACCCTCAAAAATTCATCCTACATATTTTAAGGAGAACCAAAGGTAATAAGAATATCACTAGATCTTTAATTTGAGATTTGTGAAAGTGTATTGGCCCAAGCACGGCGCTTCTTCTTGTCAATGAGCATAATTAAACAAGTGAAAGTGGCCCTTCTTCTTGTCAATGAGCATAATCAAACACGTGAAACTAACAAGCTAACCACCCACTCACCCAAAAAGAAACAGATAATGCAACGATAGAAAAAGAAACAGATAATGCAAAGATAGATAGAGAGTCATGGATGGCGTGACGCCTCTCCATTATTATTTATACATGCATGCATGCATGTTCCGTACTACTTACTCTACGTCAGAGCGCTCATTCCCGGGCCATTGGATGCTGGGGATGGATGATCTTGCCCTTCCAGATGCCCGGGCCACTGCATGCTGGGACGGAGGGGATGATCTTGCCCATCCAGATGCACAGCGTCTTGCCGTCTTTCTTATCCTTGAAGATAATAGTGTCCAAGATTCTGCTGCTGGCGCTGGTGCCGGCGGGCGAGAGCTCATACCATGACACATCACATGTTGGACTCATGATCAGCAAGCCATCACCAGAGCCGTTACCCTGAGCATTTAGGCCCGTGAAGATCGGGCCTCCCGTCGTCACCCATCTCCTCCGTATCCAGCCACGCGTCACACATCTCAGTATCCCGTTCGATATCGAGACATCCTCCCATCCAAACGAGACATCCTCCCATCTCATGAAGGCTTTTCTCATCCATCTTCTTGGCCTCAAAGGCCGAACGGAACTTCTCCAGAAGCACTTCATGAGAACCAACGCTGCCCGCCTCCACCTCCATATTGCTTCAACCCCACGCACTGCAAGCACAACACCACAAGAGGACCCATCAACACCAACATAATCTCTCTCTCTCTCTCTCTCAGACACACACACCCAAGTTACACCTACCAACACCAACATATATTGTTAAACATGCTGTTTGAAGCACAACGGGCGCTTACCTCTCTCTCTCTGTCGCTCTCTCTCAAACAACACAAAAGGCCGGTTTGATGCTGAAACAAAGCTCTCGTTTATATATATATATATATATATATATATAGAGAGAGAGAGAGAGAGAGAGAGAGTCAACAGTGACCTGCACATTTGGTCGGTGGATATCGCAGAAGACCATACACCTCACGTCTCTGCACATTTGGTCGGTGCATATCTCAGAAGACCATAGACCTCACGTCTCTTGGTGAAATTAAGCTATGCGCACCAATGAAATTTATTTGGGAGTGTACCAGAGAGTACCTTGGCCTTCACTGATGAAAACTCCCTGCGCAACAAAATCTATTTGGCCCAACTTTCAAAGTTGAGAAAGGCTTTTTGAAACCTTCTCCAGTGTCTTCATTTTCCAGTTGAAATGTCACTCAAAGCAATCAATCAGTGGCCAAAAGAGCAATCCTCACACATGCCTTTGAGTTAATGCTCAGAACTCGGATAGTTGAACTACCGGAACATGGGCAAGATAACCATAAAAATATATATGCCTATCTAGGCTAATTATTTGCCCGTCCCGGATGGGGTAAGGATCTAGTACCAATACTAGTTCCTGGGGTAAGGATCTAGTACCAATACTCGTTCCTGTGTTGTTGCTGCTGCCCCTACCATTAGGGGTCGGAGGAGGTCATCTAAAACATGATGATATTGAATTAAGAAAGATACGCACAAATGATTACGATAAGAAGAAGCTTCTTTCATTATATATTTTGATTAAGTCCGAGGTCATCTGAAACATCATGATATTTAAGAAAAAAATGCACAAATCATTGAGATAAAAGAGCCTTTTCACGATACATTTTACAAAATTTTGCAAAGGCTTGTGACCGATGTTCATTGATGCTGATGTTCGATGGGACCACCAGAGCCTTGAATTCATAAAAATGGTTTTTGAAGGCGGCATTATATTCTTGCACATCTATCGTGTCTAGTCCCATGTAATTTATGTCTATAAGAAGAAACTCTAAATAAGAAGGGAAGAAAGTGTAGCAATTTGCAAAACCATGTCTCCCTCCAAGTAGTTTGAGTATGTTGGCATTATAATCAATTTTTCTCAATCTAAGATATGGAAAATATATAAAGGGGCATTGGCTTTCCATTCTAACTCTCGCAACCTCCGCCTCTATCACTTTTTTTTAAGGAAAACTATGTATCTCTTCCACTAGTTGAACTTTTGAGCTCTTTATATTAATGATGATTGCATTACTAACCACGTAAGCACGTATGATACCCATAAATTGGGGCCTGCCTAACCATGACAGCCATGGGCGAACCCACAGTCTTGGCTGTCCCCACCGAGCCACGAGCTGAGCTATACTAGCATGTAGATATGCTAACGAACATGCAAGTATGGTAGTTAGCATGCAGGTATGGTAGTTAGCATGATTTAGTGTTCTAACAAGTATGCGGGTATGGTAGTTAGCATGATTTAGTGTTCTAACAAGTATGCGGGTATGCTAACAAGCATACAAGCATGCTAATTAACATGCAGTTATACTAGTTAGCAAGCAAGTATGGTAGTTAGCATAAAGGTATGCTAGTTAACATGATTTAGTGTTCTGACAAGCAGTCAAGTATGGTGATCAGCATTGATGAGTGTGCTAATGAGCATACATGTATGCTAGCTAGCGTTAATGAGTCAAGGAGAGAAAGATTATCTTCTTTCGTTCGTACCATCTAACTCTAACAAGCATGTAGGTATGTTACTTATCATTATTTATTGTTCTAGCTAGCGTACATGCATGTTAATTTGTATAATTGGCGAGTTTCCTAACTAGTAGGTAGGTGTCATAGTTAGCATGAATAACTAGTATGCAAGTATGCCATTTATCAACAGTGAATGTACTATGATAGTTAGCACATGTAACTAGTAAACAAGGTTCATGTACTTGAGGCTAATCGAGTAAATGGACCGAATGCTTGATGTAATAGTTTCGTTTGATTCTTTTTCTGCTGCTGGCAGACATCTTTCTTGTTAAGGGAGACACATGTTTCAGACTCCCAAAAGGATTAAACAAGTTCTTTGATTTCATCCGTTATGGCACGGTAACGTGGAAGCCTTGAGCATGATTCCAGTGAGAATAAGTGGTCACCATCATTTATTCAAGACTGCAGACTATTTTTTGGGATGTACAAGGAATGCCTGGAAACTTGCATAACTTTGGTGGCCTTAGTAATGGGCACTTTCAGAGTATAATTCATGAGAGTAGTGAATGTACTTTTCTTAAGAAAGAACTCTTCTTTTCTTGGTGGTTTCTTAACAACAACCAATGTATTAGACACATTTGCTATTATTGTTGATTGCAGTTCATCATGTTCTCTAGAGAGAGAGAGAGAGAGAGAGAGAGAGAGATTAATGGGTTGGTGTTCTCCTAAATTATCTTTGATTCATTTGCTCAAAACATTAGTTTTTGGTGTCTTTATATAAAGTACACTAAGAGAATTTGGCTTTTCCATTGTAGCTCTTACATCTCCTGACTACAACTTTTTGTGGGAAACTATGTATGTCTTCTATTAAGTGAATTTTAAATTAAATCTTTGAGTTCCTTATATTAATGATGATTGAGTTTTTACTTGAATACACTTAAGATACTTACAAAACTCGCCTTCATGAATGGAAATATTTAGCATTGTGGAACCATGGTATAAAAAGTTAATCAAATTCACAATGGCATTGTTTTGTTTTATTCCAACTATTCAACTTGACTAAATATTCTCAAGCTCACCCATAGCAATGCTGCAGTACAAATTGATCATCACGAAACTAGGTTTGAGGTTGGCAAGTACGGTTGCCATGGCTTCAAAAGCTGCAAAATAACATGCTCTTTACCAACAAAAACACACCCACACATGCTCAACAAGATGAGAAGTTCAAGAAATTGTCATCATCATCCTCACTCTCCTCATTCTCAAGGAAATGCACAAGAGAGAGTTTGTAAGAACCAAGAGAGAGTAGAAGAAGAGAGAAGAGAATATGAGAAATTTAATAATTTGTCAACATCATCCTCACTCTCCTGAATCTCTTTCTCCATTGATGAAGAACAAGAAAATGCATAAGAGAGAGCTTGCAAGAACCAACGGAGAGAAAACAAGAGCGAAGAGGCACCTAAATCAGCCCGTGAACTCTCCTCCAACTTCATCAACCTACTTTTATCTTTCTTGATATTATAAAATTCGGAATACATCTTCGTCAAAAGTTTAAAGACTTTATTTTTACAACTAAGGAGTTTTAAAAAGCATTCTGAAACCTTTCAAAAGTATGAAACACACACACAAAAAAGTGGCCATGGCAGTCAAAGATTGCTGACCCGCTAATATGCCATGCTAGTTTACAATAAAGCATATAAAAATGAGTATATTTGTAGGAAAAATGCTTAACATTTATCAATTTAGCACCAAAATTATGCCCAAAATAGGAGGTTATCATTCCTCCTTTTCTTAGACTTTGAGCATCCTCATGAACACTTTGAAAAGAAAGCTTTGCATTGGAATCACCACCTCAAACATGTTGACAAAGAAACCACAAACACTCTATCACTTCTCTTTTCTCCAAGTTGGACCACCTCAATCGGCACCACCCATCCAAAACTCCAACACTTCTTTACACACTTCACACTCACACCATCTCCAACTTCAACTTCCTCTTTAACACCAAAACTTCTAAAGAATTACCCTTTTATTTTGAAACGAATAAGGCAATACATCCCTCTACACGAACCCAAATAAGCCCCACCCTTACACTTATCAAAAGAGCATCATCCCCCTTTGCTTGTTAAAGCAAAGGCAATACATCCCTCTAAACGAACCCAAATAAGCCCCACCCTTACACTTATCAAAAGAGCATCATCCGGGCACCTTCATCTGGAGCAGTTAGACATCACTACTATGTGGGTCATCACCCTGTTAATAATGCCTTGGCATCCATCTTTATTCACCATGGAGAGCGTTCAGGCTTATCTATAATTCTGTTAGAGAAGGCCAATATTGTAGCATGAATAAAGAAAAGGACAAACACAGATAGAATCAAAATATGGGACACTCAATGTGGTCAATGGAGTAGGTTTTTCTAGTTTTTATAACCACATTGCACTAATCTAGTCCTCTTGTAGCTAAATCATGAGAAAAATTATTAAGTCCTAAGAGGTATCTCTCTTCATTCATTAAGTTATTCTCTACTCTAAATCCTTTCCATTCTTGTATCTTTCTATGCTCTAGCTTTACTACACTAGTGTTTATTAAATGTGTACACCTAGTATGGTTAGTTTAGCCTAAACTATTCTAGAAAAGGGTGTATTTGTTCCAATCATGGATTTAATATTCACGTGATCACAGGATTTTTTGTGATAATAACACATGTGAACAAGTTATTCACATGTTCTCATGTTACCGTTCACAAAATAACAGGTCACTTGCCATTTGGGAACCCCTTAAAAGCTTGGCTACACATGGGAATAAGCTATTCACATGTTCTCATGTTACCATCTTCACATAATAGCAGGTCAGTGGCTACCTAAGAATATTTTTTATGCCCGAGAAAGATAATTTTTTTAGGCCCTTGTGAAATCTTTGTGAATATAACATGTGATCACAAGATTTTTTGTATTATTAACATATATTATTAACATGTTCACATGTTTTTGTTTACATCAGTGAAATCCCTGGTTCCAACAAAAGTGGAGTTTTATATGCATTCACCCTTATGAATAGCATATGTTTTATAAAGTATATGAGCTTTTACAAATGTTTATTGCATTAACCAAAATACTCTTAAGAATGAGAGGGTGAAATCCCAATATGATGATGAACATCAAGACTAAGGATTTTAAAAAATGTGAAATATGCAAGCGGACCCTTAGCTGAATGTGGAACAACAAGTCCAATATTTAAATGTAGTTTTCCAAGGAAAATGCACAGTTAACTCGATTGTTAACAAGAAGTCTAGGTCCAAACGGTGGTTTTACAAGAACCCTTAACTTGATGTGACACATTGAGTACACGATTTAGAGGTGGGGATGAGTTTCAAATCCGATTGGTATAACTTAAGTAAAAAATTTGACCGTATTGAGAATTTTCAGCAAAGGCACACAGGCTGGCTCTAGAGCTCTGCAATACCAAAGGGCTACGCTCGTGGTTCATGGTGTAGACGAGTGCCTAGATGATGATGGTGGCCTTCTAGTACAAGGTGAAGAAGTCAAGGGCTATAGGCACGTGACTCCATCTTGCTCTTGGTGTAGTAAGTGTAGTTGCACTCAATCTCTAGGGTGTCTGCCCACGCAACCCCCTCTGGACCCCCATACACTACAAAAGATCGACAGCTAGGATCCCGTTTAAAAAGAGATGCCTTACTTTTAAAAGTTTGAAAACGTTAGAGATTAAAGACCATATCATATTTACATGTAGAACTAAGGTTTAAAAACCCCCAAAAAATTTCATCCCGCACATTTTAAGGAGAACCAAAGGTAATAAGAATATCACTAGATCTTTAATTTGTCATTTGTGAAAGTGTGTTGGCCCAAGCATGGCGCTTCTTCTTGTCAATGAGCATAATCAAACAAACCACCCACTCACCCAAAAAGAAACAGATAATGCAACGATAGAAGAAGAAACAGATAATGCAAAGATAGAGATATATTTGGGTTCGGTTGTTGTAGAGAGTCATGGATGGCGTGACGCCTCTCCATTATTATTTATACATGCATGCATGCATGTTCCGTACTACTTACTCTACGTCAGAGGGCTCATTCCCGGGCCACTGCATGCTGGGACGGAGGGGATGATCTTGCCCATCCAGATGCACAGCGTCTTGCCGTCTTTCTTATCCTTGAAGATAATAGTGTCCAAGATTCTGCTGGCGCTGGTGCCGGCGGGGGGCGAGAGCTCATACCATGACACATCACATGTTGGACTCATGATCAGCAAGCCATCACCAGAGCCGTTACCCTGAGCATTTAGGCCCGTGAAGATCGGGCCTCCCGTCGTCACCCATCTCCTCCGTATCCAGCCACGCGTCACACATCTCAGTATCCCGTTCGATATCGAGACATCCTCCCATCCAAACGAGACATCCTGCCATCCAAACGAGACATCCTCCCATCCAGCCTTCTGCAGCTCATGAAGGCTTTTCTCTAACGAGAGAGAGAGAGAGAGAGAGAGAGAGAGAGAGAGGGGGAGAGAGTCAACAGTGACCTGCACATTTGGTCGGTGGACATCGCAGAAGACCATACACCTCACGTCTCTGCACATTTGGTCGGTGCATATCTCAGAAGACCATAGACCTCACGTCTCTTGGTGAAATTAAGCTATGCGCACCAATAAAATTTATTTGGGAGTGTACCAGAAAGTACCTTGGCCTTCACTGATGAAAACTCCCTGCTCAACAAAATCTATTTGGCCTCCTGCTTCCCGCCCTCAAGCTGCATCGCCGTCTTTCTTTCTCTGCGGGCGGATGCCCTCCCAAGTGCATGGGCACTGAGAGGAGGAGCCCGTCTCTAGTTCGTCCACAGCTCCCATCACCTGCAAAACCCATTCAAATGCTCAGCAGTCACTTAACCGGTGCTTCTCCCTCTTCATCTCTTCAAGGTCCTAGAGCTAATCGGTGGAACCAACTCCCAGACAAACCCTGGGGAGACGACTCCTTAATAGAAGCAGTAATGGAAGAAAACTCTCGACTCATGCAAGAACTCAAGGAAGCTAAAGAGCAGCTGCTATCCACAAAAAACAGTGATCAACCCAAAGAAGCCCCCATTCCCCCAAAGGAGGACAGTCCAAACTCTAATGGCGCCAAACAGAAAGAAAGTATCTCCCCAGCTGAAAAAGGTAACCCCCAGCCCCTGTCGGTTCATGTAAGCCTTCCTGTTGAGCAGGTTAGGAACAAAGTTGAAGAATACTCTGAAAGATGTCTGGTCGGCCT
This sequence comes from Cibotium barometz, assembly GCF_041138505.1. Taxonomy (NCBI): domain Eukaryota; kingdom Viridiplantae; phylum Streptophyta; class Polypodiopsida; order Cyatheales; family Cibotiaceae; genus Cibotium; species Cibotium barometz. The sequence continues at coordinate 38,345,752 of NC_141098.1, forward strand.
GCTCTTTGGCCCGCGACCGTCTAAGGAAGCAATGAAAGCCTGGATCAGAGACAGCTGGTCCCCTTTAGGGATTGAAGTCACGCTCACTCAAGCCTTGGCCAAAGGTTACTACATATTCATGTTCAAAGAGGCCAGCATGGCTATGAAAGTCATCAGCTCGGGTCAATGGATGTTTAGGCACCTTCCCTTCTGCTTCATGAGGTGGTCCAAAGACTTCAACCCCGATGGACCTAAATCTTCAGTGTACCCTGTTTGGGTAGAGCTTCCTAACTTACCCATTCACCTTACTCCTTGGATCAAAGCCATCCTAGCTCCCCTAGGTCAAGTTTTAGGCACCAAAGCCTTCATTGACTACAATCCCGCATGGCACCCCCAAGTCCTTGTTGAGCTAGACTTGTCTCTCCCCCTCCCGGAAGAGATCTCCATTGGATGTGGGGAGTTCTCTCTCACCCAACCTATCCTCTACAAGCACTTACCAAACTCTTGCTTCCACTGTGGGAAACAGGGGCATCTCATCAGAAACTGCCCTATCAAGAACCCTCAAATCATTCTTCCTCACTCAGTTAACAAAGCTCCCCCCCCTCAGCTGGTTGGCCAGTCCCCCCCCCTCCAATCCACCTTCTAATTCCAAAGATCCCGAAAATTCAGTTGGCAACAGGCGCAAGCCAGCAGTCAAACCTAAAACCCTTGTGCCTATAATTAAGCCAAACAGGTACTCTATCCTGGCTGCCATACCAGAACCTGGGGCTTCTGAAGATGAACAGGACTGCGTGGAAAGTACTCCAATCAACAAGCTGAGGCTCGAGAAGGAGGTGGATAACCTTGACTGTTTCCAGCCCAACAAAGGAGAACAGATCATCTCTACAGCCTTCTGCATCCAATGACATGGAAATCAGTAAGGAGCTCAAGAGAGGGAGAGCGCAACTTGGTGCCACCCCCCAGTCAGCCACCAAGGTGTTGGATATATCACCCAAATCCATTCAAAGGTTGAAAGGGGCTATGTAACCTTGATTACTTCACTCACTTCACCTCCACAAAAGGGCGCCTACATCAAATATAGCCTAGAGGGAATATTTCTCATTTATGGCATACCCACATGGGGGAGATGGCATACCCACATGGGGGGAGATGGCCTTTCATGCTTGTAAGACATCATAGATGATGTCATGTGGTCATGTACTACTTGCCTATATAAGAGGCTCTTGCTAATGAAGAAGTAACTTGTGTGTTTACATGATTATGCCTAAGCCATGTCTCATTAGTATCTCTAATCCACTCTTAATCATGTTTCTAATCATGACCTAATCATGACTATAACCATGTTTGATCCTCCTTAGCTCTTGCTAATCCACTCTCTAATCCAAGATTTGGTATCAGAGCAGGTTTTACATCATCCAAAGCTCACTTATTAGGGATTAATTAGCAATTTATTAACTTAATCATATCTTATCCTCTCCTATTATCTAGGCTGAAAGACAGGCAGTCCATGGAGCTTCAATATCTCACTACCCACTTCAAGATTCACCACAAGCTTTCAGCTGCTCATTCTCAACTCAAATACGAAGGTGCTGACGGGCGGAATTAGACAGAAATCGCCTGGAGCCATCGGCATTGCAGCAGAAACCGGCGCCTTTTTATTTGGGGGAAAACGCTGCCCCATCTCCATCGCGTCACCAAGCTCTAATTCCTCAGAGCCTCAAGGGTTTTCGTAGGCTGCGAACACGCTGATCTGGTCAGAATCACGAATGGCTGCGTGGTTTGGTGGCTGTAGGACTGACAGAGCTTCTGAAGCTTCAGTTCTTAACAGTAAATTAATGGGTGATTATTCAACTTAATCACCAATGTTTTGTGCTTAAAATAGTCTCAAATCTCTGATATTTAAAGCACTTAAAGCATTAGATGCTTTGACCTAGGCTTCTACCTCCTTCAAGAACTCCAAGTGACCCAATTTTTGGAAGTTGTTTTGAAAGCATTTATCACATTGGTCACCATATACTTGATGATATTAATATATTGTGATGATGATATTGCTTACATCATTTTTTGAATCACAATGGCTGAACCATCTGATGCTGAATCATCGAACATTCAACATTTGAGGCCTAAGAAGAAAAGCAGAAAGCCGAGGAGACGGGTAAGAAACAATGTCTACAACTCAAGAGCAAACAATGTTTTAGGAGGGCATGATTGGTCTGAATTTTTCATAAATAACCTTCATCTATTTGGTGAAGGTATCTAATCTTGTAAAAGCATTAGACACTGCCCTTGAGGGATACTCAAGTGGTAAGACCTTGCTTTATCATCATGTCTACATCCTCATTCCATGTTGATAAGTTTAATGGGGTAGGCTTTCATACCTGGCAAGTTAGAGTAAGATTTATTCTCATGAAGAAAGGTCTGTGGGGAGTTGCTAGTGGAAAGGAGAAAAAACCTACCACTAGAGATGGTGAACAAGGATGGTTACCTAGAGATGAGAAAGCTTTTGCCATAATTGCATTAGGTCTAAGTGACAACTACATACATCATATCTCTAATGCAAACAACTCAGCTGAAGCATGGGAAATCTTAGAGAAATTATTTGGGGCAAAAGGGAAGCATTCCAAGATAGGGCTGAAAATCCAATTCTTTAAACTTGAAAAGAAAGCTTCTGAGTCTTTACCTACTCATCTTAATTATATGAAAAGCCTAATGTCACAACTTGCAACAATAGGAGCACCAATAGATGAAGAAGATGCCATTACAGTTTTATTGAAAAGCATGCCTTATGATGAATATGGGCACTTAGTGTCAACTCTCATGAATCTTCCGGATCCTACTTTAGAAGCCATTGAAGCTGCACTCCTTGAGGAGTACAAGAAGAAGCAAGAGAATATAGGGATAATGGAAGGGGCATACTTCTCCAACAACAAGTCACACTTCAAGAAGAAGAACTTCATCGACACAAAAGGAAAGAAGAAGACTTGTGGATTCTGCGGCAAGGACAATCATATTGAAGAAAATTGTTTCTTCAAACAAAAGGCACAAAAGGCATTTCTCGCAAGTCAAGACAAAGAAGAGCTGCAAGAAGAGGCCTCCGAAGAGGCCAATTTTATCGAAGAAGATTGGGCCTTTTGAGTAAAATCAAGGGATAGCCCATACCATGTTTAAAAACCTCTCCATCCTAAACATAACTATCTCATTGTAAGCTTTACTATGGTATTCTAGCATCATCCATCATTGCTAGCATTGTAAACCTAACTGGAATAAGACCTACGGGCACCAGCATGGTCATCATAACTAGTTCTTGTATGTTGTAACTAGAACCTAGAATTGCCATCATAAAGGTAGCATTGTCATGGATTTGGTTGAAGGAGGGTTTGTTGGATATATCACCCAAATCCATTCAAAGGTTGAAAGGGGCTATGTAACCTTGATTACTTCACTCACTTCACCTCCACAAAAGGGCGCCTACATCAAATATAGCCTAGAGGGAATATTTCTCATTTATGGCATACCCACATGGGGGAGATGGCATACCCACATGGGGGGAGATGGCCTTTCATGCTTGTAAGACATCATAGATGATGTCATGTGGTCATGTACTACTTGCCTATATAAGAGGCTCTTGCTAATGAAGAAGTAACTTGTGTGTTTACATGATTATGCCTAAGCCATGTCTCATTAGTATCTCTAATCCACTCTTAATCATGTTTCTAATCATGACCTAATCATGACTATAACCATGTTTGATCCTCCTTAGCTCTTGCTAATCCACTCTCTAATCCAAGACAAGGGAGGTACAAGCAAACCCCCCAATAAAAGATGAAAATAATCAGCTTCAATGTAAAAGGCCTAACTGATTTGAAGAAAGTTCAACTTGTCAGACAGTGGATTAAAACCAAATGCCTCTTGGACATCATTGTTTTAGTGGAGATTAAGACTACAGGAGAAGAGGTGAACAGAAGGCTCAACACTATCTCTCCTGATCACTTCTGGATTCACACCCTGCATTCACAAGGAAGTGGAGGATTGGCTGTTGGCATTCACCTCGACCTCAGCCCTGAGCTTAAGGGATTCCACATAGGGCACAACAACCAATGGATAGCAATGTACCTTAACAACTTCACTCTTGCTGGGATCTACGCCCACGGGCCCCAAAAGCAAAGGACTGATACCTGGAACTCTCTCCTCAACCTGCAGTCCCCCTCCCTCATCTTGGGTGACTTCAATATGGTAGAATCCCTCCAAGACAGGTTCCAAGCGAAGGGGCAGGCCCTATTTGGAAGAGAAAAGCTTGCTTGGGAGAAAGTCAAACGCAAACTCAATCTTCAAGACCTAGGCCAGGAAGGAATATTCTCATGGCTAAACTATTCAATAGGGGAGCTCACTAGGAAAGCCAGGCTGGACAGAGCCTATGCTAGCAATGAAATTGTTACAAAACACAACAGATGTGAATGTCTGGTCGACATGTCTACTTGCATCTCCGACCACTATCCCATTATCACCACCTTGGATAATCAAGACACTAGACACAAGGCTTGATGGTTCCACACTGATCCGGCCCTCTTCAAATTACCACTGGTCAAGGAAGAGATAGTCCATATCTGGAAATCCTTCTTCTCCTACAACCTCCCCCCGGCTAAAGCCTGGAACCTAGCCATCAAGTCTACTCAAAACCTCCTAAAGCAAGTAAGGAAGGAGGTTACTGCCCACAGGATCAGCAGGCTCATAAAACTTCAATCCCAGCTTCGGGTGCAGGAGTCTTCTACCAACCTGGGAAACCTCAACCAGCTAAGAGCTCAAATCAAAAGGGAGGAGGAAATAGCCCTCCAGCAAGCAAAACTCTTCACCAGGGACTGGTGGGCAGGTAAAGCTAATAGTCCGACCAAAGAAATGTTCAAAATGTTGAAAGTGAAACAAAGACAAGAACACCTCCCCCTCCTTTGCTTCAAGAATGGAATTAAGGCTAGCAACCACAAGGAGAACAAACAGCTTCTAACTGAATATTACAGGGATATCTTCCTTGATACAGGACCCCCCTCTCACAGCAAGCTAAAGGCCATGCAGACCATCAAAGATGCTAGGGAAGCCACTGTTCCTCCTAATCTACCAAAAGTTCTGGAGAGAGACATCTCTCAAGAGGAAATAAAAAAGGTAATCTTATCTCTCAAACCTAATAAAAGCCCAGGGGAAGATGGATTGGCTGCTGAATTCTACCAAACCTTCAGTGAGGTATTAGTAGACCCTATCCTCCAAGTGTGGCAAGAAGCTATCAAATTCGGAGCATTGCCCACCCAATCTAATCAAGGCCTTATCAAGCTTATTCACAAAAGAGGCCCTAAGGAGGAAGTAGGAAACTGGAGACCTCTAACCATGCTTAACAGCGTGTACAAGATCATAGCCAAAGCCCTTGCCCACCGTCTGTCCGAGCACATGAATAGCTGGATAAACAAGGAACAGAAAGGATTCATTAAGGGCAGATACATCCTAGACGCCATCATATCTCTTTGGGAAGGTTTTGAATATGCAGAGAAAACTAATCAGGATTTCCTCTTCATGAAGATTGACTTTGAAAAAGCATATGACAGAATCCACTGGGATTTCATCCTCCAGTCTTTAAGGGATATGGGTTTGGGACCCCATTTCACCCACATGGTCAAAACCCTCTTCGGCAACGCCAAAGCCAAGATAATATACAACGGAGAGCTCTCTGACCCCTTCCCGCTTCAGAAGAGCATCAGACAAGGCTGCCCGTTAGCCCCTCTCTTATATGCCATAGCCTCAGACGGCCTCAACTGGCTCATCAAGGAAAAGATGAAAAAAGGTGAGATAGAGGGAATAAAGCTCCTTAATGGAGACCAGATGTGTACACAGATGTTCGCTGACGACACCAATTGCCTGATAGCCAACGAGGAAGGAAGTATAAAGGCTCTCTGGGAATGCTTACAAATCTACTGCATGGCCTCAGGTTCTTCAATCAACCATTATAAAAAAGGCATCAAAACTCTCATAGATCCTCCACCTGATTGGATTAAGGAAGCAGGTTGCAATCTCCTTCAGGACGGTGTGATATTCAGGCTTCTAGGAATACCTATGGGCTTTAAGGTCACTCTTAAACAAAGATGGCAGTGGGTCATGGAAAAAATAGACAACAAGCTCCTGAGATGGAAAAGAAGACAGCTCACCTTGGCAGGGAGGATCATGGTCCTCAACCACTTCATTCTGCCCTATACCATCTATTTTATTAGCTGTTGGAAGCCTCCTGATTCTGATCTGAATAACCTTACCAAGCTGTGCAGGAACTTTCTTTGGGGCGGCGACCCTTGGAACAAGAGCATACCCAAAGTCAAGTGGGATATCTGCACCACCCCTAAAGCAAAGGGAGGACTAGGCATTCAAGATATTAGGATCACTGCTAATAGGATGGCAACCAAGTGGATCATAAGAGCATGTACCAACCCCTCGGAAGACTGGGCCCAACTTCTTCTCAAGGACACCCCAAGGTTTGTCATCACTGGTTTCAACAAATGGAACAACCTACCCCTCTCAACCATAGTTGTTTCCAAGTTCCCCTTCTCGCCCAAAGGTAGTCAACTAGTTTCCTCATTATGGAAAGCTTGGAATAACATCAAATCTTACCTAAACCCAGCCCCAAACCCCCGTATCTCAAAAGATGCTCTGGCCTGGGACTCCTGTTGGTGGTCCAGTCTCCCTTTCCCCCCTCTCCAGCCAGAGGAAGCTCAAGTAGCGCTAAACCTGCACAAGAGAGGCATTGTAACCTGGGCAGATCTCTGGAATCATCATCTAGGAACCTGGCTATCAAGAGCTGAACTTGTGGCCAGATTCGACTGCAGGACTCCTGAGTTGGACCTTGTGCAAAGCAGAACATCGGAATGGGATCAGCAGGAGACCTGGAAGCTAAGCAACCCCTCTGCCTTCAACATCTGTGCTTTCAAATGGACAGGCAATAAACCTCTTCTTCCCATGCCTAAGATTTCTAAAGCTCTTCCCATCCACCTAACCCTCAATCGTAGATGGAACACTAAGTGGGACCGGAAAAAATGGTACAATATCCTCAGAAACCTCTGGAACCCCCACACTGATCCTAAGAAGTCATGCCTAGCATGGCTTATTGCTTATAGAGCCCTATGGACTCAAGCCAAGGCAGCCAAATTCAATGTGGCATCGAATCAATGTGCAAGGTGTGGACTCCCAGAAGATGATTTTCACATCTTCCTTCAGTGCCAGCACATCTCTCATTCTCTCAATCTACTTCAAAGCATAGCAGCTAATCGGGGCAAAGCTCTACATTGGAAACAGATTTTACTGGGAGAGGCCTTAGGGTGTTCAGACACTTTGTGGAATGTCATTAGAAGCGAATATTTATGGCATGCATGGTTGCTGAGATTAGCAGCATCGTTCAACAATCCAGAAATTATAGGACCTCCGCTGTCAGTTAGTCTCATCTCATCATGCAGCAGGTACTGGTCTAAAAGATATATTACCTTCTTTAATCAACTCTGAGAAAAAGCTAGAACTTAAATTCAACAAGAAAGCCTCAGACTATACCAAGGCCAAACTGGATTCAATCAGAGAAAAAATCAACCTAGTCATTACCAAAGACAGAGCACTAATTGAATTAATCGGTAGCCTGTAAAGTCGATCTACACGCAGCTATCATGTTTCTAGTCAAAAATTCAATGCGGAGTCACACAGCAAAATTCATTAGACAGTTGAGACAGGATGCTATCAAAGTTCAATACATTTGTCAACCAGATCCTTGCAAGAAGATAGAGACAACGAGGGATAAGCCTCGGCAAGTGACCTGCAGGTCATTCGCTTCTCCTCCAGTCGATCTCCTCCTCCGTAAGGCAATCTCGAGGTTCAAGGAAGAAGAAGGAAATACTCAGTCAGAAAATCTGCCTCCGTCCCCTTGGGAGAGCCTGCTAAGCAAGGAACCCGTATACCAGGTAGAGCCCCTCAATCCTTTGCTTCACCTGTAAGAGGAAAAAAGAAAGAATCAGAACAGAGGAACACTGAACCTGCTTATCGGATACCTGAGGAAAGATGCCCGACCGACTCTCGCGGTGAAGTGAGCCAAGCGGGAGAATACAGCCATTCCGAGGGCGATCCCCCCTCTACCCCTTTAAGGATTCCTGCACACGTATTGAAATGGGATCAGATTAAAGGGATAGGAAGCCAGAACCAAAGAAGAAGATGCTCAACCACAAGCCTCAACCGGCGCCCTGAATGGCGAGCCAAAAGGACCCTGCAGCTCCCTTGCAAGTGGAAAAGAAAGAGAAGGTCGTTCGGCACTAGGAAGGAGGAGGAAAAGCATACAAGATCAGCGGGCATCTCAGCACCCCACCAGCTCCCCGCTGTAGAAGAACCAGAGTCTACAGACTGCCCGAGGCCAGCTGCATGTGATGACAAGTGGTGGCACACACACGGCCACTGCATGGTGGACACGTGGGCATATGTACATTGGATTCCTCCTCTTTCTAATATAACAGCCTTTTTTATTTTTAAAAAAAAAAAGAAATACAGATATGGGCTGTCCACCAGGATCTCTGGAGAGGTCCATGCATCTCGGAAACTCAGGATAGTCCACTACCGCATGGCCACCGATCTGATAGTCATCAGAAGCAGAGCCCCAACTCAAGAAGAGTCCTGTTCCAGGCTCTGCTTCCTCTTCTGTGCACCTGTAAAGAAAGAAAAAGATTCAGAGCAGAGGAATCTTAACCGTCCCCGAGAGAGAAAGATCAAGGGCCCCATAAGGGCTCCTACCAAAGGATCGAAATCAAAAGGGTGAGTAATATACTTCCCCCTTCTTCTGCCAAGGGGCTCAGGCACCAGGATCAAGCAAGAAAAGAAGAAGCACAGAAGTTCTGCCGCCCAGAGGACTATCGAGGGAGCCTACAAATCAGAATAAAGAACCAGCACCTTCATCCCCCCAGAGTGGAGAAGAGTCAAACCAGAACCGCCCATGATGGAAGAGACAAAGGTGGAAGTGCCAATCAGCAAGACGAAGCCCCCTTCCAAGCCAGAAAGAGAGAAGGAGCCGGCGGCTAGGCCCCCCAGAGAAAGAAGGGAGCTCAATCCTCAAGTGAGGGGAGAAGATCTCAACACCAGCAAGGCGTAGATCGAGCAGGCTCCATGCAATGATACCCCGCGTGGGTCGTCAAATCCTTTTCTCCCCTCTCACGCGTCGCACATGCAATCACATGCACTAAGTGTGCCAACTGGCCATTTTGAACCAGCAGCCACCACGTGGCCTTTGTAACTTCGGATTCCTCCTTTTCTATAATTCAACTGCCCTTTTTTTGAAAAAAAGAAGAAAAAAATCTATTTGGCCCAACTTTCAAAGTTGGGAAAGGCTTTTTGAAACCTTCTCCAGTGTCTTCATTTTCCAGATGGAATGTCACTCAAAGCAATCAATCAGTGGCCAAAAGAGCAATCCTCACACATGCCTTTGAGTTAATGCTCAGAACTCGGATAGTAGAACTACCGGAACATGGGTAAGATAACCATAAAAATATATATGCCTATCTAGGCTAATTATTTGCCCGTCCCCGGATGGATTAAGGATCTAGTACCAATACTAGTTCCTGTGTTGTTGCTGCTGCTGCCCCTACCGTTAGGGGTCGGAGGAGGTCATCTAAAACTTGATGATATTGAATTAAGAAAGATATGCACAAATGATTAAGATAAGAAGAAGCTTCTTTTCATTATATATTTTGATTAAGTCCGAGGTCATCTGAAACATCATGATATTTAAGAAAAAAATGCACAAATCATTGAGATAAAAGAGCCTTTTCACGATACATTTCACAAAATTTTGCAAAGGCTTGTGACCAATGTTCATTGATGCTGATGTTCGATGGGACCACCAGAGCCTTGAATTCATGAAAATGGTTTTTGAAGGCGGCATCATATTCTTGCACATCTATCGTGTCTAGTCCCATGTAATTCATGTCTATAAGAAGAAACTCCAAATAAGAAGGGAAGAAAGTGTAGCAATTTGCAAAAGCCATGTCTCCCTCCAGGTAGTTTGAGTATGTTGGCATTATAATCAATTTTTCTCAATCTAAGATATGGAAAATATATAAAGGGGCATTGGCTTTCCATTCTAACTCTCGCAACCCCCGCCTCTGTCACTTTTTTTAAAGGAAAATTGTGTATCTCTTCTACTAGTTGAATTTTTGAGCTCTTTATATTAATGATGATTACATTACTAACCACGTAAGCACGTATGATACCCATAAATTGGAGCCTACCTAGTGGAATTTAGCATTGTGGCATAGCTGGTTGGGACACATGAGTGTCAAGGGAATGGAGCAATTGTCTCGTTTGGGTTACTTGCCTTCTCTAAAGTTTTCAAGTTTTCAGTTTTGTGAGCATTGTATATATGGTAGGCAACTACAGTGCCCCCACAAGAAAGCTCTTGGACAGAAAGATGCTCAGTTAGAGCTTGTGCATACAGATGTATGTGAGATGCCTCAGCTTTCTTTGGGAGGGGCAAAATATTTTGTGTCTTTTATTGATGATGCCACACGCAAGGTGTGGGTTTATCCTCTTCGTTTGAAGAGTGATACATTCTCAGTGTTTCAGAAGTTTGTTGCTGATGTTGAGAATCAAACTGGCAAAACACTGAAGGCTTTGCGTTCCGACAATGGTGGAGAGTATATGTCCAAACAGTTTCAGGACTTTTGTGATGCTAAAGGCATCAAGAGGGAGCTCTCTACTCCTTATGATCCTCCACAAAACGGGACAGCAGAGAGGATGAACAGGACCATTCAGGAGAAGGTCCGTTCTATGTTGTCACATGCTGCATTACCTCATGGTTTTTGGGCTGAAGCTGTTATGACAGCCGTTCACCTTATAAACAGGTCACCTAACACGAGGCTTGGTGGGAAAGTGCCAGAAGAAGTATGGACAGTGAAGCCTCCGTCATACAAGCACTTGAGAGTGTTTGGTTGCGTTGCGTACGTGCACATACGCAGGGAAATGCGCACCAAACTTGATCCTAAGTCTCACAAATGCATATTCCTAGGATATGGTGACAGAGGTGAAATGGGGTATAGACTTTGGGATGACCAGTTCAGGAAAATACACTCAAACTCCCATCAAATCTGAAACTAAGTTAAGACCCTTCGAATTGATTTGAGAATCAAGGTTACTGAATTCGAGGAATTCTGTTTTGAAATTCAGTATTACGATTATGAAGTTTCAGGGATACTGATTTAAGATATACTCATTGTATTCAAAAGAAAATCAAACTGAAAACTTGCATAGTTCTAAACCTTGTTTTCTTAAAGAACTATCTTACGCCACAATGCTGGAGGGAGCATTTGGTATGTGTTTTATAAAGGGAAGTTCGGTTGCAAAGGACCTGCCCAGGTCTTGACGAACAACAGTTATATAAGCAATATCTTTGTATCGTTTAAGCAATGTTGCATCATTTAAGCAACATTGTTTGCATGGCATAAACGATGCATGCCATCGCATAAAGAAGGTTCATTTTAAAAATAAATAATATGATGTGATGAATGGGCAACGCTTAAGCAATGCCCAATGTCTCTTTTACGTGATTAAAAACTGGCGTAATAGTGCAACAGTTCTCTCTGTCTCTCTCACATATACACACTAAAGTACTCCTCTCTCTCTCTCTCTCTCTCTAGAGAAGAGGATGAGTTGCAATCAACATTAATAGCAAATGTGCCCAATACATTGGTTGTTGTTAAGAAACCACCAAGCAAAGAAGAGTTCTTTCTTAAAAAAAGTACATTGACTACTACTCTCATGAATTATACTCAGAAAGTGCCCATTACTAAGGTCACCAAAGTTATGCAAGTTTCCAGGCATTCCTTGACATCCCAAACAATAGTGTGCAGTCTCGGATAAATGATGGTGACCACTCATTCTCATTGGAATCATGCTCAAGGCTTCCTTGTTACAATGCCATAACGGATGAAATCAAAGAACTTGTTTATTCCTTTTGGGAATCTGAAACATGTGTCTCCCTTATTAACAAGAAAGATGTCTGCAGAAAAACAATCGGACAAAACTATTACATCAAGCATCTGGTCCATCTTCTCGATTAGCCTCAAGTACATGAACCTTGTTTACTATAGTTACATGTGCTAACTATCATAGTACATTCACTGTTGATAAATGGCACACTTGCATACTAGTTATTAATGCTAACTACTATGACACATGCCTACTAGTTAGGAAACTCGCCAGTTATACTAATTAGCATCATGCATGCATGCTAGCTAGAATAATAAATAATGATAAGTAACATACCTGCATGCTTGTTATTAATGCTAACTATGACACATGCCTACTAGTTAGGAAACTCGCCAATTATACTAATTAACATGCATGCATGCTAGCTAGAATAATAAATAATGATAAGTAACATACCTGCATGCTTGTTATAGTACAGTTATATGGTACGAATGAAAGAAGTTAATCTTTCTCTGCTTGACTCATTAATGCTAGCTAGCATACATGTATGCTCATTAGCACACTCATCAATGCTGATCAGCATACTTGACTACTTGTTAGAACACTGAATCATGTTAACTAGCATACCTTTATGCTAACTACCATACTTGCATGCTAACTAGTATAACTGCATGGTAATTAGCATGCTTGTTAGCATACCTGCATACTTTTGTTAGAACACTAAATCATGCTAACTACCATACTTGCATGTAAGTTAGCATAATTTCATGCTTGTTAGAACACTAAATCATGCTAACTACCATACATAGCATAATTGCATGTTAGTTGGCATACCTACATGCTAGGTAGCATATTGCATACTTGTTAGAACACTAAATCATGCTAGTTACCATACCTGAATGCTAATTAGCACATTCAACATTCTAACTAGCATAACTACATGTTATTAGTTAGAATACTTGCTTACTAGTTCGCATGTTGCATGCTTGTTAGAACACTTAATTATGCTAACTACCATACCTGCATTCTAATTAGCGCATTCATAATGCTAACTAGCATGACTGCATGGTAACTCGCATACCTACATTCAAGTTAGAATAGTAAATCATTCTATTTAACATACTTGCATGATTGTTAGCACACTCATGTATGCTAACTAGCATACATGCATGCTAATTAGAATAGTAAATCATACCAACTAGTATACCCATGAATGTGGACTTATTCATTCATGCTTATGGATGCTTTGTTCTTATTTTGTAGGTTTAGTTATTTCAAAAATTCAAAGCTGCTCATCCTGATTTTATAATCTTTAATTACGCTCATTTGAGTATTTGAAGCCCTTGCTTGTTTGTCGAGTGAAGGATAGATATACATGCTGCTATGATATCATGCTCAAATGTCTTTCTTCAAAGACACTCAGCAAGAGTGAATATACGATAGATGTGAGGTTTGTGTAGGAGATGCTGTAACCATGGGTTGCATCGCACTGGTTTGTACTTTCTGTGGTGTGACACAGTTATAGGAATAAGCAGTCTACTCAAAGGATAATTTTTTGGCCAATAAATAGTCCTTCTAACCAAAGCCAAGGTACGCTATATCCCCGGATGTCCTCTTGTCGATGGTGCATCATGACACTCAAATAAGATCCTCAATTTAATTTCTGGCACATCCGGTATGCAAACCTTATCATTTCGGAATAAAATATCTTTTTGAATAAAAAATTGGTTGGCTTTTTCTTGATTCCCAAGGTTTTGATCTACCTAGGATTTAAACTTAATTTTGCCAAATTCTAATATTTTCTATTAAAAAAATATGTATTGTATTTTCCCTTGAGTGAATCATACAAGTTGTAACTATTTTGTGTGAAGCTAAGGTCATTAATTTCAACAATTCGACTCAATGCATGAGCAATTCTATTCAAGCTACCTTTTCTATATTTAATCATGAAATCAAAGTCTTGCATCAATTCAGCCCATCTTGCCTTTCTACCTTTCAAGTTTGGTTGATCACAAATAATCTGCAAACACTGATGATCTGTCAAGACCATAAATTGAGACACGTAGAGATACTGTATTCATGCCTTTAAAGCATAAATAATTGCATACAAATCTTTCTCCTGAACTAGGTATCTAGTCTGTGCATCGTTGAGTTTCTTACTCTCGAAGGCCACAAGCTTCCCATCCTAGAACAAAGTTGTGCCTACCGCAAAATCACTAGCATCAGTCTCTACAATGAAAGCCCTACTAGGATCTGCTAAGGCTAACACAGGAGCATCTCAAACTTTATATTTCAAAGTATCAAAATTCTCCTATAGCTTCTCATTCCACTCAATTGGAGAATTAGACTTCTTATATTTACCCTTAAGAAAGTTGGTAAAATGCACTGTCAACTTCGAATAATTCTTAATAGTTGTCCATCCTTGTACTCGATGAACATGGTCAAAACAAACCCAAGATCTCTTCAGATCACCATCTCCAATGCGCTACATATGGTTAACTCTAGATATAAGATCTTTTGTAGACATTTTGAATGCACAGCATCTTTCTGTCTCAAATCGGCTTCTGTGAGAAAAAATCATAAGGACATTATCTTTCTATCTCAAATCAACTTCCATTAAAAAAAATTAAAGGGCCATTATCTTTTTAAATCTAGGATGCTTGATTTGATTCCTTGCGCACTTGTCCTTCATTCTGAGATTCATTCTTTGAATCTACACAAAACACAAACCTTTTGAACCATATAAGTAGATATTATTTTTAATGTGAATTTAAAAATATATAACTGAGATGACACCTTTGGGATTAAATACATTTGCTAAAGAAGTTCGAACTACTCCATGTGATTGATGTTACTACCTTCTTTGACATGCTTTCTAACCACACAATCCAAGACCAAACGCTTTGCAATGTTCATTTGGATCTTTCTAGGACCCCAGGTTATAGCATTTGAAATTGCATATTTAATAAGCTCTAAGGTACCCGAGGTTATAGCATTTGAAATTGCATCTTTAACAAGCTCTAAGGTACCTCTACAAAGCCTTGACATCTCTTTGTCATATGGCTTATAGAAATATGCTTGCGCAATACAAATAGCTTTGCATATTGGTCTACTTTTGCAATAAAAGCATGTCAATAATCCATAACCTTTCATCGAGACGCTAATACGACACACTTTATGAGTCAATTTTCTTGATTCACCATTGTTTGCAAGTAATGAGCATTTTTCATATAAATAATAAATCAAATGATAGAAATAATTACTAGCTCAAGATGTTGGATTCGGCGAGCCCGTGATTGTGAGACTTCCACAAAGAGGATTAGCACATGCATACACACCACCGCTATAACTACTCTTTTTGACTATTCCAAGGAACTTCACATGCCTCTCAATTGGTTTGGTCTAACAATGACCATCAAAGCTTTGCTCCATTCTTTTTATGGGAAAATCATGTGGACTAGTTACACTAAAGAGCTCAAATGCAATATTGTAGTTGTAAATACCAGGAATCTCAACTTCTTCTAAAGAATTACATTCCAATAGTATTCTTCGTAAAATATGTGCATTACATTCTCTAGATAGAATAAATTGCACAATAATGTTCTTTATGATCTCTTGATTGAGACCTACAGCTCTACTGGAGATTCCTAAATAACAAGATCAATGAATGAAGAGGTTTGCTCTTTTTTTTTGGCTTTGTAGAGACACCTCCAACCTTTATCACAAGGTTTTCAAAAGAAATCTCTTTATCCAAAATAATATATGGTTCTTATCCAACAATACTTGTTGACTCAATAGGCAAGAGCTCGCCCATCTCACTGGATGCCAACTTTAATGTAAACACAACCATGCCAACTTTTTGAAGTAAACACAACCATGCCATGCTTGAATATCAACGAAATCTTTTCCATTGACAACCAAAAAATACCCATCTACTTGTGTTTTTTAATCGGTTCATTCTCGAACCTCCCAACCAAAATGTACAATAAAACAGATGCCATAATGTGAAAGTACCATAGAATACCAAATAAAAAGCTTCATAAAACACTAAACACAACAAAAAAGAACATAATCAACCAATTAAACCCCCCAAAAAGGTAAAAATTATAAACAAACATGTGAAAGAGAGAATATTGTAGAAAAACAAAAAAACAAATCAATACTATGATTTATTGCTTAATGTATCACGATTTTAAAGTGTAAACCAGAAGACAAAATCTCATAAAGTTTTAAATATATAAAAATAATATTTTCTATAAGATAACTATAAATAAAAATAATCTCTATAATTTAATATAAACATAAATCATGAATTAAATTACTGAATATAAAATCTTTTTTTTAGATTTTATCATAATAAACTAATAATAATTTATATATTATTAACTAATCATTAAATTTAACATTTAATAAATTATCTTTACCTTTTATATAATTTTAATTAATTAATTAATTATACTAATTTATTTATTTTACTATTATTATTTGTGAATTTCTTAACTATTAGTCTTTCCCTACCTCTCTCTCTCTCTCTCTCTCTCTCTCTCTCTCTCTCTCTCCCCCCTTAATTTTCCTCTCAATCTCTCTTTTTTTCTCTCTCCTTCTATACCTCTTTCTCTATGTCCCTCACTCTCCCTCTCCAAAACCTATCTCCCCCCCTCCCATGTTAGATTAAGGTGAACCCCCCTCCCCATGATAGGGTGCTGACACCCTATCATGGGAGGAGGAAGAGGGTGGGCTCACCCTAATCCCTCCTTTTCTACCTCTCTCTTCCCCCCCCTCTCTCTCTCTCTTTCTTCTAGATCTATCTCCCTGGCACCATATCATGGGAGGAGGGAGATTTGACACACCCTAGGTTATCTCCCCCCCTCCCATGATAGGGCACCTGCTCCCTTTCATGGGAGGGGGGAAAGGCGAGCTCTCCCTACTATATATATATATATATATCTCACATCTCCCTTTCCCTCTCCCTCTTCCTCTCCTAAATTTATATCCTCCCTAATGATAGGGTGTTGTCAGCACCCTATCATGGGAGGAGGAAGAGGGTGGGATCATCCTAATCTCTATCCCTACCTCTATGTCACTTTCTCTCCTTCCCTACCTCTATGTAAATTTCTCTCCTTCCCTACCCTCTCTCTCTCTCTCTCTCTCTCTCTCTCTCTTTTGGATCTTTCTTCCCCCTCCATGATAGGGCGTCAACACCCTATCATGGAGAAAAGCAGGGGGAGACTCGCCTCTCTCTCTCTCTCTCTCTCTCTCTCTCTCTCTCTCTCTTGGGGGTGCGAGCAGGAGAGCGTAGTTGAGGAGGGGGGAAAGAGAGAGATAACGACGAGTCCCCCACGAACTACTGCATGACATTTGAGGTTAGTTTTCTCGAAATTTTCTGTTTATCATGTTAGCTTTCAATAATAATACTCGTTTATGTATATATTTCAAAATATACAATTAACACATTTATGCTTACGTGTGCCAAAAAATGTCGTACAGACTTCAAAGAAAGATACATGTTATTATTATCCAGCATGGTATGGAGTTTGGTCGTGGATCAATCATGCAAATACAAACCAACAAAATTGTGTATGGTGTTTCTTTACCATAACTCCATGGTAATATGGAAGTTAGATGTGGATCAATCATGCAAACACAAACCAACGAAATTGTGCATGGTGTTTCTTTACCAATTCATCAGGTAGAACTCCATGTTGTATGTTGTGAAGAGATGAATGTACCACTCTCATATCCTGTGTACAATGGAGAGATATATCACCTTGATGAAGCGATTGGCTTTATCGTTCTTTGGCCAACCAAATTCTTGGTAGTAATAAATTTTCTTAATTGTTTTGCATTCTAACAATTATGTTCAATCAATAATTTATGTGGTAAATTTAGTTCAATGATTAAGAAATGTATTTTGGGAATAAAATAGAGAGAGTTACATTGTCTATGGAAGATGAAAGAGTTAGAGTGCATGATCTTGAGAAAGAGACTGATCTTAAGTCACTGCCATTAAGGAAAAGAACTAAGCATACAATTGAGCAAGAAAAATCAAGATCTAAGACCAAAAGTCAGGTGGTAACATTCAAGAAAACACAA
This sequence comes from Cibotium barometz, assembly GCF_041138505.1. Taxonomy (NCBI): domain Eukaryota; kingdom Viridiplantae; phylum Streptophyta; class Polypodiopsida; order Cyatheales; family Cibotiaceae; genus Cibotium; species Cibotium barometz. The sequence continues at coordinate 38,363,797 of NC_141098.1, forward strand.
CATACTAAAAAGAAGGATGAGGATTAAGTTCCATCTAGAGAGAAAGGCAACCAAGAAGTCTTGACAAAAAGGTTCTAGTGCACAAAAACAACATGTGTGGGTACAAACAAAAGTTGTAGTAGAGAGTACAAGAAGAGACGCTACAAAAGTGTTAATCCAACTCTAGAATGCCACCGCCATTATCTTACATCGACGAGGAGTCACGGTAGATACACCGCAGGGTCATACATTCAAGATATCAAGCAATAGTGTCCAAAGCTACAACTTGGACAGGCACCCGTAAAATGGTGTGATGGAGTATTTATGGCGATTTTCGCTTCAAGAGTGTAGGGTAGCAGGTTAGGATGAAGTCCTAAGTGATGTACTTCATGGGTATATTATGAGAGTAGTCATTGTAATAGCATTAGGCCTCTTATGAGCCTAAAGTGCCTAGCCGGCCATAGTTTAAGTAAGTGTGTACACTCATGGCCATGTATATAAGTGAATTTCTCTCATAATACAACATACTCTCCCATTGTGCAATTGAGTCTTACTCTTGCTAATCCTCTTGCTAATCTCTCTTCCTTATGCTCACAATGATGCAGGTATGTTGTTAAATAGAATGATTTACTATTCTAGCTTGAATGTAGGTATCTGCGTTACCATGCAGTTATGCTAGTTAGCATTATGAATGCGCTAATTAGAATGCATGTATGGTAGTTAGCATAATTAAGTGTTCTAACAAGCATGCAACATGCTAACTAGTAATCAACTATTCTAACTAATAACATGTAGTTATGCTAGTTAGAATGTTTAATGTGCCAATTAGCATTCAACATGTAGTTATGCTAGTTAGAATGTTGAATGTGCCAATGAGCATTCAACATGTAGTCATGCTAGTTAGAATGCTAGTTAGAATGTTAGAATGTTAGCATTCAAGTATGGTAGCTAGCATTCAAGTATGGTAGCTAGCATGATTTAGTGTTGTAACAAGTATGCAATATACTAACTAGCATGTAAGTATGCCAACTAGCATGTAGGTATGCCAACTAACATGCAATTATGCTAGTTAGAATTATGAATACGCTAATTAGCATGCATGTATGGTAGTTAGCATGATTTAGTGTTCTAATAAGCATGAAATTATACTAACTAGCATGTAGATATGCTAACTAACATGCAAGTATGGTAGTTAGCATGCAGGCATGGTAGTTAACATGATTTAGTGTTCTAACAAGTATGCAGGTATGCTAACAAGCATACAAGCATGCTAATTAACATGCAGTTATACTAGTTAGCAAAAAGCAACAAGCATACAAGCATGCTAATTAACATGTAGTTATACTAGTTAGCAAAAAGCAAGTATGATAGTTAGCATAAAGGTATGCTAGTTAACATGATTTAGTGTTCTAACAAGCGGATTAAACAAGTTCTTTGATTTCATCCCTTATGGCATGGTAACGTGGAAGCCTTGAGCATGATTCCAATGAGAATAAGTGGTCACCATCATTTATTCAAGACTGCAGACTATTTTTGGGATGTACAAGGAATGCCTGGAAACTTGCATAACTTTGCTGGCCTTAGTAATGGGCATTTTTGAGGATAACTCATGAGAGTAGTGAATGTACTTTTCTTAAGAAAGAACTCTTCTTTTCTTAGTGGTTTCTTAACAACAACCAATGTATTAGGCTTATTTGCTATTATTGTTGATTGCAGTTCATCCTGTTCGAGAGAGAGAGAGAGAGAGAGAGAGAGAGAGAGAACAGGATGATTCCAAAACCTACTGGATTTAGATTAATGGGTTGGTGTTCTCCTAAATTATCTTTGATTCATTTGCTCAAAACATTAGTTTTTGGTGTCTTTATATATAAAGTACACTAAGGGAATTTGGCTTTTCCATCGTAGCTCTTACATCTCCCGACTACAACTTTTTGTGGGAAACTATGTATGTCTTCTATTAACTGAATTTTAAATGAAATCTTTGAGTTCCTTATATTAATGATGATTGAGTTTTTACTTGAATACACATAAGATACTCACAAAACTGGCCTTCATCAATGGAAATATTCAGCATTGTGGAACCTTGGTATAAAAAGTTAATCAAATTCACAATGGCATTGTTTCGTTTTATTCCGATTATTCAACTTGACTAAATATTCTCAAGCTCACCTCTACGATGTCTCCAATTTCAAAGTAGTTCAGTGGAGCAATTATGGAACTACACACTAAAGTATCGTATTATTAATCTCTTCCTTACATTTTACTAGGTCATTGAATTTGGCTATTAAGTTGAACAAACCACACAAAGCTTTGATAAAAAGTAAAGAAGCAAAATTACAGTCCCAACAAGTGAATAGCAATGCTCCAGTACAAATTGATCTCATCACGAAACTAGGTTTGATTGCCATGGCTTCAAAAGCTGCAAAATAACATGCTTTTTACCAACAAAAACACACCCACACATGCTCAACAAGATGAGAAATTCAAGAAATTGTCATCATCATCCTCACTCTCCTCATTCTCAAGGAAATGCACAAGAGAGAGTTTGTAAGAACCAAGAGAGAGTAGAAGAAGAGAGAAGAGAATATGAGAAATTTAATATTTGTTAACATCATCCTCACTCTCCTGAATCTCTTCCTCCATTGATGAAGAACAAGAAAATGCATAAGAGAGAGCTTGCAAGAACCAACAGAGAGAAAACAAGAGCGAAGAGGCACCTAAATCAGCCCGTGAACTCTCCTCCAACTTCACCAACCTACTTTTGTCTTTCTTGATATTATAAAATTCGGAATGCATCTTTTGTCAAAAGTTTAAAGACTTTAATTTTACAACTAAGGAGTTCTAAAAAGCATCCTGAAACCTTTCAAAACTATGAAACACACACCTAAAAGTGGCCATGGCAATCAAAGATTGCTAACCCACTAATATGCCATGCTAGTTTACAATAAAGCATATAAAAATGAGTATATTTGTGGGAAAAATAAAAAACTTTTATCAATTTAGCACCAAAATTATGCCCAAAATAGGAGGTTATCATTCCTCCTTTTCTTAGACTTTGAGCATCCTCATGAACACTTTGAAAAGAAAGCTTTGCATTGGAATTAGCACCTCAAACATGTTGACAAAGAAACCACAAACACTCTATCACTTCTCTTTTCTCCAAGTTGGACCACCTCAATCGGCACCACCCATCCAAAACTCCAACACTTCTTTACACACTTCACACTCACACCATCTCCAACTTCAACTTCCTCTTTAACACCAAAACTTCTAAAGAATTACCTTTTTATTTTGAAACGAATAAGACAATACATCCCTCTCAACGAACACAAATACACCCCACCCTTACAGTTATCAAAAGAGCATTATCCCCTTTGCTTGTCATCAGGGCACCTTCATCTGAAGCAGTTAGACATCACTACTATGTGGGTCATCACGCTGTTAATAATGCCTTGGCATCCATCTCTATTCACCATGGAGAGCATTCAAGCTTATCTATAATTCTGTTAGAGAAGGCCAATATTGTAGCATGAATAAAGAAAAGGACAAACACAGATAGAATGAAAATATTGGACACTCAATGTGGTCAATGGAGTAGGTTTTTCTAGTTTTTATAACCACATTGCACTAATCTAGTCCTCTTGTAGCTAAATCATGAGAGAAAAATTATTAAGTCCTAAGAGGTATCTCTCTTCATTCATTAAGTTATTCTCCACTCTAAATCCTTTCCATTCTTGTATCTTTCTATGCTCTAGCTCTACTACACTAGTGTTTGTTAAATGTTCACACCTAGCATGATTAGTTTAGCGTAAACTATTCTAGAAAAGGGTGTATTTGTTCCAACAAAAGTGGAGTTTTATAGGCATTCACCCTTATGAATAGCATATGTTTTATAAAGTATATGAGCTGTTGCAAATGTTTATTGCATTAACCAAAATACTCTTAAGAATGAGAGGGTGAAAGCCCAATATGATGATGAACATCAAGACTAAGGATTTTAAAAAATGTGTTACATGCAAGCGGACCCTTAGCTGAATGTGGAACAACAAGTCCAATGTTTAAATGTAGTTTTCCAAGGAAAATGCACAATTAACTCGATTGTTAACAAGAAGTCTAAGGTCCAAACGGTGGTTTAACAAGAACCCTTAACTTGATGTGACACATTGAGTACACGATTTAGAGGTGGGGATGAGTTTCAAATCCGATTGGTATAACTCAAGTAAAAAATTTGACGGTATTGAGAATTTTTAGCAAAGACACACAGGCTGGCTCTAGAGCTCTGCAATACCAAAGGGCTACGCTCATGGTTCATGGTGTAGACAAGTGGCTAGATGATGATGGTGGCCTTCTAGTACAAGGTGGCTAGATGATGATGGTGGCCTTCTAGTACAAGGTGAAGAAGTCAAGGGCTACAGGCACCTGAATTCCATCTTGCTCTGGGTGTAGTAAGTGTAGTTGCACTCAATCTCTAGGGTGTCTGCCCACGCAACCCCCTCTTGACAGCTCGGATCCCCTTACACTACAAAAGATCGACAACTCGGATCCTCTTTAAAAAGACATGCCTTACTTTTAAAGGTTTGAAATCGTTAGAGATTAAAGACCATATCATATTTATATGTAGAACTAAGGTTTAAAAACCCTCAAAAATTCATCCCACATTTTAAGGAGAACCAAAGGTAATAAGAATATCACTAGATCTTTAATTTGAGATTTGTGAAAGTGTATTGGCCCAAGCACGATGCTTCTGCTTGTCAATGAGCATAATTAAACAAGTGAAACTGGCCCTTCTTCTTGTCAATGAGCATAATCAAACACGTGAAACTAACAAGCTAACCACCCACTCACCCAAAAAGAAACAGATAATGCAACGATAGAAAAAGAAACAGATAATGCAAAGATAGATAGAGAGTCATGGATGGCGTGACGTGCATGCATGCATGTTCCGTACTACTTACTCTACGTCAGAGGGCTCATTCCCGGGCCACTGGATGCTGGGGATGGATGATCTTGCCCTTCCAGATGCCCGGGCCACTGCATGCTGGGACGGAGGGGATGATCTTGCCCATCCAGATGCACAGCGTCTTGCCGTCTTTCTTATCCTTGAAGATAATAGTGTCCAAGATTCTGCTGGCGCTGGTGCCGGCGGGCGAGAGCTCATACCATGACACATCACATGTTGGACTCATGATCAGCAAGCCATCACCAGAGCCGTTACCCTGAGCATTTAGGCCCGTGAAGATCGGGCCTCCCGTCGTCACCCATCTCCTCCGTATCCAGCCACGCGTCACACATCTCAGTATCCCGTTCGATATCGAGACATCCTCCCATCCAAACGAGACATCCTGCCATCCAAACGAGACATCCTCCCATCCAGCCTTCTGCAGCTCCTCTACCGCCAGCTCATGAAGGCTTTTCTCATCCATCTTCTTGGCCTCAAAGGCCGAACGGAACTTCTCCAGAAGCACTTCATGAGAACCAACGCTGCCCGCCTCCACCTCCATATTGCTTCAACCCCACGCACTGCAAGCACAACACCACAAGAGGACCCATCAACACCAACATAATCTCTCTCTCTCTCTCTCTCTCACACACGAGTTACACCTACCAACACCAACATATATTGTTAAACATGCTGTTTGAAGCACAACGGGCGCTTACCTCTCTCTCTCTGTCGCTCTCTCTCAAACAACACAAAAGGCCGGTTTGATGCTGAAACAAAGCTCTCGTTTATATATATATATATATATATATATATATATATAGAGAGAGAGAGAGAGAGAGAGAGACCTGCACATTTGGTCGGTGGACATCGCAGAAGACCATACACCTCACGTCTCTGCACATTTGGTCGGTGCATATCTCAGAAGACCATAGACCTCACGTCTCTTGGTGAAATTAAGCTATGCGCACCAATGAAATTTATTTGGGAGTGTACCAGAGAGTACCTTGGCCTTCACTGATGAAAACTCCCTGCGCAACAAAATCTATTTGGCCCCATCCGGCGCAACAAAATCTATTTGGCCCCATCCGGCGCTCAGAATGGTGAGCAAGAAGAACCCTCCCGATAGGCAGACCTAAAGAGCAATCAATCAGTGGCCAAAAGAGCAATCCTCACACATGCCTTTGAGTTAATGCTCAGAACTCGGATAGTTGAACTACCGGAACATGGGTAAGATAACCATAAAAATATATATGCCTATCTAGGCTAATTATTTGCCCGTCCAGGATGGGTTAAGGATCTAGTACCAATACTAATTCCTGTGTTGTTGTTGCTGCTGCCCCTACCGTTAGGGGTCGGAGGAGGTCATCTAAAACTTGATGATATTGAATTAAGAAAGATATGCACAAATGATTAAGATAAGAAGAAGCTTCTTTTCATTATATATTTTGATTAAGTCCGAGGTCATATGAAACATCATGATATTTAAGAAAAAAATAAATAATTGAGATAAAAGAGCCTTTTCACGATACATTTTACAAAATTTTGCAAAGGCTTGTGACCGATGTTCATTGATGCTGATGTTCGATGGGACCACCAGAGCCTTGAATTCATGAAAATGGTTTTTGAAGGCGGCATCATATTCTTGTGTTGGAGATGGAGGCGATAGCATGAGAGAGATGAGAGAGAAGCACACGAGACACAAGATTGAATCTCCAAAGTGTGTGGAATACAGACAATAGATGAGTATATATAGAGGAGATCCTAGGGCTATATATAGAGACATTCTATATATAGCCAACACCCCTGCTCAAAGAAGGGTCTCTAACTGTGGATAAAAAAAAACCTTGGGGGCTCAAGGGAAAAACCCACAGCTCTATATACACCTACCACTATATTAAATTATTTTATAGTTACAAAGTATTATTCAAAGGAGCTACATCACTCCCATATATACAATAGCCATGAAGGCTGTGAAGGAGCTACATCACTCCCATATATACAATAGCCATGAAGGAGCTACATCACTCCCATATATATATGGGAGCTACATCACTCCCATATATACAATAGCCATGAAGGAGCTACATCACTCCCATATATACTTCATTACTCTTATGTGTACAATAGCCATGAAGGCTTTGAAGGAGTCATCGTCATCCATCTTCATGTTGTCTTGATCCATTCATGTAGGTTGGGTGCGAGTTTATCTTCGTGACGATGCCAAATAATATTTTTGTAGTCTCTTCTCTATATTGAAGCTCAACAATATACAATCCTGATCCATAAACCCTGTAATATGGAAGAAGTCTCCATAACAAATGGAAAACCATAATTTGGTTATAGAAATATGAGATTTACACGAAAAGATGTACACAAAGAAATAGACATAAAGGTATCTATTATATGGTTGCTTAGGAATATAGTCCATCCGCATGGACATGCATGGCAATGTCAACTTGTGGAAGATCATCCAATCAATGGCAAATGAACTAGATTTGGTAAGAGAATCTGGTTACTTGGAGAAGTTGACTTGGAAGATTGACCTGTCAATAAACACTAAAATAGAAAATGACACTCATTCTAGTTAGTAAGGATATCATGGAAAGCTAGAATCATATCTTTACCATGGGAAAAATCTATTACATAAGATCAAACCTCCAATATTATGAGTCAAGATAATGAGACAACTATAACTTGGATCAAACTTCCAGGATGACATGAAAGTAAACCTCATAAGATGACAGGACGAGAAATCAAACCTTTGACATGTAGTCAGGATGACATGATGTGAACATAAACCTCATAAGCTGACGGGATGAGAAATGACATCCATAGGTAGGATAACCAGACATGATGAAAAAGTGAACCTCTGAAACAATAATTAGGATAGTAAACCTCGTAAGATAGGCCGAGAAATCAAACGTGTGACATTCACAATAAGGATAGTAAACCTCATAAGATGACGGAACAAGCAATAGGCCAAGAAATCAAACGTGTGACATTCACAACAATAAGGATAGTAAACCTCATAAGATGACGGAACGAGAAATCAAACTTTTGACATCCGCAGGCAGCATGTAGCCAGGATGACATGATGTGAACATAAACCTCATAAGCTGATAGGACGAGAAATCAAACCTCTAACAGGAAGAGAAATCAAACCTCTGACATGTAGTCAGGATGACATGACGAGAATGTAAACCAACCCCGTAAGATGACGGGACAAGAATCAAACCTCTAACATGTAGTCAGGATGACATGACGTGAACATAAACCTCATAAGCTGACGGGATGAGAAATCAAACCTCTCAAGAAATATGCTCGACGGAATTTCTTGTTAGTTGCCATAGATTGAATTCCAAGACTTGACCACCATTATAGCCATTTAGACCTGCATGGTTGCATTGTCGACCACAAAAGACATTGATAGACTTAAATAAACCTAGTCAATCTGATGAGCCAAAGCCAAGGCACGGTGCATCCAATGACCATGGCATCATGGATACAATCCATGGAAACGTAGTCAACCATCATTGATGAAACATGTAACCATAATCATGGAGCAATACCATGGCATCATGGATAAAATCCTTGGAAACACAATCAACCAATATAGATTAGCCAAGTGAACCAACATCAACGAAACATGTAGCTTGGAATGACCAACATCAACGAAACATGTAACCATCACCATGGAACAACAATCCATGGAAACATAGTCAACCATCATCGATGAAACATGTAACCATCATGGAACAACACCATGGCATCATGGATACAATCCATGGAAACGTAGTCAACCATCATTGATGAAACATGTAACCATCATCATGGAACAACACCATGGCATCATGGACATTTTGACAAAAGAGCATCCATATGTATGCTTGAAAAATCATCATAAAACAGCACCATGGCATCATGGATCTTTTCCATGGGAACATAGTCAACCAATATCGATGAAATGTGTAACCATCACCATGGCATCATGGACATTTTGAGAAAACGTGTAACCATCATCAGGGAAGGAAACCATAGTATCATGAGACAACACCAAAGCATTAATACAAAGGTAAACCAAGTCAATGGATGCACATCCCATCAATATGAAAGAAACAAGATGCATTTAAAAGCATCACAATCAATATGGGAGAAACAATTGACATACCTTTTCTTGAGGATTTAATATGAGAATCATACCTATAGGCTCCTCATCTGAAAAGTGAGATTTGAGTATCCTCCGCGCACTTGATGGATACCTACCCATATAGCAGTTCTCATGATGGAGATAAGAATTATGTCTCCAAAAGATCTTCCTTAGGGTTACAAACTACTCCTGAATGGCTTCCATTAAAAGATGTCAAAATTAGCAAGTTATGATAGCCATATCAAACTCGACACCAAATGCAGGGTGAGAAAGGTAAAATTAGCGTGAACTTGTGTAAAATAGTAGTTATGCTCTCTCTAAGAGATGCTTGATAGTGGATTCATGTATGAATTTCAATACAATTTCTCATAGTTAATGCAAAACAAACTATAAAATAGAGAACTTATCTCGCCATAATCCAAACTCTCCTGCTCTTGTTGGCACCTAGTGCCTTCGCAAAATATCAAGGCCATGGTTAGCATAGATTTTCAGATTGATTTAGTTGAAAAAATATGTTAAGCTGCAATGTGTATATGATCAAGAAACCATCAAAAGTGAAATCATAGATTATCATATTGATTTAGTTGGAAAAATGATGAATATGTCAAGCTGCAATGTATATATGATCAAGAAACCATAAGAAGTGAAGATAGTAGCATTGCGTGTAAGAGTTAGTTTTCACAACATAAACCATCAAAAGTGATCACAAAAGAGGACTTAGCTATTTGTTGATGAAGAGATTTGTTTGACGATTAAGAGATTTGCATGACGATGAAGGCTCCATAGTTTAAGATCTTGCTTTAGTAGATTGAAGAATGGAAGTATGCTCCCACTTGAACGGCTCCGTAGTACTGGGTACCCAAAGATCATCAACTCAAAAAGCTGTCACCTTATTTTTCAATGGAATAAGACCCTTCTACCTTTGGCGCTCCTAGCAAACCTTCACGTTATTTATGCGTCTCTGCTCATACGGCTGAATATGTATGCTCATCTCTCAGCGTTAGTTATGCTTCCCTGCTCAATGCGTCTCTGCTCATACGGCTGAATATGTATGCTCATCTCTAAGCGTTAGGTATGCTTCTTTGCTCATACGGCTGAATATTGATATTGCACTGCGCTTACAACTTCAGACTTCTCTGCTCATCCATTCTCTATAAGGCTATCCGTTTTGCTAAGAAATTATAAGATTCATGCGCTGCTGCTGTACATGAACCAGAGATGGGATGCAAACTGTTGGCTATATATAGAGACATAAATAGAATGTCTCTATATATAGCCAACACAAACTTCTCAATCCAAAATAAGCACTAAGAAGCAAGAAAGCAACAATACATGTCATGCTTGTCCGAAATAAGCACTAAGAAGATAAAGCTAAATCGGACGGTGCAGTCTGGCTAATTCTGCAAGGCTCGTGCTCACTCTATCTCGGCTGCAAAGTAGCGCTCTTTCGCGCTCTATCTCTGCTGCACCTTTGTTCCTTGCTCTATCTCTCTGCTGCACCTTGCCTCTGCATGCAACCATGCACTCACGATTGGGCCTCATGCAGCCATGCACTCACGAGTGGGCCTCTCTATCCAAGCTGCACACGCATGTAGCCTTCTCTGCAATGCATGCAGCCTTCTCTGCATACTCTATAGAAACAAGTCACACACAGGGCCGCTAGATGGTGATTAGGAACATGCTCTGAGCAACGTAATCAGAGGCTATGACTAATTACATGCATACAGCTAATTACATGCATTCACCAAACAAAGCCGTAATTACATGCATAATCCACTCAAAACAGGTGATAACATCATTTATTTCTGACGACGAACAATAAGCAATAGGCTAATACACAATTAAGCAACAACAACAGAACAATATATCAAGGAGGAATACTACTTAGCTTCTTTGCTCGAGACGTCCGTGGAGCGTAGCCACAGCTCTGATACCATGTTGGAGATGGAGGCGATAGCATGAGAGAGATGAGAGAGAAGCACACGAGACACAAGATTGAATCCCTAGTGTGTGGAATACACACAATAGATGAGTATAAATAGAGGAGATCCTAGGGCTATATATAGAGACATTCTATATATAGCCAACATCTTGCACATCTATCGTGTCTAGTCCCATGTAATTCATGTCTATAAGAAGAAACTCTAAATAAGAAGGGAAGAAAGTGTAGCAATTTGCAAAAGCCATGTCTCCCTCCAAGTAGTTTGAGTATGTTGGCATTATAATCAATTTTTCTCAATCTAAGATATGGAAAATATACAAAGGGGCATTGGCTTTCCATTCTAACTCTCGCAACCCCCGCCTCTGTCACTTTTTTTAAAGGAAAATTGTGTATCTCTTCTACTAGTGGAATTTTTGAGCTCTTTATATTAATGATGATTGCATTACTAAGCAGGTAAGCGCGTATGATACCCATAAATTGGGGCCTACCTAGTGGAATTTAGCATTGTGGATCCTTGTCAAAAATTAATAAATTAAACTCCCAAATGAAGTTATTTTCTTTCATTTCAAATATGCAATTTGACTAAGCATTCTCAAGATCACCTCTACGATGTCTCCAATTCCAACATAGTTAAGTGCAACAATTATGGATCCACACACTAAAGTACCATATTTTCAAGATCTTTGATTCAATCTGGGTATTGAGTTGAAGAAACCACACAAATATTTGATAAAAAGAAAACAGGCAAAATAACAGTCCTAACAAGCATACAAAATGTTGTTCCAAAATTATAGTCCCAACAAGTACAAAATATATTGTTTCAAAATTTCATTTAGAGAAGAATAAAGCAAATAAAAGATCAATAACCAAGTGCAAAAACAACAACACAACTCCCCCCCCTTGCGGATGCCTGTTTTTGTCGCTCTACGAGTGTCATGATACATGGTGCTACTACTGAGCATCGTGTGTGCAACACTCAAAATGACGAACAACCGTTATATAAGCAATATCTTTGTATCGTTTAAGCAATGTTGCATCATTCAAGCAACATTGTCTGCATGGCATAAACGACGCATGCCATCGCATAAAGAAGGTTCATTTAAAAAACAATACTATGATGTGATGAACGGGCAACGCGTAAGCAATGCCCAATGTCTCTTTTACTTGATTAAAGACTGGCGTAATAGTGCAACAGTTCTCTCTGTCTCTCTCACATATACACACTAAAGTACTCCTCTCTCTCTCTCTCTCTCTCTCTCTCTCTCTCTCTCTCTAGAGAACAGGATGAATTGCAATCAACATTAATAGCAAATGTGCCCAATACATTGGTTGTTGTTAAGAAACCACCAAGCAAAGAAGAGTTCTTTCTTAAAAAAAGTACATTGACTACTACTCTCATGAATTATACTCAGAAAGTGCCCATTACTAAGGTCACCAAAGTTATGCAAGTTTCCATTCCTTGACATCCCAAAAAATAGTGTGCAGTCTCGGATAAATGATGGTGACCACTCATTCTCATTGGAATCATGCTCAAGGCTTCCTTGTTACAATGCCATAACGGATGAAATCAAAGAACTTGTTTAATCATTTTGGGAATTTGAAACATGTGTCTCCCTTATTAACAAGAAAGATGCCTGCAGAAAAAGAATCGAACAAAACTATTACATCAAGCATCCGATCCATCTTCTTGATTAGCCTCAAGTACATGAACCTTGTTTACTATAGTTACATGTGCTAATTATCATAGTACATTCACTATTGATAAATGGCATACTTGCATACTAGTTATTAATGCTAATTATGACACATGCCTACTAGTTAGGAAACTCGCCAGTTATACTAATTAACATGCATGCATGCTAGCTAGAATAATAAATAATGATAAGTAACATACCTGCATGCTTGTTATTAATGCTAACTATGACACATGCCTACTAGTTAGGAAACTCGCCAGTTATACTAATTAACATGCATGCGCGCTAGCTAGAATAATAAATAATGATAAGTAACATACCTGCATGCTTGTTAGTACAGTAAAATGGTACGAATGAAAGAAGTTAATCTTTCTCTGCTTGACTCATTAATGCTAGCTAGCATACATGTATGCTCATTAGCACACTCATTAATGCTGATCAGCATACTTGACTACTTGTTAGAACACTGAATCATGTTAACTAGCATACCTTTATGCTAACTACCATACTTGCATGCTAACTAGTATAACTGCATGTTAATTAGCATGCTTGTTAGCATACCTGCATACTTTTGTTAGAACACTAAATCATGCTAACTACCATACTTGCATGTAACTTAGCATATCTGCATGCTAGTTAGCATAATTTCATGCTTATTAGAACACTAAATCATGCTAACTACCATACATGCATGCTAATTAGTAAATTCATATTCTAACTATAGCATAATTGCATGTTAGTTGGCATACCTACATGCTAGGTAGCATATTGCATTCTTGTTAGAACACTAAATCATGCTAGTTACCATACCTGAATGCTAATTAGCACATTCAACATTCTAACTAGCATAACTACATGTTATTAGTTAGAATACTTGCTTACTAGTTAGCATGTTGCATTGTTAGAACACTTAATTATGCTAACTACCATACCTGCATTCTAATTAGCGCATTCATAATGCTAACTAGCATGACTGCATGGTAACTCACATACCTACATTCAAGTTAGAATAGTAAATCATTCTATTTAACATACTTGCATGATTGTTAGCACACTCATGTATGCTAACTAGCATACATGCATGCTAATTAGAATAGTAAATCATACCAACTAGTATACCCACGAATATGGACTTATTCATTCTTGCTTCTGGATGCTTTGTTCTTATTTTGTAGGTTGAGTTGTTTCAAAAATTCAAAGCTGCTCATCCATATTTTACAATCTTTAATTACGCTCATTTGAGTATTTGAAGCCCTTGCTTGTTTGTCGAGTGAAGGATAGATATACATGCTGCTATGATATCATGCTCAAATGTCTTTCTTCAAAGACACTCAACAAGAGTGAATGTACGATAGATGTGAGGTTTGTGTAGGAGATGTTGTAACCAAAGGTTGCATCGCACTGGTTTGTACTTTTTGTGGTGTGACACAGTTATAGGAATAAGCAGTCTACTCAAAGGAGATTTTTTTGGCCAATAAAAAGTCCTTCTAACCAAAGCCAAGGTACGCTATATCCCCGGATGTCCTCGATGGTGCATCATGACACTCAAATAGGATCCTCAATTTAATTTCTGGCACATCCGGTATGCTATATCCCCGGCAGATGTCCTCGATGGTGCATCATGACACCAAAGCCAAGGTACGCTATATCCCCGATGTCCTCTCGATGGTGCATCATGACACTCAAATAGGATCCTCAATTTAATTTCTCGCACATCCGGTATGCAAACCTTATCATTTCGGAATAAAAGACCATTTTGAATAAAAAATTGGTTGGCTTTTCCTTGATTCCCAAGGTTTTGATCTACCTCAGGGTTAAAACTTAATTTTGCCAAATTCTAATATTTTTTATTAAAAAAAATATGTATTGTATTTTCCCTTGAGTGAATCATACAAGTTAGAAGTAATTTCTGTGAAGCTAAGGTCATTAATTTCAACTATTCGACTCAATGCATGAGCGATTCAATTCAAGCTACCTTTTCTATATTTAATCATGAAATCAAAGTCCTGCATCAATTCAGCCCATCTTGCCTTTCTACCTTTGAAGTTTGGTTGATCACAAATACACTGATGATCCGTCAAGACCATAAATTGAGAGACGTAGATATACTGTATTCATGCCTTTAAAGCATAAATAATTGCATACAAATCTTTCTCCTGAACTAGGTATCTAGTCTGTGCATCGTTGAGTTTCTTACTGTGAGATCCCCCTGTTCCCACCGAGCAACGGATTCGGGTACTAGCAGCGGAAGTAGTACTTCTCGCACGGGACAGGGGTCCCACATTCGGGGCCTCGTCCACGGATATCCGGACAAGAGACTAATCCGTCGGTTTTTCCAAAACCGAACCCGGAAAAACTTCCCTTACCCGGAAAGCACGGGCGATTCCACCAGGATAATTTTTTTACTCTAACGTAGTCAAGATCATTACTGATCACGCTGATCCAACTGCACCTATAAAGATACTCGGTTGGATCAAGGAAGAAACTTGCACTTGGATCATTGGGATCAACGCTTTTTTCCCCATCAAGAGGCACAGCCGTTGATTCCTATCCATAGAACAATTACTATCCGGGACTTACTTCATCTATCGTAATAACAGAAATTGAGTCTCGGTTTACGGATCCATCAGTCCAGCCTAACCCCATCCGATCCCATGGGTTAGCCAACCGCCCAACCACTGTAGTGATGGGATCCAATTTGGAATTTGGTTAGGTTTTGTCCCGGGTACCAAGGAAAAGAGTTCCAAGGCCCCCTAGCCGGAATTTCATGCAAACATAAAACTAGCCACACCACTTACACACCCAATATGAAAATTGCCTTTTTCTTAGCATCAGCTAACTTTAAAACAATCCTTTAATGAAACCATAGTACCACTGATCACAATCTCCCAATTTATCCAGTTGATTCATAATTTCCCATCATTCCTTCATCAGAGTATCTATGGCATCATTGGCAACTAGAACGCTCACCACCTGTCCACACAGAGGCCGTTTCCATAGTTCCTAGCCCATAATACTCGGCAATATAATCACTTATCAAGATGGACTCTCGTTGAAGATCAGCAAGATCAACCAACAGATCCATATAAAAGAGCCATGGACTCATCCGTTGAGGACCAGCAAGGTCAGTCAACCAGATCCATGCCCGGTTTCACAAAACAACTCTTACTCCTTGTTCCAATATCTTCCTCGACGCACGCGTGGGTATCCTGGGCGACCCAGAGCCCGAGCACCGTATGGTCAGCACCCTCTAGGATCCTTCGCAGGTGACCTAGCGCTTCACTCATAGGCCGCTTCCTTGGTCCCTCATCCACCGTACCGGAAGCTCACCATTTTAATCGAACCGAGGCTGGTCAAGACCTCGGCCGACCTTGCTACGCGAGACGTCCTCCATTGACTCTCCGTCAGCAGTTGCAACTTTATCAGTTAGGTCTCCACGACCTTAATCACAAGACGGTCAAAATGCTTCCCCAGCATTCTTGACATAAAACAGCCATTTACAAACAGCATTTACAAACAGTTTACAAATACAGTTTCTATATTAACTCTCATTTTTCCACATTATCCCTCATTAATCCACATTACTTATTCCACATTCCATGTATATGTGTACTCATCCAATCACCTCCTTTTCCATCTCTTCACTTCAGATTCCTTCACATCACATATCATATATTCACATCCATATCCACATCCATACATCCACATCCACATCCACATTCACATCCATACATCCACATCTACATGCTTATCTCCATTTTCACATCCTCATTTATACATCCACATCCCATATCCACATTCATACATACACATCCATATCCACATCCATATCCGCATTCATACATACACATCCATATCCACATCCACATGCATACATTCATTATCACGTCCTCATTCATACATCCACATCCACATACATACATACATACATCCACATCCACATACATACATACATACATCCACATCCACATCCACATTCTCATTCACATCTATACATCCATATCTACATGCACATTCACATCCATACATCCACATCTATATCCTCATTCACATCCATACATCCACATTCATGCATCCACATCTACATGCCTACATCCATACATACACATCCACATTTACATCCATGCATCCACATCCACATCCTCATTCACATCCATACATCCACATTCATACATCCACATCCACATCCACATTCACATCCATACATCCACATCTACATGCTTATCTCCATTTTCACATCCTCATTTATACATCCACATCCCATATCCACATTCATACATACACATCCATATCCACATCCACATGCATACATACATCCACATCCACATTCCCATTCACATATATACATCCATATCTACATGCACATTCACATCCATACATCCACATCTATATCCTCATTCACATCCATACATCCACATTCATGCATCCATACATCCACATTCATACATCCTCATCCACATCCACATTCACATCCATACATCCACATTCATACATCCACATCCACATCCATACATCCACATTCATACATCCACATCCACATCCACATTCACATCCATACATCCACATTCATACATCCACATCCACATCCACATGCATCTTATCATATCTTATCACTTCCCATATCTTTTATGCATACCTCTATGCATGAAATTCAATTATGCTAAAAGTAACACTTTTATAATAAAATATTCAACTTTTATGCATACCTCTATGCATGAAATCCAATATGATAAAAGTAACACTTTTGATATAAAAAAAAATTATCCTTTATGCATACTTCTATGCATGAAAATTAAAAATGATAAAAGTAACACTTTTGATATAAAAATTTTCCTTTATGCATCCTTCTATGCATGAAAATTAAAAATGATAAAAATAACACTTTTAATATTAAAAAAAATTATCCTTTATGCATACTTCTATGCATGAAAATTAAAAAATGATAAAAGTAATACTTTTGATATAAAAAAAAATTATCCTTTATGCATGATATTAAAATTCAATTTCTCCATGATTATAATGAAATTCTTTCAATTAATCTAGGATGATAATTCCTAGAATATGGTAGGAAGTCCTCTTTTTATGCTTTGAATGAAATTATTTTATGCATAATTTTTATAAAAATTTTGCCATAGCTCCGCTGCTATGACTGATAAATCTCAATTTTTTCTAAGGGATAAAGCTTATCATTAAGGAAATAATTAAAATGATCTCTAATTGGATCATTAATCTATAGTGGATTGAATCATCAATATGCATAAACTAAAAGCATAGAAAAAAGCCATTAAATTGGCCTCAAGCATAGCTTAATCTTGGGTTAAGGAAAAGCTTTATGAAAAGCTTGATTTGGATTGAGAACGGGTCATGAGTATGACCATTTCTTGAGTGAGAGAGAGAATTTACATAAAAATCATTAGAATTTAAACACAAATGAAAATTAACTTCAATAGCATTTATTAACTTATGTAACTCTTCACTACTATTCAAACTTCAATAGTATTTAAAGAAAAACCATACCAATTAAACTTCTCAAGCTTGAGAGGGGTTGAGAAGAGAGAAACATTGAGAAATTATAGAAAGATCAATATTCACTAATTACCTTACAACTTGCTTGATTCTTTGTTCACGGTAGAGGCCCCCAACCAATCAATTGGTTAAGTATGTTGATGGAGCCACTAATGGGGATTGAAGAAAGAGGGAAGCTCCAAAAACTAGTGAATTATTAAATGAATTCACAGTTCTTGGCTTAGGTGGAGTAGAGTAACGATGCATAAACACTAACTATTTTTCAACAAGGGGGAGGCTTCTATTTATAGGAAAAATTGAGCTCCTAACCAAACAAACTGATTCTAGAATTTTCTAAATCAGTTTGGTCAATATTTGACCATTTTTAGGTCAGTTAAGCTAACTTTTTGGAACTAGACTTAAATGAGGAGAGAGGAGAGATGAAATATCTCAATTTTTATGAGTTTAAAACTCATTCAAGCATGTGAAATATGCACCTCCTTTAAAGAACTCCCTTTCCTTACATATGTCATATTTTTAATATTGCTCATAGTTTTTTACTAATAAACCTTGTACATTTTCAACTCTTCATCTTATGTGAAATATGCACCTCCTTTAAAGAACTCCCCTTCCTTACATATGTCATACTTTTAATATTGCTCATAATTTTTTTATTAATAAACCTTGTACATTTTCAACTCTTCATCTTATGTGAAATATGCACCTCCTTTAAAGAACTCCCCTTCCTTACATATGTCATACTTTTAATATTGCTCATAATTTTTTTACTAATAAACCTTGTACATTTTCAACTCTTCATCTTATGTGAAATATGCACCTCCTTTAAAGAACTCCTCTTCCTTACATATGTCATACTTTTAATATTGCTCATAATTTTTTACTAATAAACCTTGTACATTTTCAACTCTTCACCTCATGTGAGCATTTACTCATTTTTGGGTATTTTCTTTTTACAAGTTGGATTTATCTCTTCCCTACACATGGATTGATGCTATTGGTCCATAGGAACCTTAATTGGACCATAGTCTAAAGATTTCTGAAAATCTAGACCCTTAGACTAAGGTTCTTTATAGCTATTTTCAGTTAATTCCAATTGCACATTGAAAAATTCTTTTTGAATTTCTGTTTCAGGGGAACTCATCTGAATTAGAAGAGATATTTTTCTATCCAAAAATATTCAAAATCTGAATATTCTCTCTCTAGAATATTTTTCTCTCTCTAGGCTAAAACAGATAGAAACAAGGTCTTTATATTTCTGAAGAGGGATTGATTACAGGGAAAGATACTAGACATCAAAAAGGGGGTGGGGGAGGAATCTTACATTCTACCCCACTTAAAAAACGCGAGATGTCCTCATCTCGCAACTTGTGATAATTTCGCAAGATTCACGAATATGAGACTTAGAGAAAAATTTTAATCAAGATTAACCACCAAGATAAGTCTTAAAGAGAGCAAGATTCAAAATACGAACAAGATTTAAACTTTATTCATTCTCGGAACTTATACAGTAAAGATAGAGGAACTCTTTACACTTCCATAAGCCCGTCCATCATATGGTCACAAAAGCAGTCCTCACAAGCTGCACAAGTATAAGGTAACTCATCTATGGGAATGATTCTGTGGGTTATTGCTGCGCCTATCTCAGTGGTATGAGGTGTTCTAACAAGAGGACCTCTGAGAGGCAAGCCAAAAACGGGGTAAAGGCATATCTTCTCATGAGGAAGAAAACACGCCAGTAAGAAGACCCGCTCAGAAAACCCAGGATGTCTTGATCTCATGACGCAGTAGTATCGGGGACCCAAACCCAAAGCTTCAATAACCATGGCCAAGCGGACATTGTTACGAAAGTGCTGCTGACCCCAGGGTGTTACCCTAGTTATGTCTTGATAGGTCCGCCATTTTGTCTGCGCTACAGAAGTTCCCAAGTGAGGGAAAAGTGAGCGCTCATACTGCTCTATAAAATCTTTCTTCACAGACTCCCTTGCGTCTTGAAGGTGAGAAATCATTAGGGATAAAACTAGTTCTTGTTGCCAAGCCATGAAGGAGATTAAGAAAGAAAGGAGATCGATGGAAGTAAGATTACTGTGAGCGACAAGTAAAAGTTACGACTTATATAAAGGAAGGAGCTAGCGTAACTTAGAAGCCAACGGTAACTTGCCACTGAAGTTTTACCGTCTTTCCATGATTTGGGTTTGACACATTTTTCTATAGAAGGCATTAAGAACTTTGAGATGAGGAGATAAAAGAAGCTCGTAAGCTAAGTCACTTACTTTCTTTGAAGTCAGATAAGGCTCACAATATCTGGGGGATAACTTCTTAAACTCCCCAATAGATAAAGAACTTCTTTTGTGCCGTACTCGAATGAAAACCAAAACCTTGGTATCCAAAACACCGATTTTCACTTCTGAACTCATTGTTCTGAATCCTTAAAATAGGCGTGACTCCTGAGAAGTATTCTAGGAAAAGGGTCTTCCTTTTTTAAACAGAAACTTTCTTTTATTTTAGAGAGGGAATAATTATAAGATCAGAAAGGGAGATTCTTACTCCTGTATACCTCGAAGGTTGGGGAGGAATCTTACATTCTACCCCACTTAAAAAGTGCGAGATGTCCTCATCTTGCAAGGTAGAGGACAGCTCTTTTTCTTAAGATCCAATTTTATTCTGGGGTTCCTTATATTCTGGTCAACCCAACAGAACACTAGGATAAATATCCCTTATATAGAACTCATCATTAAATAACAATTCATTCAGATTATATCATTCATATCTTTAACATGATAATGGTCCATTAGACCGAAAAGTTTCCTTCGGAACATTCCTCCACGGAAATTCAGTCAAGCAAGTCCTCAATTTGACATCCCTTAACTTGATCTACCGATCAAGTATTAACAGCAGCAATCTGACAGCACAACCCACTAATCTCATAGTGATTTGCTGAATTCATTATCATCATTCTAGTTATGAATATCATCACAGGGACTCGTCCCATTCCCCCTCATTGTGGTTTCATTATATTTCAACTAATTTTTTAAAAATCATCATTTTTCAATCAGAATTTTCAATCAGAATCCAAATCAATTCATCCATTCTCAAACAGAATTAAAAATCATATCAATCACATTCGAAATCATCATCTAGATAGCATTAACGCTTATAATTTCAAGTCTTAGATTTACTCGTATATACTGTCAGTAAAGAGCTGCAGTATACTCTCGGTATATACGGGTAGTCACGGCCCTTGGAATTATAAGGTAACTACTATCATGTCTAGGCCTCAAGAAAGTCAAGGATTCTATATAATTGCGGTACTTCCATCTGAAGACCCAACTACCAAATTACGAATTTCAGTTTGAATATCAAATTGTATGAATTATCTCACACAATTATAACCTTTTTGTGTTTCTTAATAAATTTTTGATATATTTGTCTTCTCAGTTGATCTTTATTAACCAAATGCTCTGATACCAACTGTGAGATCCCCCTGTTCCCACCGAGCAACGGATTCGGGTACTAGCAGCGGAAGTAGTACTTCTCGCACGGGACAGGGGTCCCACATTCGGGGCCTCGTCCACGGATATCCGGACAAGAGACTAATCCGTCGGTTTTTCCAAAACCGAACCCGGAAAAACTTCCCTTACCCGGAAAGCACGGGCGATTCCACCAGGATAATTTTTTTACTCTAACGTAGTCAAGATCATTACTGATCACGCTGATCCAACTGCACCTATAAAGATACTCGGTTGGATCAAGGAAGAAACTTGCACTTGGATCATTGGGATCAACGCTTTTTTCCCCATCAAGAGGCACAGCCGTTGATTCCTATCCATAGAACAATTACTATCCGGGACTTACTTCATCTATCGTAATAACAGAAATTGAGTCTCGGTTTACGGATCCATCAGTCCAGCCTAACCCCATCCGATCCCATGGGTTAGCCAACCGCCCAACCACTGTAGTGATGGGATCCAATTTGGAATTTGGTTAGGTTTTGTCCCGGGTACCAAGGAAAAGAGTTCCAAGGCCCCCTAGCCGGAATTTCATGCAAACATAAAACTAGCCACACCACTTACACACCCAATATGAAAATTGCCTTTTTCTTAGCATCAGCTAACTTTAAAACAATCCTTTAATGAAACCATAGTACCACTGATCACAATCTCCCAATTTATCCAGTTGATTCATAATTTCCCATCATTCCTTCATCAGAGTATCTATGGCATCATTGGCAACTAGAACGCTCACCACCTGTCCACACAGAGGCCGTTTCCATAGTTCCTAGCCCATAATACTCGGCAATATAATCACTTATCAAGATGGACTCTCGTTGAAGATCAGCAAGATCAACCAACAGATCCATATAAAAGAGCCATGGACTCATCCGTTGAGGACCAGCAAGGTCAGTCAACCAGATCCATGCCCGGTTTCACAAAACAACTCTTACTCCTTGTTCCAATATCTTCCTCGACGCACGCGTGGGTATCCTGGGCGACCCAGAGCCCGAGCACCGTATGGTCAGCACCCTCTAGGATCCTTCGCAGGTGACCTAGCGCTTCACTCATAGGCCGCTTCCTTGGTCCCTCATCCACCGTACCGGAAGCTCACCATTTTAATCGAACCGAGGCTGGTCAAGACCTCGGCCGACCTTGCTACGCGAGACGTCCTCCATTGACTCTCCGTCAGCAGTTGCAACTTTATCAGTTAGGTCTCCACGACCTTAATCACAAGACGGTCAAAATGCTTCCCCAGCATTCTTGACATAAAACAGCCATTTACAAACAGCATTTACAAACAGTTTACAAATACAGTTTCTATATTAACTCTCATTTTTCCACATTATCCCTCATTAATCCACATTACTTATTCCACATTCCATGTATATGTGTACTCATCCAATCACCTCCTTTTCCATCTCTTCACTTCAGATTCCTTCACATCACATATCATATATTCACATCCATATCCACATCCATACATCCACATCCACATCCACATTCACATCCATACATCCACATCTACATGCTTATCTCCATTTTCACATCCTCATTTATACATCCACATCCCATATCCACATTCATACATACACATCCATATCCACATCCATATCCGCATTCATACATACACATCCATATCCACATCCACATGCATACATTCATTATCACGTCCTCATTCATACATCCACATCCACATACATACATACATACATCCACATCCACATACATACATACATACATCCACATCCACATCCACATTCTCATTCACATCTATACATCCATATCTACATGCACATTCACATCCATACATCCACATCTATATCCTCATTCACATCCATACATCCACATTCATGCATCCACATCTACATGCCTACATCCATACATACACATCCACATTTACATCCATGCATCCACATCCACATCCTCATTCACATCCATACATCCACATTCATACATCCACATCCACATCCACATTCACATCCATACATCCACATCTACATGCTTATCTCCATTTTCACATCCTCATTTATACATCCACATCCCATATCCACATTCATACATACACATCCATATCCACATCCACATGCATACATACATCCACATCCACATTCCCATTCACATATATACATCCATATCTACATGCACATTCACATCCATACATCCACATCTATATCCTCATTCACATCCATACATCCACATTCATGCATCCATACATCCACATTCATACATCCTCATCCACATCCACATTCACATCCATACATCCACATTCATACATCCACATCCACATCCATACATCCACATTCATACATCCACATCCACATCCACATTCACATCCATACATCCACATTCATACATCCACATCCACATCCACATGCATCTTATCATATCTTATCACTTCCCATATCTTTTATGCATACCTCTATGCATGAAATTCAATTATGCTAAAAGTAACACTTTTATAATAAAATATTCAACTTTTATGCATACCTCTATGCATGAAATCCAATATGATAAAAGTAACACTTTTGATATAAAAAAAAATTATCCTTTATGCATACTTCTATGCATGAAAATTAAAAATGATAAAAGTAACACTTTTGATATAAAAATTTTCCTTTATGCATCCTTCTATGCATGAAAATTAAAAATGATAAAAATAACACTTTTAATATTAAAAAAAATTATCCTTTATGCATACTTCTATGCATGAAAATTAAAAAATGATAAAAGTAATACTTTTGATATAAAAAAAAATTATCCTTTATGCATGATATTAAAATTCAATTTCTCCATGATTATAATGAAATTCTTTCAATTAATCTAGGATGATAATTCCTAGAATATGGTAGGAAGTCCTCTTTTTATGCTTTGAATGAAATTATTTTATGCATAATTTTTATAAAAATTTTGCCATAGCTCCGCTGCTATGACTGATAAATCTCAATTTTTTCTAAGGGATAAAGCTTATCATTAAGGAAATAATTAAAATGATCTCTAATTGGATCATTAATCTATAGTGGATTGAATCATCAATATGCATAAACTAAAAGCATAGAAAAAAGCCATTAAATTGGCCTCAAGCATAGCTTAATCTTGGGTTAAGGAAAAGCTTTATGAAAAGCTTGATTTGGATTGAGAACGGGTCATGAGTATGACCATTTCTTGAGTGAGAGAGAGAATTTACATAAAAATCATTAGAATTTAAACACAAATGAAAATTAACTTCAATAGCATTTATTAACTTATGTAACTCTTCACTACTATTCAAACTTCAATAGTATTTAAAGAAAAACCATACCAATTAAACTTCTCAAGCTTGAGAGGGGTTGAGAAGAGAGAAACATTGAGAAATTATAGAAAGATCAATATTCACTAATTACCTTACAACTTGCTTGATTCTTTGTTCACGGTAGAGGCCCCCAACCAATCAATTGGTTAAGTATGTTGATGGAGCCACTAATGGGGATTGAAGAAAGAGGGAAGCTCCAAAAACTAGTGAATTATTAAATGAATTCACAGTTCTTGGCTTAGGTGGAGTAGAGTAACGATGCATAAACACTAACTATTTTTCAACAAGGGGGAGGCTTCTATTTATAGGAAAAATTGAGCTCCTAACCAAACAAACTGATTCTAGAATTTTCTAAATCAGTTTGGTCAATATTTGACCATTTTTAGGTCAGTTAAGCTAACTTTTTGGAACTAGACTTAAATGAGGAGAGAGGAGAGATGAAATATCTCAATTTTTATGAGTTTAAAACTCATTCAAGCATGTGAAATATGCACCTCCTTTAAAGAACTCCCTTTCCTTACATATGTCATATTTTTAATATTGCTCATAGTTTTTTACTAATAAACCTTGTACATTTTCAACTCTTCATCTTATGTGAAATATGCACCTCCTTTAAAGAACTCCCCTTCCTTACATATGTCATACTTTTAATATTGCTCATAATTTTTTTATTAATAAACCTTGTACATTTTCAACTCTTCATCTTATGTGAAATATGCACCTCCTTTAAAGAACTCCCCTTCCTTACATATGTCATACTTTTAATATTGCTCATAATTTTTTTACTAATAAACCTTGTACATTTTCAACTCTTCATCTTATGTGAAATATGCACCTCCTTTAAAGAACTCCTCTTCCTTACATATGTCATACTTTTAATATTGCTCATAATTTTTTACTAATAAACCTTGTACATTTTCAACTCTTCACCTCATGTGAGCATTTACTCATTTTTGGGTATTTTCTTTTTACAAGTTGGATTTATCTCTTCCCTACACATGGATTGATGCTATTGGTCCATAGGAACCTTAATTGGACCATAGTCTAAAGATTTCTGAAAATCTAGACCCTTAGACTAAGGTTCTTTATAGCTATTTTCAGTTAATTCCAATTGCACATTGAAAAATTCTTTTTGAATTTCTGTTTCAGGGGAACTCATCTGAATTAGAAGAGATATTTTTCTATCCAAAAATATTCAAAATCTGAATATTCTCTCTCTAGAATATTTTTCTCTCTCTAGGCTAAAACAGATAGAAACAAGGTCTTTATATTTCTGAAGAGGGATTGATTACAGGGAAAGATACTAGACATCAAAAAGGGGGTGGGGGAGGAATCTTACACTTACTCTCGAAGGCCACAAGCTTCCCATCCTAGAACAAAGTTGTGCCGACCGCAAAATCACTAGCATCAGTCTCTACAATGTAAGCCCTACTAGGATCTGCTAAGGCTAACACAGGAGCATCTCGACTTTAATATTTCAAAGTATCAAAATTTTCCTATAGCTTCTCATTCCACTCAATTGGAGAATTAGACTTCTTATTTTTACCCTTAAGAAGGTTGGTAAAATGCACTGTCAACTTCGAATAATCCTTAATAGTTGTCCATCCTTGTACTTGATGAACATGGTCAAAACAAACCCAAGATCTCTTCAGATCACCATCTCCAATGCGCTACATATGGTTAACCCTAGATATAAGATCTTTTGTAGACATTTTGAATGCATAGCATCTTTCTGTCTCAAATCGGCTTCCATGAAAGAAAATCATAAGGACATTATCTTTCTATCTTAAATCAACTTCCATTAAAAAAATTTAAAGGGACATTATCTTTTTAAATCTAGGATGCTCGATTTCATTCCTTGCGCACTTGTCCTTCATTCTGAGATTCTCTAACCATTTTTTGAATCTACACAAAACACAAACCTTTTGAACCATATAAGTAGATATTATTTTTAATGTGAATTTAAAAATATATAGTTGAGATGACACCTTTGGGATTAAATACATTTGCTAAAGAAGTTCGAACTACTCCATGTGATTGATGTTACTACCTTCTTTGACATGCTTTCTAACAACACAATCCAAGACCAAACGCTTTGCAATGTTCATTTAGATCTTTCTAGGACCCGAGGTTATAGCATTTGAAATTGCATATTTAATAAGCTCTAAGGTACCCGAGGTTATAGCATTTGAAATTGCATCTTTAATAAGCTCTAAGGTACCTCTACAAAGCCATATTTGAAGATCCTCTTTGAACATCATGCATGTGCATACCTTGGTGTATCATTAGTCTTGACATCTATTTGTTGTGTGGCATACAATAATATGCCTTGACATCTCTCTGTCATATGGCTTACAGAAATATGCTTGTGCAATACAAATAGCTTTGCATATTGGTCTACTTTTGCAATAAAAGCATGTAAATAATCCATAACCTTTCATCGAGACGCTAATACGACACACTTTATGAGTCAATTTTCTTGATTCACCATTGTTTGCAAGTAATGAGCATTTTTCATATAAATAATTAATCAAATGATAAAAATAATTACTAGCCCAAGATGTTCGATTCGGAGAGCCCGTGATTGTGAGACTTCCACAAAGCACATGCATACACACCACCGCTATAACTACTCTTTTTGACTATTCCAAGGAACTTCACATGCCTCTCCAATCGGTTTGGTCTAACAATGACCATCAAAGTTTTGCTCCATTCTTTTTATGGGAAAAATCATGTGGACCAGTTACACTAAAGAGCTCAAATGCAATATTGTAGTTGTAAATACCAGGAATCTCAACTTCTTCTAAAGAATTACATTCCAATAGTACTCTTCGTAAAATATATGCATTACATTCTCTAGATAGAATAAATTGCACAATAATGTTCTTTATGATCTCTTGATTGAGACCTAGAGCTACAGAAGCTGGAGATTCCTAAACAACAAGATCAATGAATGAAGAGGTTTTTTTTTAAAAAAACTTTGTAGAGACCCCTCCAACCTTTATCACAAGGTTTTCAAAAGAAATCTCTTTATCCAAAATAATATATGGTTCTTATCCAACAATACTTGTTGACTTAATAGGCAAGAGCTCGCCCATCTCGCTAGATGCCAACTTTAATGTAAACACAACCATGCCAACTTTTTGAAGTAAACACAACCATGCCATGCTTGAATATCAATGAAATCTTTTCCATTGACAACCAAAAAATACCCATCTACTTGTTTTTTAATCGGTTCATTCTCGAACCTCCCAACCAAAATGTACAATAAAACAGATGCCATAATGTGAAAGTACCATAGAATACCAAATAAAAAGCTTGATAAAACACTAAAAACAACAAAAAAGAACATAATCAACCAATGACACCCCCCAAAAAGGTAAAAATTATAAACAAACATGTGAAAGAGAGAATATTGTAAGAAAACAAAAAAACAAATCAATACTATGATTTATTGCTTAATGTATCACGATTTTAAAGTGTAAACCAGAAGACAAAATCTCATAAAGTTTTATATAAGAAAACTATAAATAAAAATAATCTCCGTAATTTAATATAAACACAAATCATGAATTAAATTACTAAATATAAAATCTATTTCTAGATTTTATCATAATAAACTAATAATAATTTATATATTATTAACTAACCATTAAATTTAACATTCAATGATAAATAAATTATCTTTACCTTTTATATAATTTAAATTAATTAATTAAATATACTAATTTATTTATTTATTTATTTTACTATTACTATTTGTTAATTTTTCAACTATTAGTCTTTCCCTACCTCTCTCTCTCTCTCTCTCCCCCCTTAATCTTTCTCTCAACCTCTCTTTTTTTCTCTCTCCTTCTCAACCTCTTTGTCTATGTCCCTCACTCTCCCTCTCCAAAACCTATCTCCCTCCCTCCCATGTTAGATTAAGGTGAACCCCCCCTCCCCATGATAGGGTGCTGACACCATATCATGGGAGGAGGAAGAGGGTGGGCTCTCCCTAATCCCTCCTTCCCTACCTCTCTCTCACTCACTCTCTCTTCCCCCCCCTCTCTCTCTTTCTTCTATATCTATCTCCCTGGCACCATATCATGGGAGGAGGGAGATCAGGCTCACCCTAGGTTATCTCCCCCCCTTCCATGATAGGGCACCTGCTCCCTTTCATGGGAGGGGGGAAAGGCGAGCTCTCCCTACTATATCTATATATATATATCTCTCCTTCCCCACATCTCCCTTTCCCTCTCCCTCTCCCTCTCCTGAATTTATATCCCCCCTAATGATAGGGTGTGTCAGCACCCTATCATGGGAGGAGGAAGAGGGTGGGATCATCCTAATCTCTATCCCTACCTCTATGTCACTTTCTCTCCTTCCCTACCCTCTCTCTCTCTCTCTCTCTCTACATCTCCCTTTCCCTCTCCCTGTCCCGAATTTATCTCCTCGCCCCCCTCGATAAGAAGCCAATGCCCTATCATAGGGGGGGTGAAAGGCGAGCTTGCCCTAATTTATCTCGCCCCCTCCCATGATAGGGCATCGGTGCCCTATCATGGGAGGGGGACGAGGGTAGGCTCGTCCTAGTCTCTCTCTCCTTACCTCTCTCCCACTCTCTCTGCTTACCTAATCTCTCTCTCTCTCTCTCTCTCTCTTGTTCTCTCTATCTCTATCTCCTTACCTCTCACTCACTCTCTATCCTTCTCGATCTCTATCTCTCTCTCTCTCTTTCGAATCTATGCCCTCGTTGACTACTCTCTTCCCTCCCTCCCCCAAACTATGCCCACATCTCGTTTCTCTCCCACCATCCTGCCTAATATCTATCCCTACATCTCCCTCACTCTCTCTCCTTTTGTACCTCCCTCTCTCACTCTCTCTCTCTCTCCTTTGTACCTCCATCTCTCTCTCTCTCTCTCTCTCTCTCTCTCTCTCTCTCTCTCTCTCTCTCTCCATCCTCTTGAATCTATCTCCCTCCCCTCTCCCATGATAGGGCACTGACCTATCTCATGAGACGGCACTAACGTGTCATCAGAAGGGTGGGAGAGCGGGCTCGCCTTAATCAATCTCCCCCCTCTGCCCTATCATGGGAGGGGGGGAAGGGCAAGCTTTTTGTCTCTCTCTTTCTCTCTCTCTCTGTGGACTGCACTATCCCCCTTGCACCCCCCTTCCCCTTTCAATTGTACTCTCCCCCCTCCACAACCTATGCCTCCATCTCTCTTCCCTCCCACCCTCGTGCCTAATCTCTCACCCTACCATTCCCTTACTCTCTCTCCTTCCTTGCCTCACTCTCTATCTCTCTCTCTCCCTCTCTCTCTCTCTCTCTCCCTCACTCCCTCTGCTTCCCTACCTCTCTCTCTCTCTCTCTCTCCCCCCCTATCTCTCTCTCTCCCTCACTCTCTCTCTCCCCCCTCTCTTGCTCCCTCACTCTCTCTCCTTCGCTACCTCTCTCTCTCTCTCTCTCTCTCTCTCTCTCTCTCTCTCTCTCTCTCTCTCTCTCTCTCTCTCTCTCCCTCTTTTGGATCTTTCTTCCCCCTCCATGATAGGGCATCAACGCCCTATCATGGAGAAAAGCAGGGGGAGACTCGCCTCTCTCTCTCTCTCTCTCTCTCTCTCTCTCTCTCTCTCTCTCGGGGGTGCAAGCAGGAGAGCATAGTTGAGGAGGGGGAAAGAGAGAGATTACGACGAGTCCCCCATGAACTACTGCATGACATTTGAGGTTAGTTTTCTTGAAATTTTCTACTTATCATGTTAGCTTTCAATAATAATACTCATTTATGTATATATTTCAAAATATACAATTAACACATTTATGCTTACGTGTGCCAGAAAATGTCCTACAGACTTCAAAGAGAGATACATGTTATTATTATCCATCATGGTATGGAAGTTGGTCGTGGATCAATCATGCAAATACAAACCAACAAAATTGTGTATGGTGTTTCTTTACCATAACTCCATGGTAGTACGGAAGTTAGATGTGGATATATAATTTCATGGAAACACAAACCAACTAAATTGTGCATGGTGTTTCTTTACCAATTCATCAGCAGAGTAGAACTCCATGTTGTATGTTGTGAGGAGATGAATGTACCACTCTCATATCCCGTGCACAATGGAGAGATATATCACCTTGATGAAGCGATTGGCTTTATCGTTCTTTGGCCAACCAAATTCTTGGTAGTAATAAGTTTTCTAAGTGTTTTGCATTCTAACAATTATGTTCAATCAATAATTTATGTGGTAAATTTAGTTCGATGATTAAGAAATGTATTTTGAGAATAAGATAGAGAGAGTTATATTGTCTATGGAAGATGATAGAGTTAGAGTGCATGATCTTGAGAAAGAGACTGATTTTTAGTCACTGCCATTAAGGAAAATAACTAAGCATACAATTGAGCAAGAAGAATCAAGATCTAAGACCAAAAGCCAGGTGGTAACATTCAAGAAAACACAACGTACTAAAAAGAAGGATGAGGATTTCTATCTAGAGAGAAAGGCAACCAAGAAGTCTTGACAAAAAGGTTCTAGTGCACAAAAACAACTGTGTGGGCACAAACAAACGTTGTAGTAGAGAGTTTAAGAAGAGACACTACAAAAGTGTTAATCCAACTCTAGGATTAACAAGAGGCACCGCCATTATCTTACATCAAGGAGTCACGGTAGATACACCGAAGAGTCATACATTCAAGATATCAAGCAATAGTGTCCAAAGCTACAGCTTGGACAAGCGCCCGTAATGGTGTGATGGAGTATTTATGGCGATTTTCGCTTCAAGAGTGTGTGGGAGCAAGTTAGGATGAAGTCCTAAGTGATGTACTTCATGGGTATATTATGAGAGTAGTCATTGTAATAGCATTAGGCCTCTTATGAGCCTAAAGTACCTAGCCGGCCATAGTTTAAGTGAGTGTGAACACTCATGGCCATATATATAAGTAAATTTTTCTCATAATACAACATGCTCTCCCATTGTGCAATTGAGTCTTACTCTTGCTAATCCTCTTACTAATCTCTCTCCCTTATGCTAACAATCATGCAAGTATGTTGTGAAATAGAATGATTTACTATTCTAACTTGAATATAGGTATCTGAGTTACCATGCAGTTATGCTAGTTAGCATTATGAATGCGCTAATTAGAATGCACGTATGGTAGTTAGCATAATTAAGTGTTCTAACAAGCATGCAACATGCTAACTAGTAAGCAAGTATTCTACCTAATAACATGTAGTTATGCTAGTTAGAATGTTGAATGTGCCAATTAGCATTCAAGTATGGTAGGCTAGCATGATTTAGTGTTCTAACAAGTATGCAATATACTAACTAGCATGTAAGTATACCAGCTAGCATGTAGGTATGCCAACTAACATATGCAATTATGCTAGTTAGAATTATGAATGCGCTAATTAGCATGCATGTATGGTAGTTAGCATGATTTAGTGTTCTAACAACCATGAAATTATACTAACTAGCATGTAGATATGCTAACTAACATGCAAGTATGGTAGTTAGCATGCAGGTATGGTAGTTAGCATGATTTAGTGTTCTAACAAGTATGCAGGTATGCTAACAAGCACACAAGCATGCTAATTAACATGCAATTATACTAGTTAGCAAGCTGCAAGTATGGTAGTAAGCATAAAGGTATGCTAGTTAACATGATTTAGTGTTCTAACAAGCAGTCAAGTATGGTGATCAGTATTGATGAGTGTGCTAATGAGCATACATGTATGCAAGCTAGCATTAATGAGTCAAGCAGAGAAAGATTAACTTCTTTCGTTCATACCATGTAACTGTACTATTAAGCATGTAGGTATGTTATCATTATTTATTATTCTAGCTAGCATGCATACATGTTAATTTGTATAATTGGCGAGTTTCCTAACTAGTAGAGGCAGGTGTCATAGTTAGCATGAATAACTAGTATGCAAGTATGCCATTTATCAACAGTGAATGTACTATGATAGTCTGCACATGTAACTAGTAAACAAGGTTCATGTACTTGAGGCTAATCGAGTAAATGGACCGGATGCTTGATGTAATAGTTTCGTTTGATTCTTTTTCTGCAAACATCTTTCTTGTTAAGGGAGATACATGTTTCAGACTGCCAGAAGAATTAAACAAGTTCTTTGATTTCATCCGTTTTATGGGATGGTAATGTGGAAGCCTTGAGCATGATTGATGTACAAGGAATGCCTGGAAACTTGCATAACTTTGGTGGCCTTAGTAATGGGTGCTTTCTGAGTATAATTCATGAGAGTAGTGAATGTACTTTTCTTAAGAAAGAACTCTTCTTTTCTTGGTGGTTTCTTAACAACAACCAATGTATTAGGCACATTTGCTATTATTGTTGATTGCAGTTCATCCAGTTCTCTAGAGAGAGAGAGAGAGAGATTAATGGGTTGGTATTCTCATAAATTATCTTTGATTCATTTGCTCAAAACATTAGTTTTTGGTGTCTTTATATAAAGTACACTAAGGGAATTTGGATTTTCCATCGTAGCTCTTACATCTCTCGACTACAACTTTTTGTGGGAAACTATGTATGTCTTCAATTGAATTTTAAATGAAATCTTTGAGTTCCTTATATTAACGATGATTGAGTTTTTACTTGAATACAATAAGATACTCACAAAACTAGCCTTCATCAACAACGAAAATATTTAGCACTGTGGAACCTTGGTATAAAAAGTTAATCAAATTCACAATGGCATTGTTTCGTTTTATTCCAACTATTCAACTTGACTAAATATTCTCAAGCTCAGCTCTATGATGTCTCCAATTTCAAAGTAGTTCAGTGGAGAAATTATGGAACTACACACTAAAGTATCATATTATTAATCTCTTCCTTATATTTTACTAGGTCATTGAATTTGGCTATTAAGTTGAACAAACACACAAAGCTTTGATAAAAATTAAAGAAGCAAAATTACAGTCCCAACAAGTGAATATAGTAATGCTGTAGTACAAATTGATCATCCACGAAACTAGGTTTGAGGTTGGCAAGTACGGTTGCCATGGCTTCAAAAGCTGTAAAATAACATGCTGTTTACCAACAAAAACACACCCACACATGCTCAACAAGATGAGAAATTCAATAAATTGTCATCATCATCCTCACTCTCCTCATTCTCAAGGAAATGCAGAAGAGAGAGTTTGTAAGAACCAAGAGAGAGTAGAAGAAGAGAGAAGAGAATATGAGAAATTTAATAATTTGTCAACATCATCCTCACTCTCCTGAATCTCTTCCTCCATTGATGAAAAACAAGAAAATGCATAAGAGAGAGCTTGCAAGAACCAACAGAGAGAAAACAAGAGCGAAGAGTCACCTAAATCAGCCCGTGAACTCTCCTCCAACTTCAAAAACCTACTTTTGTCTTTCTTGATATTATAAAATTCGGAATATATCTTTTGTCAAAAGTTTAAAGACTTTATTTTTACAACTAAGGAGTTCTAAAAAGCATCTTGAAACCTTTCAAAACTATGAAACACACACACATAAAAGTGGCCATGGCAATCAAAGATTGCCAACCTGCTAATATGCCATGCTAGTTTACAATAAAGCATATAAAAATGAGTATATTTTTAGAAAAAATGCTAGACATTTATCAATTTAGCACCAAAATTATGCCCAAAATAGGAGGTTATCATTCCTCCTTTTCTTAGACTTTGAGCATCCTCATGAACACTTTGAAAAGAAAGCTTTGCATTGGAATCAGCACCTCAAACATGTTGACAAAGAAGCCACAAACACTCTATCACTTCTCTTTTCTCCAAGTTGGACCACCTCAATCGGCACCACCCATCCAAAACTCCAGCAGTTCTTTACACACCACACTCACACCATCTCCAACTCTTCAACTTCCTCTTTAACACCAAAACTTCTAAGGAAGTACCCTTTTATTTTGAAATGAATAAGGCAATACATCCCTCTAAACAAACCCAAATACACCCCACCCTTACACTTATCAAAAGAGCATCATCCCCTTTGTTTGTCATCAGGGCACCTTCATCTGGAGCAGTTAGACCTCACTACTATGTGGGTCATCACCCTGTTAATAATGCCTTGGCATCCATCTCTATTCACCATGGAGAGCGTTCAGGCTTATCTATAATTCTGTTAGAGAAGGCCCAATATTGTAGCATGAATAAAGAAAAGGACAAACACAGATGGAATTAAAATATGGGACACTCAATGTAGTCAATGGAGTATGTTTTTCTAGTTTTTATAACCACAGTGCACTAATCTAGTCCTCTCGTAGCTAAATCATGAGAAAAATTATTAAGTCCTAAGAGGTATCTCTCTTCATTCATTAAGTTATTCTCCACTCTAAATCCTTTCCATTCTTGTATCTTTCTATGCTCTAGCTCTACTACACTAGTGTTTGTTAAATGTGCACACCTAGCATGGTTAGTTTAGCCTAAACTATTCTAGAAAAGGGTGTATTTGTTCCAACAAAAGTGGAGTTTTATAGGCATTCACCCTTATGAATGGCATATGTTTTATAAAGTATATGAGCTTTTACAAATGTTTATTGCATTAACCAAAATACTCTTAAGAATGAGAGGGTGAAAGCCCAATATGATGATGAACATCAAGACTAAGGATTTTCAAAAATGTGAAACATGCAAGCGGACCCTTAGCTGAATGTGGAACAAGTCGCCCAATGTTTAAATGTAGTTTTCCAAGGAAAATGCAGAGTTAACTCGATTGTTAACAAGAAGTCTGAGGTCCAAACAGTGGTTTTACAAGAATCCTTAACTTGATGTGACACATTGAGTACACGATTTAGAGGTGGGGATGAGTTTCAAATCCGATTGGTATAACTCAAGTAAAAAATTTGACCGTATTGAGAATTTTCAGCAAAGGCACACAGGCTGGCTCTAGAGCTTTGCAATACCAAAGGGCTACGCTCATGGTTCATGGCGTAGACAAGTGCCTAGATGATGATGGTGGCCTTCTAGTACAAGGTGAAGAAGTCAAGGGCTACAAGCACCTGACTCCATCTTGCTCTGGGTGTAGTAAGTGTAGTTGCACTCAATCTCTAGGGTGTCTGCCCACGCAACCCCCTCTCGACAGCTCGGATCCCCTTACACTACAAAAGATTAACAGCTCGGATCCCCTTTGAAAAGAGATGCCTTACTTTTAAAGGTTTGAAATCGTTAGAGATTAAAGACCATATCATATTTATATGTAGAACTAAGGTTTAAAAACCCTCAAAAATTCATCCTACATATTTTAAGGAGAACCAAAGGTAATAAGAATATCACTAGATCTTTAATTTGAGATTTGTGAAAGTGTATTGGCCCAAGCACGGCGCTTCTTCTTGTCAATGAGCATAATTAAACAAGTGAAACTGGCCCTTCTTCTTGTCAATGAGCATAATCAAACACGTGAAACTAACAAGCTAACCACCCACTCACCCAAAAAGAAACAGATAATGCAACGATAGAAAAAGAAACAGATAATGCAAAGATAGATAGAGAGTCATGGATGGCGTGACGCCTCTCCATTATTATTTATACATGCATGCATGCATGTTCCGTACTACTTACTCTACGTCAGAGGGCTCATTCCCGGGCCACTGGATGCTGGGGATGGATGATCTTGCCCTTCCAGATGCCCGGGCCACTGCATGCTGGGACGGAGGGGATGATCTTGCCCATCCAGATGCACAGCGTCTTGCCGTCTTTCTTATCCTTGAAGATAATAGTGTCCAAGATTCTGCTGCTGGCGCTGGTGCCGGCGGGCGAGAGCTCATACCATGACACATCACATGTTGGACTCATGATCATCAAGCCATCACCAGAGCCGTTACCCTGAGCATTTAGGCCCGTGAAGATCGGGCCTCCCGTCGTCACCCATCTCCTCCGTATCCAGCCACGCGTCACACATCTCAGTATCCCGTTCGATATCGAGACATCCTCCCATCCAAACGAGACATCCTGCCATCCAAACGAGACATCCTCCCATCCAGCCTTCTGCAGCTCCTCTACTGCCAGCTCATGAACGCTTTTCTCATCCATCTTCTTGGCCTCAAAGGCCGAACGGAACTTCTCCAGAAGCACTTCATGAGAACCAACGCTGCCCGCCTCCACCTCCATATTGCTTCAACCCCACGCACTGCAAGCACAACACCACAAGAGGACCCATCAACACCAACATAATCTCTCTCTCTCTCTCTCTCACACACACACCCAAGTTAAACATATATTGTTAAACATGCTGTTTGAAGCACAACGGGCGCTTACCTCTCTCTCTCTGTCGCTCTCTCTCAAACAACACAAAAGGCCGGTTTGATGCTGAAACAAAGCTCTCGTTTTTATATATATATATATATACAGAGAGAGAGAGAGAGAGAGAGAGAGAGAGGGAGAGAGTCAACAGTGACCTGCACATTTGGTCGGTGGACATCGCAGAAGACCATACACCTCACGTCTCTGCACATTTGGTCGGTGCATATCTCAGAAGACCATAGACCTCACGTCTCTTGGTGAAATTAAGCTATGCGCACCAATGAAATTTATTTGGGAGTGTACCAGAGAGTACCTTGGCCTTCACTGATGAAAACTCCCTGCGCAACAAAATCTATTTGGCCCAACTTTCAAAGTTGGGAAAGGCTTTTTGAAACCTTCTCCAGTGTCTTCATTTTCCAGATGAAATGTCACTCAAAGCAATCAATCAGTGGCCAAAAGAGCAATCCTCACACATGCCTTTGAGTTAATGCTCAGAACTCGGATAGTTGAACTACCGGAACATGGGTAAGATAACCATAAAAATATATATGCCTATCTAGGCTAATTATTTGCCCGTCCCGGATGGGGTAAGGATCTAGTACCAATACTAGTTCCTGTGTTGTTGTTGCTCCTGCCCCTACCATTAGGGGTCGGAGGAGGTCATCTAGAACATGATGATATTGAATTAAGAAAGATATGCACAAATGATTAACATAAGAAGAAGCTTCTTTTCATTATATATTTTGATTAAGTCCGAGGTCATCAAAAACATCATGATATTTAAGAAAAAAATGCACAAATCATTGAGATAAAAGAGCCTTTTCACGATACATTTTACAAAATTTTGCAAAGGCTTGTGACCGATGTTCATTGATGCTGATGTTCGATGGGACCACCAGAGCCTTGAATTCATGAAAATGGTTTTTGAAGGCGGCATCATATTCTTGCACATCTATCGTGTCTAGTCCCATGTAATTCATGTCTATAAGAAGAAACTCTAAATAAGAAGGGAAGAAAGTGTAGCAATTTGCAAAAGCCATGTCTCCCTCCAAGTAGTTTGAGTATGTTGGCATTATAATCAATTTTTCGCAATCTAAGATATGGAAAATATACAAAGGGGCATTGGCTTTCCATTCTAACTCTCGCAACCCCCGCCTCTGTCACTTTTTTTTAAAGGAAAACTGTGTATCTCTTCTACTAGTTGAACTTTTGAGCTCTTTATATTAATGATGATTGCATTACTAACCACGTAAGCACGTATGATACCCATAAATTGGGGCCTACCTAGTGGAATTTAGCATTGGGGATCCTTGGCAAAAATTAATAAATCAAATTTCCAAATGAAATTATTTTCTTTCATTTCAAATATGCAATTCGGCTAAGCATTCTCAAGATCACCTCTACGATGTCTCCAATTCCAACATAGTTAAGTGCAGCAATTATGGATCCACACACTAAAGTACCATATTTTCAAGATCTTTGATTCAATCTGGGTATTGAGTTGAAGAAACCACACAAATATTTGATAAAAAGGAAACAAGCAGAATAACAGTCCTAACAAGCATACAAAATGTTGTTCCAAAATTATAGTCCCAACAAGTACAAAATATGTTGTTTCAAAATTTCATTTAGAGAAGAATAAAGCAAATAAAAGATCAATAACCAAGTGCAAAAACAACAACACAACTCCCCCCCTTGCGGATGCCCGTTTTCGTCGCTCTACGAGTGTCATGATACATGGTGCTACTACTGAGCATCGTGTGTGCAACACTCAAAATGACGAACAACCGTTATATAAGCAATATCTTTGTATCGTTTAAGCAATGTTGCATCATTTAAGCAACATTGTCTGCATGGCATAAACGACGCATGCCATCACATAAAGAAGGTTCATTTTAAAAATAAATATTATGATGTGATGAACGGGCAACGCTTAAGCAATGCCCAATGTCTCTTTTACCTGATTAAGAACTGGCGTAACAGTGCAACAGTTCTCTCTATCTCTCTCACATATACACACTAAAGTACTCCTCTCTCTATCTCTCTCACATATACACACTAAAGTACTCCTCTCTCTCTCTCTCTCTCTCTCTAGAGAACAGGATGAGTTGCAATCAACATTAATAGCAAATGTGCCCAATACATTGGTTGTTGCTAAGAAACCACCAAGCAAAGAAGAGTTCTTTCTTAAAAAAAGTACATTGACTACTACTCTCATGAATTATACTCAGAAAGTGTCCATTACTAAGGTCACCAAAGTTATGCAAGTTTCCAGGCATTCCTTGACATCCCAAAAAATAGTGTGCAGTCTCGGATATATGATGGTGACCACTCATTCTCATTGGAATCATGCTCAAGTCTTCCTTGTTACAATGCCATAACGGATAAAATCAAAGAACTTGTTTAATCCTTTTGGGAATCTGAAACATGTGTCTCCCTTATTAACAAGAAAGATGTCTCAGAAAAAGAATCGAACAAAACTATTACATCAAGCATCGGGTCCATCTTCTCGATTAGCCTCAAGTACATGAACCTTGTTTACTTTAGTTACATGTGCTAACTATCATAGTACATTCACTGTTGATAAATGGCATACTTGCATAGGGTGGTTGCAAGATCAGGGTGCCCAGTACTAGTTATTAATGCTAACGATGACACATGCCTACTAGTTAGGAAACTCGCCAGTTCTACTAATTAACATGCATGCATGCTAGCTAGAATAATAAATAATGATAAGTAACATACCTGCATGCTTGTTATTAATGCTAACTATGACACATGCCTACTAGTTAGGAAACTCGCCAATTATACTAATTAACATGCATGCATGCTAGCTAGAATAATAAATAATGATAAGTAACATACCTGCATGCTTGTTAGTACAGTTAGATGGTACGAATGAAAGAAGTTAATCTTTCTCTGCTTGACTCATTAATGCTAGCTAGCATACATGTATGCTCATTGGCACACTCATCTTAATGCTGATCAGCATACTTGACTACTTGTTAGAACACTGAATCATGTTAACTAGCATACCTTTATGCTAACTACCATACTTGCATGCTAACTAGTATAACTGCATGTTAATTAGCATGCTTGTTAGCATACCTGCATACTTTTGTTAGAACACTAAATCATGCTAACTACCATACTTGCATGTAAGTTAGCATATCTGCATGCTAGTTAGCATAATTTCATGCTTGTTAGAACACTGAATCATGCTAACTTCCATACATGCATGCTAATTAGCAAATTCATATTCTAACTATAGCATAATTGCATGCTAGTTGGCATACCTACATGCTAGGTAGCATATTGCATACTTGTTAGAACACTAAATCATGCTAGTTACCATACCTGAACGCTAATTAGCACATTCAACGTTCTAACTAGCATAACTACATGTTATTAGTTAGAATACTTGCTTACTAGTTAGCATGTTGCATTCTTGTTAGAACACTTAATTATGCTAATTACCATACCTGCATTCTAATTAGTGCATTCATAATGCTAACTAGCATGACTGCATGGTAACTCGCATACCTACATTTAAGTTAGAATAGTAAATCATTCTATTTAACATACTTGCATGATTGTTAGCACACTCATGTATGCTAACTAGCATACATGCATGCTAATTAGAATAGTAAATCATACCAACGAATGTGGACTTATTCATTCATGCTTATGGATGCTTTGTAGGTTGAGTTGTTTCAAAAATTCAAAGCTGCTCATCTTGATTTTACAATCTTTAATTATGCTCATTTGAGTATTTAAAGCCCTTGCTTGTTTGTCGAGTGAAGGATAGATATACATGCTACTATGATATCATGCTCAAATGTATTTCTTCAAAGACACTCAACAAGAGTGAATGTACGATAGATGTGAGGTTTGTGTAGGAGATGTTGTAACCATGGGTTGCATCGCACTGGTTTGTACTTTCTGTGGTGTGACACAGTTATAGGAATAAGCAGTCTACTCAAAGGACAATTTTTTGGCCAATAAAAAGTCCTTCTAACCAAAGCCAAGGTACGCTATATCCCCGGATGTCCTGTCATCGATGGTGCATCATGACACTCAAATAGGATCCTCAATTTAATTTCTGGCACATCCGGTATGCAAACCTTATCATTTCGGAATAAAAGACCATTTTGAATAAAAAATTGGTTGGCTTTTCCTTGACTCCCAAGGTTTTGATCTACC
This sequence comes from Cibotium barometz, assembly GCF_041138505.1. Lineage (NCBI taxonomy): Eukaryota > Viridiplantae > Streptophyta > Polypodiopsida > Cyatheales > Cibotiaceae > Cibotium > Cibotium barometz. The sequence continues at coordinate 38,405,227 of NC_141098.1, forward strand.
TCGGGGTTAAAACTGAATTTTGCCAAATTTTAATATTTTCTATTAAAAAAATATGTATTGTATTTTCCCTTCAGTGAATCAAACAAGTTAGAAGTAATTTCTGTGAAGCTAAGGTCATTAATTTCAACAATTCGACTCAATGCATGAGCAATTCTATTCAAGCTATCTTTTCTATATTTAATCATGAAATCAAAGTCCTGCATCAATTCAACCCATCTTGCCTTTCTACCTTTCAAGTTTGGTTGATCACAAATAATCTGCAAACACTGATGATCTGTCAAGACCATAAATTGAGACACGTAGAGATACTGTATTCATGCCTTTAAAGGACAAAAATTGCATACAAATCTTCCTCCTGAACTAGGTATCTAGTCTGTGCATCGTTGAGTTTCTTACTCTCGAAGGCCACAAGCTTCCCATCCTACAACAAAGTTGTGCCTACCGCAAAATCACTAGCATCAGTCTCTACAATGTAAGCCCTACTAGGATCTGCTAAGGCTAACACAGGAGCATCTAGAACTTTATATTTTAAAGTATCAAAATTTTCCTATAGCTTCTCATTCCACTCAATTGGAGAATCAGACTTCTTATTTTTACCCTTAAGAAGGTTGGTAAAATGCACTGTCAACTTCGAATAATCCTTAACAGTTGTCCATCCTTGCACTTGATGAACATGGTCAAAACAAACCCAAGATCTCTTTAGATCACCATCTCCAATGCGCTACATATGGTTAACCCTAGATATAAGATTTTTTATAGACATTAGGTTTGCTCTTTTTTTTTTTTGCTTTGTAGAGATACCTCCAACCTTTATCACAAGGTTTTCAAAAGAAATCTCTTTATCCAAAATAATATATGGTTCAGATCCAACAATACTTGTTGACTCAATAAGAGCTCACCCATCTCGCTAGATGCCAACTTTAATGTAAACACAACCATGCCAACTTTTTGAAGTAAACACAACCATGCCATGCTTGAATATCAACGAAATCTTTTCCATTGACAACCAAAAAATACCCATCTACTTGTTTTTTAATCGGTTCATTCTCGAACCTCCCAACCAAAATGTACAATAAAATAGATGCCATAATGTGAAAGTACCATAGAATACCAAATAAAAAGCTTGATAAAACACTAAACACAACAAAAAAGAATTATTTTGAAAGTATTATTCTCATTAAAATAAAATTTATGCATAGTAAAATGCATAAAAGGTTACTTTTTATTTTGAAAGTGTTATTTTCCTTAAAATTAAATTTATGCCTAAAAAGATGCATAAAAGGATTTTTATAAAAGTGTTATTCCTACTAAAGTTATCTTTATGCCTAATTAGATGCGTAAAGAATCTTTATATCAAAAATTTAGAATTCTCTTACATTCTATAAATAGATGTGATGTGATGTGATAGGAATCAGATAGATGTAAATGGATGGATGGAAGTGAAATGAATCAGATAAATGAAAATGGATGAATGGATGTGAAATCCTATGAATTAGGATGTGTTTGAATGGTATAGGATGTGAAGGAATGTGAATCGTGATATGAATGAATGATAAGGGATGTGAATGAATGACGGCATGTGAATCGGATGTGAATGGATGATGTGGTTTGATGTGTGAATAATGTAGATTAATGTAGATTGATGTATGGATGATGTGGTTTGATGTGTGAATTATGTAGGTTAATGTAGATTGATGTATGGATGATGTGGTTTGATGTGTGAATGATGTAGGTTAATGTAGATTGATGTATGGATGATGTGGTTTGATGTGTGAATGATGTGGGTTAATGTAGATGGATGAATGGATGATGTGGATGTGGATGCATGAATGTGGATGTGGATGTGGATATGGATGTATGAATGTGGATGTGAAAATGGATGTATGGATGTGGATGTGGATATGTATGTATGAATGTGGATGTGAAAATAGATGTATGGATGTGAATGTGGATGTGGAAATGGATGTATGGATGTGGATGTGGATATGGATGTATGATTCTTGATGTGGATATGGATGTATGAATGTGGATGTGAAAATGGATGTATGGATGTGGATGTGGATGTGAAAATGGATGTGGATATGGATGTGTATGTATGAATGCTGATGTCGAAGTGGATGTATGGATGTGGATGTACGAATGTCGATGTGTATGAAGAGTAATGAATGCGAATGTGGATGTGAAATGATGTGACGTCGATATGAGTGGATGGATGAGATGTGATGACGTGTGAATTGGGATGTGAATAAATGATATGTGATGTGAATGAACCTGAGGTTATAAGATGAAAAATGATTGGATGATAATGAGTACACACATGAATGGAATGTGGAATAAGTAATGTGGACTAATGAGGGATAATGTGGAAAGACGAGAGTTCATTATAGAAATTGTAATTGTGACTTGTTTATAAATGAGTGTTTTATGTCAAGAATGCTGGGAGAGCATTTTGACCGTCTTATGATTAAAGTCGTGGAGACCTAACTGATAAAGTTGCAACTGCTGAACGGAGAGTTGATGAAGGACGTCTCGCGTAGCAAGGTCGGCCAAGGTCTTGACCAGCCTCGGTTTAAATGGTGAGCTTCCGGTACGGTGGATGAGGGACCAAGGAAGCGGCCTATGAGTGAAGCGCTAGGTGACCTGCAAAGGATCCTAGAGGGTGCTGACCATACGGTGCTCGGGCTCTGGGTCGCCGAAGATACCCACACGTGCATCGTGGAAGATATCAAATCAAGGAGTAAGAGCTGTTTTCTGAAACCGGGCATGGATCTAGTTGATTGACCTTGCTGGTCCTCACCAACAGATGAGTCCATGACTATTTTAAATGGATCTGTTAGTTGATCTTGCTTATCTTCCATGGAGATTCCATTTTGTTATGTGAATATATTGCCGATTACTATGAGCTAGAAACTATCGAAAAGGCCCCTGTGTGAACACGTGATGAGCGTTCTGGTTGCCAATGATGCCATAAGTACACCGATGGAAATAAGGATTCAACCAGAGATTTTGAGGATTGCGATAAGTGACACAATGGTTTCATTAAAGGATTGTTTTAAAGATAGCTGATGCTGAGAAAAAGGCAATTTCATATTGGGTGTGTAAGTGGTGTGACTAGTTTTATGTTGCATGAACATTCGACTAGGGGGCCTGGGAACTCTTTTCCCTGGTACCCGAGACAAAACCTAACCAAATTCCTAATTGGATTCCATCACTACAGTGGTTGGCTAACCCATGGGACTGGATGGGGTTAGGCTGGGGACTAATGGATCCGTAAATCGAGGCTCAATTTCTGTTTAGTTCGATAGATGAAGTAAATTTTGGAGAAAAATTGTTCTATGGAAAAGAATCAACGGTTGTGCCTCTCAATGAGGAAAAAGGCGTTGGTCTCTATGATCCAAGTATAGTCTTTTTCCTTGATCTGACTATGGGACTTACGGGTTCGGTCAGATGAGCTCCGTTAGTTAAGGCTCTGACTACGTTAGGAAAAAGTTATCCTGGTGGAATCGCCCGTGCTTTCCAAGCAAAGGAAGTTTTTTTGGGTTCGGTTTTGGAAAAACCGATGGATTAGTCTCTTGTCCGGATATCCATAGGCGAGGCCCTGAGTGTGAGACCCTGCCCCATGCAAGAAGTGCTACTTCCGCTACTAGCACCGCTGAATTTGTTGTGCGGTGGGGACGGAGATCTTACATGCACCAAAGCCTCACCATCGACAACTTCTAGATGGTGGGCGAAAGCTTGGTCAATGGTAATTTTCCTTCAAATTACAAACCTCTCTCAAAAAACGATACTACCCCATCGCCTGGAATTTTCCTTCAAATTACAAACCTCTCCAAACAATACTACCATCTTCACAAATCAATGATCTTCAATCCTTAGTGAAGATATTTATATTAGCCTTGCAAGTCTATGTAATTCTTTCAATCCTCTTTCAACACAGAGCAGTCCAACAAGAGTCTATTTAACTCAATTCTTGTACTTCATGTCTATCTTCTTCATAATGTTGAGATTCAAGCTCCATGTTAGCTTGTGCCAACTGCGCTATGTGCTGGCATGTTAGGTAGGAACATGTGTGAGACATAAATGACAACGTCCAGCTAGTCATAGTGTGTGGACATTAGCTAGGGTTAGCTGTGTGTGGACACAACACATAGTGTGTGTTGTGTATTATGGATTATGGCTTTATGCATTGTGTGAGAAGGGAGATGGCTTCCCTCTATGGTTAGGGTTTGCAATATACATTAGGGTTTGCTCCTGTGTGTGTGTCTCCTCTCCCTTTACCTGTTTTTCATCATGGTATCACAGCCTGGTGCTCTCTATTAGGGTTTATGAGAGTGAGTGAGAGAAGAGGAAGAAGAAGCTGTGAACAAAAGTTGTGAAGCTTGCCATTGATGCTGTGAAGCTTGGAGCACACTGATTTCCATCAAATCTGAGAGCTTAGCCTACCGGGTAAGGACTACTAAACACCCTTGAGCAGATTGCAAGTGACTCAAGCATAAACAAGGCAAATCAGGGTTGCCCAAAGCAAAAGAAAATTCTGGTTTTTTGCAAGCTTTCCATTGGAGCTTGAAAGCAGTGATGTATTGTGTAAATGGATGCAATCTGGCAAATAAACATGTATGTGACAAGGAATAATGTATTGAAAACTCATGTGCAAGCCCTACATTGAATTTGGAGCCAAGTTGGTGCATTTATGTGAGAGGAAAATCACTCATTTGAAGCCTTCACAAAAATTGAGAAATGATGCTCATTGTGGATGCAATTAAAGCTAGGTTTTTGCAAAAATCACTCAATTGATGGATTAAGTACATGCCTAGGAGTGTTGGGCATCATACCTATCTTCAAATACCTTTATAAACTCACCAGTTCTCCTCAAGAGCAGGCGGCGCAGATTGTCATGAGGAAATAGAGCAGTTTTTCACCTTTTTGCTAAGTGGAGGCCAAAAATCAAGTCTTGTGGTTGATAAATTCCAAAATCTTCTTAGCAATTGCGTGGTACATACACTTGAGAAGGATGCTATATGTTTGTTTGAAGCAATTATGCATTATGGAGCTAGAAATGAGCTGATTAAATAGGCTATCTATTGTGATTAGTGATTAGTGATTAAATAGGCTGTCTACTGTGATTAGTGAAATAGAGGGTGATTAATCGGCTAATTACTCTCTCATCTTAAAAAATTGGTCTAATTTCTTTTACATGGAGTGAGTAGACATCAATGCTAAGCTAATGAATGCCTAGCCTCTCAATTTGGACAAGGATTAAAGAAATTAGAGCGGGTTTACTACTGGTTTTTCTCAAAATAGAGAAGGGGATCTGACAAATTTGGTATGTATGCACCTTGGTTGGTGTTTATATGCAACATTGAGCTTGTTTAGGTGTCATTGCAAGTTATCCACACTTGATTGAACCACTACATTGCAATTTGAAGCCTTGGAAAGTGCACCAAAATAGGGTACCTTGGACTGCGTATGTCAGTTCATTTTGGACTGCGTATGCCAGTTCATTTTGATCAATTTGATTTTCTACATCAAAAGTGAAGTTTGTTGAGTACTTTGGAGTTTTCACAGAACACTCATTAGAGTGTGGTTGAGCTGAGGAAGGCTCGTTTACAGATTTGGACGTATGCAGAAGGTGCATTTGCATTGAGCAAATATGTCAGACAACCCAGTACAAATTATAGGTGAAAAGTTGGATAGGAAGAACTTCTAGGCATGGAAGTACAGGATCAAAAGCTTTCTGAAGGGAAAAGGTTTTTGGAGCCTTATTATAGGTGCAGAGCCAGAGCTGGAACTACCCCGACAACCTACACACAGCAAACAGGTTGTAGCTCATAAGCAATGGTCAAAAAAAGCATACAAAGTTTTGCATTACCTGTCTATATGTATCTCGGATGCTATACTCATACATGTACATGATGCTGAGAATCCCAAGGATGCATGGGATACATTGGTAAAGCTATTTGATACAAACACTAGTGCTCGCAAGTCTCAGTTTTCAGACAACAGATTCATAATGTGAAACAGAAAAAAAAGGAGCATCCATGATTATGTACAAGAGATAAAGAAGTATGCCGATGCATTGGCAACAATCATTGCCCCCATGCCTGATGATGATTTGGTAGACATTACCTTGCGTGGTCTTGGCAAGGAGTATAAGTCTTTTGATACATCTATCTCAGTTTGGAGTACAGGCTTACCAGATTTTGATGAGTTGGTTTCACTCTTGCTTGTTGAGGAAATCAAACTCGGTGACTGTTTTCATGATGCATCTACTAGAGCCATGATGATAATGGTAGAAATCAGGCTTTCTATTCACAAAGGGGATTTAGAGGGAGGGGGAGATTTGCATCACGTGGCTGTGGTAATGGTCGTGGATGGTAGGAAAGGTCACCAAAATAAAATTTTCAGTCTACATATGGTGCTAGAGGTGGTCGTGGATATACACCTCAGAGAGGCAAAGGTAATCCTCGTGGTAGAGGACGTTGGTAAGGCCAAATGTGGAATCCCATTATTGTGGGAAATTTGGTCATATAGCACGTGATTGTTTCCACAAACAAAATAATTTGAGAGAGGGTAGAGCACAACATGGCGGACATTATGCACAACATGGTGGAAATTATGCAAGTGAAGCAGTAATGATGGCAGCGCAAATCACTTGTTTGCCATGAGACATGTTGTGGGATCTATGATGACAAATTGGTATATGGACACTGGAGCATCAAACCATATGACTTGTCATGGCAAATGGTTTGAGCATATAAAGCCTATGGATGTGAAAGGCTATGTGGAGACATGAGATGATACCCAACATGCTATCACACATGTTGGAAGTGTACCATTAGTTATGCACAATGGTGAAACAAAATCTATGGCAAATGTCTTATATGTGCCTTCTATTACAAAAATTTTGGCCTCAGTTGGTCAAATGGTTGAACAGGGTTTACAGGTTCGTTTCAACGAGCATGGTTGCTTTGTTGAGAATTTCAAAAATGGATGTAGAGTCATTGCCAAAGGCAAGAAAGAAGACATGTTATTTAAGTTGGATGCTAGGATTCCTGAGTTGAAATCGGTCGTGTTCTCTAAAAGCCGAAATGTGGTACAAGACATTGACATGTGGCATAAAAAGATTGGACATTTGAACATACAAAGGTTAAAGAACATGCAAGAGGCAAGAGGCATTGTTAGTGGGCTACCTGGATTCAAGTATGATAGGAATATGTATGTTTGTGATGCCTGCCAGTTTGGAAAGCAGGTGAGGTTGCCGTTTCCTAAAGAAGGAAACATGAGTAGCAGGCCACTTGAGATAGCTCATAGCGATGTAAGGGGTCTTGCACAAAACCCATCCAATAAAGGCAGCTTGTACTATGTGACATTCATTGATGATTTCAGTTTGATGATTTCAGCAGAATGACTTAGATTTACTCTCAGAGAGAAAAGTGAAGTGTTGGGAAAGTTTATGGACTTCAAAGCTTTTGCAGAGAAGAAATATAGCTCTTGGATAAAATGTTTAAGGATAGATGGAGATGGTGAATACACCTCACATGCTTTTGAGAATTTCTTGAGAAAGCATGGCATAAGAAGGCGGTTAACTTATAGGTACATACCTCAGCAAAATGGTGTTGCTGAGAGAAAGAATAGAGTCATTTGTGATGTGGCCAGGGCGATGCTCAATGAAAAGAGCATGCCAAACTATTATTGGGCAAAAGCGTGTGCCACTGCGGTGTATGTACTTAATAAGACACCCATAGCAACCATACATGGAAGTACGCCAGAGATGCGGCTTACAGGTTTTAGGCTAGACATTGGACACTTCAAAGTGTTTGGTTGCATAGCTTCAAAGTGTTTGGTTGCATAGCTTATGTACATGTGCCTGCCGAGAGAAAGAGGAAGTTGGATCCTAAGGCAGAAAAGTGTGTGTTTGTTGGGTATGCACAGGATCGCAAGGCATATAAATGTTACAATCCACAAACTGGGCAAGTGGTTATCTCACGAGATATGGTGTTTGATGAACTTGCTGGTTGGTACAAGGCAAAGGATGAGGGTGTCATTGATTTTGCTGATGCTGATGTGCATGTGAACTTGCCACAAGCAAGTTCTATTTCTATGTCTGGGCCAGCAAAGTCTGAGAGTGGCACTATACGTCCATGGTCAGGACGCTTGTTTGAGACATGAGAGTGTGAGCACTGGGAGTGGTGCTGTGGATAAAGGGAAAAAGAAAGTTGAAGGAATTGGCATTACAGGTTATGAGTCGTCAAGTTCAGAGAGTTTGGATGAGGAACTTGGCATGCCAGTTTTACGCACACCTGGTGCAAGGCAAGATAGATATGTGCCTCCACATGCTAGAGTGAGAGGTGTTCAGAGTGATCCGCATGCATTGCGGAGATCCCAAAGGGTCAGGTATCCAGTTGTTGATAGGTTGACATATCGTGGCTTTGCTATGCATTACGCATATATGACCTCTTTGGTGAAGCATGTGGAACCTACATGCTATACAAAAGCTATGGGGAAGCATGTATGGGAGAAGGCAATGGATGTTGAGATGGACGCATTGGTTTATTAATGAAACATGGGATTTGGTTGCCTTACCCCACAAGGCAAAAATGTCATTGGTTGCAAATGGGTTTACAAGGTGAAATGCAAGTCAGACGGTTCCATTGAGCGACATAAAGCGCGATTGGTGGCTAAGGGTTATGCACAAACCCAAGGCTTGGACTATTATGAAACATTTAGTCCAATTGCAAAGATGGGAACAATGAGAGCAGTCATTGCTATGGCTGTAGCAAATGGTTGGAAAATGCATCAAATGGATGTGAAAAATGCATGTCTAAATGGTGATCTACAAGAGGAAGTTTATATGGCATAGCCAGAAGGATATGTACACTCGAGGTATCCCACTCATGTATGCACATTAAAGAAAGCATTATATGGTTTGAAGCAAGCACCTCATGCTCGGAGTGATAAGATAAGCCGATATCTTATCTCCCTTGGATTTCAGGTTTCTTCAGCAGATTCTTTCTATGTGAAGAAAACATATCATGGGATTGTCTTACTTGTCATCTATGTGGATGACTTGATTGTCACAGGAGATCATGCTACAAATGTTATGCATGTCAAGAAGGCATTGAGTGGGTAGTTTGACATGAAAGACATGGGTGAATTGAGATATTTTCTTGGGATTGAAGTGATCAAAGACCATACAGGTACATGGTTAGTGCAACGCCAATATGCATTGGATATGTTGGCAAAATATGGGATGACATGGTATAAGCCAATGAGTACACCTTTGGAGCAGAATATAAAGTTACGGACGGGCAGATTTTGGTGAAGAGTTGGATGATCCATCTATGTATAGAAAAATGGTTTGGTAGTCTTATTTACATGACTATCACACGCCCAGATCTTAGTTATGCTGTGGGGCTAGTAAGCCAATTTATGTAGAGCCCCACAAAACCTCATTTGCATGCAGTGAGACGCATTATGCGATATGTAAAGACCACTGCACATTATGGTCTGCTTTATGAGCATGGTAAAGGCTTGGATGTATATGATGGCTACATAGACGTAGATTGGGTAGGTAGCTCATATGACAGGAGGTCTACTAGTGGTTATGCCTTTACATTTGGAAGTGCAGTGGTGAGTTGGAGTAGCAAAAAGCAACCTACTGTTGCTTTATCTAGTACAGAGGCTGAATACAGGGGTGCAACCATTGCTACATGTGAAGGAGTATGGTTAAAGAGTCTCTTGGCTAATTTGGGTGAGCATATTGATGGCAAGGTTGTCATTCATTGTGACAACATGAGCAGCATACAGTTGGCCAAGAATCCAATTTTTCATTGTGACAACATGAGCAGCATACAGTTGGCCAAGAGTCCAATTTTTCATGTGCAGACCAAACACATAGAGGTCCACTATCATTTTGTCAGAGAGAAAGTGTTCGATGGTACAGTGGATTTGTAGTATGTGAAGACTAAAGAGCAAGTGGCTGACATATTTACAAAGCCACTTATAGTAGGGAGAAGTTTGAGTACTTCCGTACTATGTTGGGAGTATGTGGGATGAGCTTGAGGGAGAGTGTTGAGAGCTTTGATAGCCCAAGCTCATCTACATCTTCATCTATGGCAGTACATCATGAGCTTGAGAGGGGCTGTTGAGATTCAAGCTCGATGTCAGCTTGTGCCCAAAACAAAGTGAGCAAAAAGCCCAAAAAAATGCTCACAAAAATATAAAAATGTAATCACTCCCAAAAAACCCCACCCCGTTAGGAATTCCCAACATGGAGTGATCTTAGGACACATTATCTCTAGGCAAGGAATGTCCACAAAGCAAAGTGCGGCTCATCCTAGAGTTGCCCCACCCACTAACTTTAAGGGAGTCCAATGCTTCATGGGACATGTCGACTACTATCATGGACGATTCATTTTTATGTACACTAATATAGCTCAACCTCTTTATGGACTATTGATCGTTTTTGAGAGTGGACAAAGGAATGCTAACAAGCATATACAACACTCAAGAAATCCTTGGCAAGTGCTCCAATTCTCAGGTCCCCCAAGTGGGACATTATCTTTCATATCCACATTGATGCCTCCGCTTTTGCTGTTTGGATGCGTGTTGGCCCAACCAAGTGAACACAAGATAGACTTCCCCATCAGCTTTGCCAGCCTCCAACTCAATGAAGCCAAGAGAAATCACACCACAACCGAAAGAGAAGGGTTAGCCATGGTCTCTACACTATTAAGAAGTTTCACCATTATCTTGGCGACAACTAAATTCATTTTCTTCATGGACCATCAAGCTCTTCTGTACCTAGTAAACAAGCCCCGTATGACAGGTAGAATCACTAGGTGGCTGATTATTGACTTCACCGTTCATAGTGAGAAAAGGCTCACAACATGTTCTCGCAGACCACATGTCAAGGATCCCTAACGGCAAGCCGCCCATGGGAGTAGAAGATGATTTACCAGATGCCATCCTATTCCAACTATGCTTATTTCCTAGATGGGGCGAGGAGGTAGCACACTTTTTAGCCAATAGTTTACAAGTGGAGCCCCTCCTAAACAAGGACTGTGCTCGTCGCCTAAGTAAATAGGGAACCCCCTACCAACTCATTGTAGGACAACTCTATCGATAATGGAAAGACAAGATTCTTAGACATTGTGTCCGTGAAGACGAATATGTCTTCCTTCTCAAATAGGCTCACTTTGCCTATGCTGGTGGATACTTTGTAGTAGATATCACTACTCGCAAGATCCTCACAACCGAGTTATGGTGGCCCACCTTAATGGCGGGATGTAAAAGAATATGTCAAGCGGTGTGACGAGTTCCAACATGCGGCAATTTCCCACTTTAAGGATAGCATGCCCCTGAAACCTATAGTGTCCTGTTGCAAAACCATTTGAAAAATGGGGCATCAATTTCATTGGACCCATCAGTCCAGTAGCAAGATACACACAAGCTAGATATATAATTACTGCCATGAACTATTGCACTAAGTGGGTTGAAGCTTAGGCTTCTCGTAAAGTTGAGTTAGTCATTACCCTTCGGTTACCCCTTTGAGCTTGTAAGGCTCTACTCCATGGTCAGTATTTGTGGTAGAGAATATGATTGTGAAATATGATAGAATTGAACCTTTTTAAGGTTAATACACTCTAAGTTTCCACTTTTTTGGAAATGATCAATATTGATGATAACCACTCAATGTGCTCAATCTCACATCCCACATCGATGATCTTGTCTAGATCTTATTTGACCATTTGTCCATACTTGGTATTCATTGTGATAGGCTCTCTAGTTTTGATGGTTTACATCTTTATGAGAGGGATGGTGTGTTTCATCGCTTCCGAGACTACTAATTCTACATCTTGCTTCCCAGACTACCAATTCTACTTCTTACCAAGGGGTGAGGTCCTTAGCAATAATATTGGCTTGGGTTCTTTAAACTTGGTGGGGCTATCATAAGAGGTATGAGGCTGTGCACTCGGGCTTCTTTGAGCCTTCTTGCCATATACCACTATGTTCCTAATGTTGTAGGACTTAAAACATTCAAGCACTTGCCTCAGATCTTCCACTTGAGGCTCCGCAAGCTCTTTGAGCTTGGTTTCCTTCTCTGCTTAAACCTTGACTTTGTTGAGCTTGCTTCTAATAACTTGGCTTGCTCGAAGTTTATGGACTCCTTGTCACCTTTATAGGCCACTGTCTTTGCCTAAAGGGCAATCTTATTTAGGTCGTCTCCCCACTATCTCATATGGGAATCCATAGTCTCATCATAGCAAGGCTAACTCCATGGGGAGAACATAGCGTAACAAAGCTAACTCCATGGAAAGAAGATACTTCTAAGGCTTTCCATGTAGTTTTCACTATTTTTGCTAGGTGATTGTGGGTAATGTAAAAGGTGCTTGGCTGAAGTAGTTCAGGTAGTTGTGGTGTCAGACTCGTCAGCAAGAATCAAGGATTGGTTTTTGCCTTTGCATATGTAAATGTGATTGGTTTCCCAATCGTGAAGAAACATCCTTGCTATGGAAGAGAGTAATAATCTTGGTTCTTATCTTCACTATCCAAGGACTTGTTTGCAACATTTACAAATGTTGATTGAAGTTGTCCAGATAGTTGTGTCAGACTCATCACCAAGAATAAAGAATAAGTTACCTTTGCATATGTAACTGTGATTGGTTTCCCAATCATCAAGAAATATCCTTGTGTCTTGCCTTTCAAGGATTATAGTGTATAACCCTCTTCTCTAGAAATCCATCACCATGAATAAGTGGTGGAAGCTTAATCCAAAGGTCTTACTCTTTGCATCTTGACGGATTACCCTAAATGGATTAGATGTGTTCTTGTCGACAAGCTTGATCACAAGGCTTTTGCCAACAAAGGTAGTGGGCTTCCTAAGGCCTCCCAAAAATCCTTGGTGATTATGCTAACACCGACACCACCATCCAAGATCATGGAGATTATTATTATAAATGGCATGTAACATGGCATTCATTTTAGTACTTTTGAAGTAGTGTCTCATCTTGTTCATGGGAACTTTTGGCTATCCTTTGGAATTGGGAACATGGAAGGAAAGCGCTCAATGTGGCATGGCTCATCCTTCTCCTCTTTAAGCTTAGTTATGTGAGCTCTTAGATTCCCATTCATCCAATTAGATAAGTCTCCAAGGTTGAGAATTTCCTTATAAGAAATAACTTATAAAGACTCAGACTTATAAGGACAAGAAGGCTATAGATATGCTATGTCTTCCCATGTGGGCTATACTTATACTCACACGAAGGTGGGCATGGATGACCAGCCGCAACATATAAGGGATTTGTAATGAATCTTTCCTAGGAGGCGGTGCCTTTTAAAGGGGATTATGGCGGCTCCTCTCATTTTTTAGGGTTTCATTGTTGCTCCATGTTAACCCATTTCTAGGCTTAACAAGAGCTAATGCCATCAAGGAGTCAAGGTAGACACACCAAAAGGTCATACATTTAAGATATGAAGCAATAGTGTCCAAATCTATAACTTGGACTGGCACCCATAATGGTTCGACGAAATACTTATGGCGATTCTTACACCTTTACACCTCAAAAGCTGGAGGGAGGAATCTTACATGCTTCATTAATGCACTGGCCAACTACTCAACTTGCTATCTAGATGTGGACTCTTTCCTCTTTCCATTAGACTTTGTGCTAGTGGTCTTGAGTGAGGCTTTTGAGATGTACCTTCATGAAGTTCTCAAGAACATGTTCCCTTGAAGTTGTCCTCTGAAGTTGTCCTCAAAGTCCATAGTACTCCTACAACACTGCTCGAAGGAGGTATGGCCCAAGGCATACATTGAATTGTGTAAGGGTACATCATCTCAATCTTCCAAAAATCTCCCTATGAATCGTTCACATAAGAAAACTTGTTTGTGGAACTACAGTGGGAGTGGAGCTATTTGACTTTATTGATATAGTGTCGAGATGGTTTCACCCTCCCTTTGTGCAACTGTTCTTCCACTGGACGCCATCTGGTACCTTGGTGAGAATATCCTACCTTGAAGGTCTCTTTCAAGGCTTTAAAGGTGGCCTTATTCTTATCTTTCAAGGACCCAAACCATTGGCTAGCTTTTCCATCAAGGGTGAGACCAAAGGCACTCACCTTAACTTGATCTTCTATGTGGCCAAAGGCTTCACAGATTTGGTTGAACATCTCCAAATGTGGGATGGTGTCTCCAGTCCCATCAAATTTCATTGATTAACTTTGAGATGTTTGTGGGTTTATTCCACTCTAATCTCAATCCTAGTGTTGGTTGGGGTTGGGGCTGTGATGCCCGCTACTACCCATGGTTACCAACCCATGCGCTTACAGGTGGACTCTGTTGCAATATTTACACCAGCTCCACCATCGATCAACACTTGATCAATTGTGAGGCCTCGAAAGCCTACACAAATTTTTGATATCAGCCACCAACGGGAACTGTTGCCACGGGCTCTAGGTGTGCTACTTGGATGACATCGGAGTCGGTGTGATCGTCTTACCCATCTCCTCTGACGGAAGTAGTGCTTTATGAAAAACCGAAACCAATTTAAGAAGGTGACCCAATTCGATTTGTAGAGGGGCGTCCAGAAATCATCCCATCCTTCACTCTCGACTAAACTCGGCTCTTGGGAGACGGTTGTTCCGAAAGATCCTTCTATGCCTATGGCAGAGGATGCCCCGATTGACACACCACACTCACACCATCTCCAACTCTTCAACTTCCTCTTTAACACCAAAACTTCTAAGGAAGTACCCTTTTATTTTGAAATGAATAAGGCAATACATCCCTCTAAACAAACTCAAATACACCCCACCCTTACACTTATCAAAAGAGCATCATCCCCTTTGTTTGTCATCAGGGCACCTTCATCTGGAGCAGTTAGACATCACTACTATGTGGGTCATCACCCTGTTAATAATGCCTTGGCATCCATCTCTATTCACCATGGAGAGCGTTCAGGCTTATCTATAATTCTGTTAGAGAAGGCCCAATATTGTAGCATGAATAAAGAAAAGGACAAACACAGATGGAATTAAAATATGGGACACTCAATGTAGTCAATGGAGTATGTTTTTCTAGTTTTTATAACCACAGTGCACTAATCTAGTCCTCTTGTAGCTAAATCATGAGAAAAATTATTAAGTCCTAAGAGGTATCTCTCTTCATTCATTAAGTTATTCTCCACTCTAAATCCTTTCCATTCTTGTATCTTTCTATGCTCTAGCTCTACTACACTAGTGTTTGTTAAATGTGCACACCTAGCATGGTTAGTTTAGCCTAAACTATTCTAGAAAAGGGTGTATTTGTTCCAACAAAAGTGGAGTTTTATAGGCATTCACCCTTATGAATAGCATATGTTTTATAAAGTATATGAGCTTTTACAAATGTTTATTGCATTAACCAAAATACTCTTAAGAATGAGAGGGTGAAAGCCCAATATGATGATGAACATCAAGACTAAGGATTTTAAAAAATGTGAAACATGCAAGCGGACCCTTAGCTGAATGTGGAACAAGTCGCCCAATGTTTAAATGTAGTTTTCCAAGGAAAATGCACAGTTAACTCGATTGTTAACAAGAAGTCTGAGGTCCAAACAGTAGTTTTACAAGAATCCTTAACTTGATGTGACACATTGAGTACACGATTTAGAGGTGGGGATGAGTTTCAAATCCGATTGGTATAACGCAAGTAAAAAATTTGACTGTATTGAGAATTTTCAGCAAAGGCACACAGGCTGGCTCTAGAGCTCTGCAATACCAAAGGGCTACGCTCATGGTTCATGGCGTAGACAAGTGCCTAGATGATGATGGTGGCCTTCTAGTACAAGGTGAAGAAGTCAAGGGCTACAAGCACCTGACTCCATCTTGCTCTGGGTGTAGTAAGTGTAGTTGCACTCAATCTCTAGGGTGTCTGCCCACGCAACCCCCTCTCGACAGCTCGGATCCCCTTACACTACAAAAGATTAACAGCTCGGATCCCCTTTGAAAAGAGATGCCTTACTTTTAAAGGTTTGAAATCGTTAGAGATTAAAGACCATATCATATTTATATGTAGAACTAAGGTTTAAAAACCCTCAAAAATTCATCCTACATATTTTAAGGAGAACCAAAGGTAATAAGAATATCACTAGATCTTTAAACACGTGAAACTAACAAGCTAACCACCCACTCACCCAAAAAGAAACAGATAATGCAACGATAGAAAAAGAAACAGATAATGCAAAGATAGATAGAGAGTCATGGATGGCGTGACGCCTCTCCATTATTATTTATACATGCATGCATGCATGTTCCGTACTACTTACTCTACGTCAGAGGGCTCATTCCCGGGCCACTGGATGCTGGGGATGGATGATCTTGCCCTTCCAGATGCCCGGGCCACTGCATGCTGGGACGGAGGGGATGATCTTGCCCATCCAGATGCACAGCGTCTTGCCGTCTTTCTTATCCTTGAAGATAATAGTGTCCAAGATTCTGCTGCTGGCGCTGGTGCCGGCGGGCGAGAGCTCATACCATGACACATCACATGTTGGACTCATGATCAGCAAGCCATCACCAGAGCCGTTACCCTGAGCATTTAGGCCCGTGAAGATCGGGCCTCCCGTCGTCACCCATCTCCTCCGTATCCAGCCACGCGTCACACATCTCAGTATCCCGTTCGATATCGAGACATCCTCCCATCCAAACGAGACATCCTGCCATCCAAACGAGACATCCTCCCATCCAGCCTTCTGCAGCTCCTCTACCGCCAGCTCATGAACGCTTTTCTCATCCATCTTCTTGGCCTCAAAGGCCGAACGGAACTTCTCCAGAAGCACTTCATGAGAACCAACGCTGCCCGCCTCCACCTCCATATTGCTTCAACCCCACGCACTGCAAGCACAACACCACAAGAGGACCCATCAACACCAACATAATCTCTCTCTCTCTCTCTCTCTCACACACACGAGTTACACCTACCAACACCAACATATATTGTTAAACATGCGCTTACCTCTCTCTCTCTGTCGCTCTCTCTCAAACAACACAAAAGGCCGGTTTGATGCTGAAACAAAGCTCTCGTTTATATATATATATATATATATACAGAGAGAGAGAGAGAGAGAGAGAGGGAGAGAGTCAACAGTGACCTGCACATTTGGTCGGTGGACATCGCAGAAGACCATACACCTCACGTCTCTGCACATTTGGTCGGTGCATATCTCAGAAGACCATAGACCTCACGTCTCTTGGTGAAATTAAGCTATGCGCACAAATGAAATTTATTTGGGAGTGTACCAGAGAGTACCTTGGCCTTCACTGATGAAAACTCCCTGCGCAACAAAATCTATTTGGCCCAACTTTCAAAGTTGGGAAAGGCTTTTTGAAACCTTCTCCAGTGTCTTCATTTTCCAGATGAAATGTCACTCAAAGCAATCAATCAGTGGCCAAAAGAGCAATCCTCACACATGCCTTTGAGTTAATGCTCAGAACTCGGATAGTTGAACTACCGGAACATGGGTAAGATAACCATAAAAATATATATGCCTATCTAGGCTAATTATTTGCCCGTCCCGGATGGGGTAAGGATCTAGTACCAATACTAGTTCCTGTGTTGTTGTTGCTCCTGCCCCTACCATTAGGGGTCGGAGGAGGTCATCTAGAACATGATGATATTGAATTAAGAAAGATATGCACAAATGATTAACATAAGAAGAAGCTTCTTTTCATTATATATTTTGATTAAGTCCGAGGTCATCAAAAACATCATGATATTTAAGAAAAAAATGCACAAATCATTGAGATAAAAGAGCTTTTTCACGATACATTTTACAAAATTTTGCAAAGGCTTGTGACCGATGTTCATTGATGCTGATGTTCGATGGGACCACCAGAGCCTTGAATTCATGAAAATGGTTTTTGAAGGCGGCATCATATTCTTGCACATCTATCGTGTCTAGTCCCATGTAATTCATGTCTATAAGAAGAAACTCTAAATAAGAAAGGAAGAAAGTGTAGCAATTTGCAAAAGCCATGTCTCCCTCCAAGTAGTTTGAGTATGTTGGCATTATAATCAATTTTTCGCAATCTAAGATATGGAAAATATACAAAGGGGCATTGGCTTTCCATTCTAACTCTCGCAACCCCCGCCTCTGTCACTTTTTTTTAAAGGAAAACTGTGTATCTCTTCTACTAGTTGAACTTTTGAGCTCTTTATATTAATGATGATTGCATTACTAACCACGTAAGCACGTATGATACCCATAAATTGGGGCCTACCTAGTGGAATTTAGCATTGGGGATCCTTGGCAAAAATTAATAAATCAAATTTCCAAATGAAATTATTTTCTTTCATTTCAAATATGCAATTCGACTAAGCATTCTCAAGATCACCTCTACGATGTCTCCAATTCCAACATAGTTAAGTGCAGCAATTATGGATCCACACACTAAAGTACCATATTTTCAAGATCTTTGATTCAATCTGGGTATTGAGTTGAAGAAACCACACAAATATTTGATAAAAAGGAAACAAGCAAAATAACAGTCCTAACAAGCATACAAAATGTTGTTCCAAAATTATAGTCCCAACAAGTACAAAATATGTTGTTTCAAAATTTCATTTAGAGAAGAATAAAGCAAATAAAAGATCAATAACCAAGTGCAAAAACAACAACACAACTCCCCCCCTTGCGGATGCCCGTTTTCGTCGCTCTACGAGTGTCATGATACATGGTGCTACTACTGAGCATCGTGTGTGCAACACTCAAAATGACGAACAACCGTTATATAAGCAATATCTTTGTATCGTTTAAGCAATGTTGCATCATTTAAGCAACATTGTCTGCATGGCATAAACGACGCATGCCATCACATAAAGAAGGTTCATTTTAAAAATAAATATTATGATGTGATGAACGGGCAACGCTTAAGCAATGCCCAATGTCTCTTTTACCTGATTAAGAACTGGCGTAATAGTGCAACAGTTCTCTCTATCTCTCTCACATATACACACTAAAGTACTCCTCTCTCTATCTCTCTCACATATACACACTAAAGTACTCCTCTCTCTCTCTCTCTCTCTCTAGAGAACAGGATGAGTTGCAATCAACATTAATAGCAAATGTGCCCAATACATTGGTTGTTGCTAAGAAACCACCAAGCAAAGAAGAGTTCTTTCTTAAAAAAAGTACATTGACTACTACTCTCATGAATTATACTCAGAAAGTGCCCATTACTAAGGTCACCAAAGTTATGCAAGTTTCCAGGCATTCCTTGACATCCCAAAAAATAGTGTGCAGTCTCGGATATATGATGGTGACCACTCATTCTCATTGGAATCATGCTCAAGGCTTCCTTGTTACAATGCCATAACGGATGAAATCAAAGAACTTGTTTAATCCTTTTGGGAATTTGAAACATGTGTCTCCCTTATTAACAAGAAAGATGTCTCAGAAAAAGAATCGAACAAAACTATTACTTCAAGCATCAGGTCCATCTTCTCGATTAGCCTCAAGTACATGAACCTTGTTTACTTTAGTTACATGTGCTAACTATCATAGTACATTCACTGTTGATAAATGGCATACTTGCATACTAGTTATTAATGCTAACGATGACACATGCCTACTAGTTAGGAAACTCGCCAGTTCTACTAATTAACATGCATGCATGCTAGCTAGAATAATAAATAATGATAAGTAACATACCTGCATGCTTGTTATTAATGCTAACTATGACACATGCCTACTAGTTAGGAAACTCGCCAATTATACTAATTAACATGCATGCATGCTAGCTAGAATAATAAATAATGATAAGTAACATACCTGCATGCTTGTTAGTACAGTTAGATGGTACGAATGAAAGAAGTTAATCTTTCTCTGCTTGACTCATTAATGCTAGCTAGCATACATGTATGCTCATTGGCACACTCATCTCAATGCTGATCAGCATACTTGACTACTTGTTAGAACACTGAATCATGTTAACTAGCATACCTTTATGCTAACTACCATACTTGCATGCTAACTAGTATAACTGCATGTTAATTAGCATGCTTGTTAGCATACCTGCATACTTTTGTTAGAACACTAAATCATGCTAACTACCATACTTGCATGTAAGTTAGCATATCTGCATGCTAGTTAGCATAATTTCATGCTTGTTAGAACACTGAATCATGCTAACTTCCATACATGCATGCTAATTAGCAAATTCATATTCTAACTATAGCATAATTGCATGCTAGTTGGCATACCTACATGCTAGGTAGCATATTGCATACTTGTTAGAACACTAAATCATGCTAGTTACCATACCTGAATGCTAATTAGCACATTCAACGTTCTAACTAGCATAACTACATGTTATTAGTTAGAATACTTGCTTACTAGTTAGCATGTTGCATTCTTGTTAGAACACTTAATTATGCTAATTACCATACCTGCATTCTAATTAGTGCATTCTTAATGCTAACTAGCATGACTGCATGGTAACTCGCATACCTACATTTAAGTTAGAATAGTAAATCATTCTATTTAACATACTTGCATGATTGTTAGCACACTCATGTATGCTAACTAGCATACATGCATGCTAATTAGAATAGTAAATCATACCAACGAATGTGGACTTATTCATTCATGCTTATGGATGCTTTGTAGGTTGAGTTGTTTCAAAAATTCAAAGCTGCTCATCTTGATTTTACAATCTTTAATTATGCTCATTTGAGTATTTAAAGCCCTTGCTTGTTTGTCGAGTGAAGGATAGATATACATGCTACTATGATATCATGCTTAAATGTATTTCTTCAAAGACACTCAACAAGAGTGAATGTACGATAGATGTGAGGTTTGTGTAGGAGATGTTGTAACCATGGGTTGCATCGCACTGGTTTGTACTTTCGGTGGTGTGACACAGTTATAGGAATAAGCAGTCTACTCAAAGGATAATTTTTTGGCCAATAAAAAGTCCTTCTAACCAAAGCCAAGGTACGCTATATCCCCGGATGTCCTGTCATCGATGGTGCATCATGACACTCAAATAGGATCCTCAATTTAATTTCTGGCACATCCGGTATGCAAACCTTATCATTTCGGAATAAAAGACCATTTTGAATAAAAAATTGGTTGGCTTTTCCTTGACTCCCAAGGTTTTGATCTACCTCGGGGTTAAAACTGAATTTTGCCAAATTTTAATATTTTCTATTAAAAAAATATGTATTGTATTTTCCCTTGAGTGAATCAAACAAGTTAGAAGTAATTTCTGTGAAGCTAAGGTCATTAATTTCAACAATTCGACTCAATGCATGAGCAATTCTATTCAAGCTATCTTTTCTATATTTAATCATGAAATCAAAGTCCTGCATCAATTCAACCCATCTTGCCTTTCTACCTTTCAAGTTTGGTTGATCACAAATAATCTGCAAACACTGATGATCTGTCAAGACCATAAATTGAGACACGTAGAGATACTGTATTCATGCCTTTAAAGGACAAAAATTACATACAAATCTTCCTCCTGAACTAGGTATCTAGTCTGTGCATCGTTGAGTTTCTTACTCTCGAAGGCCACAAGCTTCCCATCCTAGAACAAAGTTGTGCCTACCGCAAAATCACTAGCATCAGTCGCTACAATGTAAGCCCTACTAGGATCTGCTAAGGCTAACACAGGAGCATCTAGAACTTTATATTTTAAAGTATCAAAATTTTCCTATAGCTTCTCATTCCACTCAATTGGAGAATCAGACTTCTTATTTTTACCCTTAAGAAGGTTGGTAAAATGCACTGTCAACTTCGAATAATCCTTAACAGTTGTCCATCCTTGCACTTGATGAACATGGTCAAAACAAACCCAAGATCTCTTTAGATCACCATCTCCAATGCGCTACGTATGGTTAACCCTAGATATAAGATTTTTTATAGACATTAGGTTTGCTCTTTTTTTTTTTTGCTTTGTAGAGATACCTCCAACCTTTATCACAAGGTTTTCAAAAGAAATCTCTTTATCCAAAATAATATATGGTTCAGATCCAACAATACTTGTTGACTCAATAAGAGCTCACCCATCTCGCTAGATGCCAACTTTAATGTAAACACAACCATGCCAACTTTTTGAAGTAAACACAACCATGCCATGCTTGAATATCAACGAAATCTTTTCCATTGACAACCAAAAAATACCCATCTACTTGTTTTTTAATCGGTTCATTCTCGAACCTCCCAACCAAAATGTACAATAAAACAGATGCCATAATGTGAAAGTACCATAGAATACCAAATAAAAAGCTTGATAAAACACTAAACACAACAAAAAAGAATTATTTTGAAAGTATTATTCTCATTAAAATAAAATTTATGCATAGTAAAATGCATAAAAGGTTACTTTTTATTTTGAAAGCGTTATTTTCCTTAAAATTAAATTTATGCCTAAAAAGATGCATAAAAGGATTTTTATAAAAGTGTTATTCCTACTAAAGTTATCTTTATGCCTAATTAGATGCGTAAAGAATTTTTATATCAAAAATTTAGAATTCTCTTACATTCTATAAATAGATGTGATGTGATGTGATAGGAATCAGATAGATGTAAATGGATGGATGAAAGTGAAATGAATCAGATAAATGAAAATGGATAAATGGATGTGAAATCCTATGAATTAGGATGTGTTTGAATGGTATAGGATGTGAAGGAATGTGAATCGTGATATGAATGAATGATAAGGGATGTGAATGAATGACGGCATGTGAATCGGATGTGAATGGATGATGTGGTTTGATGTGTGAATAATGTAGGTTAATGTAGATTGATGTATGGATGATGTGGTTTGATGTGTGAATTATGTAGGTTAATGTAGATTGATGTATGGATGATGTGGTTTGATGTGTGAATGATGTAGGTTAATGTAGATTGATGTATGGATGATGTGGTTTGATGTGTGAATGATGTGGGTTAATGTAGATGGATGAATGGATGATGTGGATGTGGATGCATGAATGTGGATGTGGATGTGGATATGGATGTATGAATGTGGATGTGAAAATGGATGTGGAAATGGATGTATGGATGTGGATGTGGATATGTATGTATGAATGTGGATGTGAAAATAGATGTATGGATGTGAATGTGGATGTGGAAATGGATGTATGGATGTGGATGTGGATATGGATGTATGAATCTGGATGTGGATATGGATGTATGAATGTGGATGTGAAAATGGATGTATGGATGTGGATGTGGATGTAAAAATGGATGTATGGATGTGGATGTGGATGTGGATGTGGATGTGGATGTGGATGTATGGATGTGGATATGGATGTGTATGTATGAATGCTGATGTCGAAGTGGATGTATGGATGTGGAAGTACGAATGTCGATGTGTATGAAGAATAATGAATGCGAATGTGGATGTGAAATGATGTGACGTCGATATGAGTGAATGGATGAGATGTGATGACGTGTGAATTGGGATGTGAATAAATGATATGTGATGTGAATGAACCTGAGGTTATAAGATGAAAAATGATTGGATGATAATGAGTACACACATGAATGGAATGTGGAATAAGTAATGTGGACTAATGAGGGATAATGTGGAAAGACGAGAGTTCATTATAGAAATTGTAATTGTGACTTGTTTATAAATGAGTGTTTTATGTCAAGAATGCTGGGAGAGCATTTTGACCGTCTTATGATTAAAGTCGTGGAGACCTAACTGATAAAGTTGCAACTGCTGAACGGAGAGTTGATGAAGGACGTCTCGCGTAGCAAGGTCGGCCAAGGTCTTGACCAGCCTCGGTTTAAATGGTGAGCTTCCGGTACGGTGGATGAGGGACCAAGGAAGCGGCCTATGAGTGAAGCGCTAGGTGACCTGCAAAGGATCCTAGAGGGTGCTGACCATACGGTGCTCGGGCTCTGGGTCGCCGAAGATACCCACACGTGCGTCGTGGAAGATATCAAATCAAGGAGTAAGAGTTGTTTTCTGAAACCGGGCATGGATCTAGTTGATTGACCTTGCTGGTCCTCACTAACAGATGAGTCCATGACTATTTTAAATGGATCTGTTGGTTGATCTTGCTTATCTTCCATGGAGATTCCATTTTGTTATGTGAATATATTGCCGATTACTATGAGCTAGAAACTATCGAAAAGGCCCCTGTGTGAACACGTGATGAGCGTTCTGGTTGCCAATGATGCCATAAGTACACCGATGGAAATAAGGATTCAACCAGAGATTTTGAGGATTGCGATAAGTGACACAATGGTTTCATTAAAGGATTGTTTTAAAGATAGCTGATGCTGAGAAAAAGGCAATTTCATATTGGGTGTGTAAGTGGTGTGACTAGTTTTATGTTGCATGAACATTCGACTAGGGGGCCTGGGAACTCTTTTCCCTGGTACTCGAGACAAAACCTAACCAAATTCCTAATTGGATTCCATCACTACAGTGGTTGGCTAACCCATGGGACTGGATGGGGTTAGGCTGGGGACTGATGGATCCGTAAATCGAGGCTCAATTTCTGTTTAGTTCGATAGATGAAGTAAATTTTGGAGAAAAATTGTTCTATGGAAAAGAATCAACGGTTGTGCCTCTCAATGAGGAAAAAGGCGTTGGTCTCTATGATCCAAGTATAGTCTTTTTCCTTGATCTGACTATGGGACTTACGGGTTCGGTCAGATGAGCTCAGTTAGTTAAGGCTCTGACTACGTTAGGAAAAAGTTATCCTGGTGGAATCGCCCGTGCTTTCCAAGCAAAGGAAGTTTTTTCGGGTTCGGTTTTGGAAAAACCGATGGATTAGTCTCTTGTCCGGATATCCATAGGCGAGCCCCTGAGTGTGAGACCCTGCCCCATGCAAGAAGTGCTACTTCCGCTGCTAGCACCGCTGAATTTGTTGTGCGGTGGGGACGGAGATCTTACATGCACCAAAGCCTCACCATCGACAACTTCTAGATGGTGGGCGAAAGCTTGGTCAATGGTAATTTTCCTTCAAATTACAAACCTCTCCAAAAAAACGATACTACCCCATCGCCTGGAATTTTCCTTCAAATTACAAACCTCTCCAAACAATACTACCATCTTCACAAATCAATGATCTTCAATCCTTAGTGAAGATATTTATATTAGCCTTGCAAGTCTATGTAATTCTTTCAATCCTCTTTCAACACAGAGCAGTCCAACAAGAGTCTATTTAACTCAATTCTTGTACTTCATGTCTATCTTCTTCATAATGTTGAGATTCAAGCTCGATGTTAGCTTGTGCCAACTGCGCTATGTGCTGGCATGTTAGGTAGGAACATGTGTGAGACATAAATGACAACGTCCAGCTAGTCATAGTGTGTGGACATTAGCTAGGGTTAGCTGTGTGTGGACACAACACATAGTGTGTGTTGTGTATTATGGATTATGGCTTTATGCATTGTGTGAGAAGGGAGATGGCTTCCCTCTATGGTTAGGGTTTGCAATATACATTAGGGTTTGCTCCTGTGTGTGTGTCTCCTCTCCCTCTACCTGTTTTTCATCATGGTATCAGAGCCTGGTGCTCTCTATTAGGGTTTATGAGAGTGAGTGAGAGAAGAGGAAGAAGAAGCTGTGAACAAAAGTTGTGAAGCTTGCCATTGATGCTGTGAAGCTTGGAGCACACTGATTTCCATCAAATCCGAGAGCTTAGCCTACCGGGTAAGGACTACTAAACACCCTTGAGCAGATTGCAAGTGACTCAAGCATAAACAAGGCAAATCAGGGTTGCCCAAAGCAAAAGAAAATTCTGGTTTTTTGCAAGCTTTCCATTGGAGCTTGAAAGCAGTGATGTATTGTGTAAATGGATGCAATCTGGCAAATAAACATGTATGTGACAAGGAATAATGTATTGAAAACTCATGTGCAAGCCCTACATTGAATTTGGAGCCAAGTTGGTGCATTTATGTGAGAGGAAAATCACTCATTTGAAGCCTTCACAAAAATTGAGAAATGATGCTCATTGTGGATGCAATTAAAGCTAGGTTTTTGCAAAAATCACTCAATTGATGGATTAAGTACATGCTTAGGAGTGTTGGGCATCATACCTATCTTCAAATACCTTTATAAACTCACCAGTTCTCCTCAAGAGCAGGCGGCGCAGATTGTCATGAGGAAATAGAGCAGTTTTTCACCTTTTTGCTAAGTGGAGGCCAAAAATCAAGTCTTGTGGTTGATAAATTCCAAAATCTTCTTAGCAATTGCGTGGTACATACACTTGAGAAGGATGCTATATGTTTGTTTGAAGCAATTATGCATTATGGAGCTAGAAATGAGCTGATTAAATAGGCTATCTATTGTGATTAGTGATTAGTGATTAAATAGGCTGTCTACTGTGATTAGTGAAATAGAGGGTGATTAATCGGCTAATTACTCTCTCATCTTAAAAAATTGGTCTAATTTCTTTTACATGGAGTGAGTAGACATCAATGCTAAGCTAATGAATGCCTAGCCTCTCAATTTGGACAAGGATTAAAGAAATTAGAGCGGGTTTACTACTGGTTTTTCTCAAAATAGAGAAGGGGATCTGACAAATTTGGTATGTATGCACCTTGGTTGGTGTTGATATGCAACATTGAGCTTGTTTAGGTGTCATTGCAAGTTATCCACACTTGATTGAACCACTACATTGCAATTTGAAGCCTTGGAAAGTGCACCAAAATAGGGTACCTTGGACTGCGTATGCCAGTTCATTTTGGACTGCGTATGCTAGTTCATTTTGATCAATTTGATTTTCTACATCAAAAGTGAAGTTTGTTGAGTACTTTGGAGTTTTCACAGAACACTCATTAGAGTGTGGTTGAGCTGAGGAAGGCTCGTTTACAGATTTGGACATATGCAGAAGGTGCATTTGCATTGAGCAAATATGTCAGACAACCCAGTACAAATTATAGGTGAAAAGTTGGATAGGAAGAACTTCTAGGCATGGAAGTACAGGATCAAAAGCTTTCTGAAGGAAAAAGGTTTTTGGAGCCTTATTATAGGTGCAGAGCCAGAGCTGGAACTACCCCGACAACCTACACACAGCAAACAGGTTGTAGCTCATAAGCAATGGTCAAAAAAAGCATACAAAGTTTTGCATTACCTGTCTATATGTATCTCGGATGCTATACTCATACATGTACATGATGCTGAGAATCCCAAGGATGCATGGGATACATTGGTAAAGCTATTTGATACAAACACTAGTGCTCGCAAGTCTCAGTTTTCAGACAACAGATTCATAATGTGAAACAGAAAAAAAAGGAGCATCCATGATTATGTACAAGAGATAAAGAAGTATGCCGATGCATTGGCAACAATCATTGCCCCCATGCCTGATGATGATTTGGTAGACATTACCTTGCGTGGTCTTGGCAAGGAGTATAAGTCTTTTGATACATCTATCTCAGTTTGGAGTACAGGCTTACCAGATTTTGATGAGTTGGTTTCACTCTTGCTTGTTGAGGAAATCAAACTCGGTGACTGTTTTCATGATGCATCTACTAGAGCCATGATGATAATGGTAGAAATCAAGCTTTCTATTCACAAAGGGGATTTAGAGGCAGGGGGAGATTTGCATCACGTGGCTGTGGTAATGGTCGTGGATGGTAGGAAAGGTCACCAAAATAAAATTTTCAGTCTACATATGGTGCTAGAGGTGGTCGTGGATATACACCTCAGAGAGGCAGAGGTAATCCTCGTGGTAGAGGACGTTGGTAAGGCCAAATGTAGAATCCCATTATTGTGGGAAATTTGGTCATATAGCACGTGATTGTTTCCACAAACAAAATAATTTGAGAGAGGGTAGAGCACAACATGGAGGACATTATGCACAACATGGTGGAAATTATGCAAGTGGTGGAAATTATGCATCAAGCAGTAATGATGGCAGCGCAAATCACTTGTTTGCCATGAGACATGTTGTGGGATCTATGATGACAAATTGGTATATGGACACTGGAGCATCAAACCATATGACTTGTCATGGCAAATGGTTTGAGCATATAAAGCCTATGGATGTGAAAGGCTATGTGGAGACATGAGATGATACCCAACATGCTATCACACATGTTGGAAGTGTACCATTAGTTATGCACAAGGGTGAAACAAAATCTATGGCAAATGTCTTATATGTGCCTTCTATTACAAAAAGTTTGGCCTCAGTTGGTCAAATGGTTGAACAGGGTTTACAGGTTCGTTTCAACGAGCATGGTTGCTTTGTTGAGAACTTCAAAAATGGATGTAGAGTCATTGCCAAAGGCAAGAAAGAAGACATGTTATTTAAGTTGGATGCTAGGATTCCTGAGTTGAAATCGGTCGTGTTCTCTAAAAGCCGAAATGTGGTACAAGACATTGACATGTGGCATAAAAAGATTGGACATTTGAACATACAAAGGTTAAAGAACATGCAAGAGGCAAGAGGCATTGTTAGTGGGCTACCTGGATTCAAGTATGATAGGAATATGTATGTTTGTGATGCCTGCCAGTTTGGAAAGCAGGTGAGGTTGCCGTTTCCTAAAGAAGGAAACATGAGTAGCAGGCCACTTGAGATAGCTCATAGCGATGTAAGGGGTCCTGCACAAAACCCATCCAATAAAGGCAGCTTGTACTATGTGACATTCATTGATGATTTTAGTTTGATGATTTCAGCAGAATGACTTAGATTTACTCTCAGAGAGAAAAGTGAAGTGTTGGGAAAGTTTATGGACTTCAAAGCTTTTGCAAAGAAGAAATATAGCTCTTGGATAAAATTTTTAAGGATAGATGGAGATGGTGAATACACCTCACATGCTTTTGAGAATTTCTTGAGAAAGCATGGCATAAGAAGGCGGTTAACTTATAGGTACATACCTCAGAAAAATGGTGTTGCTGAGAGAAAGAATAGAGTCATTTGTGATGTGGCCAGGGCGATGCTCAATGAAAAGAGCATGCCAAACTATTATTGGGCAGAAGCATGTGCCACTGCGGTGTATGTACTTAATAAGACACCCATAGCAACCATACATGGAAGTACGCCAGAGATGCGGCTTACAGGTTTTAGGCTAGACATTGGACACTTCAAAGTGTTTGGTTGCATAGCTTCAAAGTGTTTGGTTGCATAGCTTATGTACATGTGCCTGCCGAGAGAAAGAGGAAGTTGGATCCTAAGGCAGAAAAGTGTGTGTTTGTTGGGTATGCACAGGATCGCAAGGCATATAAATGTTACAATCCACAAACTGGGCAAGTGGTTATCTCACGAGATGTGGTGTTTGATGAACTTGCTGGTTGGTACAAAGCAAAGGATGAGGGTGTCATTGATTTCGCTGATGCTGATATGCATGTGAACTTGCCACAAGCAAGTTCTATTTCTATGTCTGGGCCAGCAAAGTCTGAGAGTGGCACTATACGTCCATGGTCAGAACGCTTGTTTGAGACATGAGAGTGTGAGCACTGGGAGTGGTGCTGTGGATAAAGGGAAAAAGAAAGTTGAAGGAATTGGCATTACAGGTTATGAGTCGTCAAGTTCAGAGAGTTTGGATGAGGAACTTGGCATGCCAGTTTTACGCACACCTGGTGCAAGGCAAGATAGATATGTGCCTCCACATGCTAGAGTGAGAGGTGTTCAGAGTGATCCGCATGCATTGCTGAGATCCCAAAGGGTCAGGTATCCAGTTGTTGACAGGTTGACATATCGTGGCTTTGCTATGCATTACGCATATATGACCTCTTTGGTGAAGCATGTGGAACCTACATGCTATACAAAAGCTATGGGGAAGCATGTATGGGAGAAGGCAATGGATGTTGAGATGGACGCATTGGTTTATTAATGAAACATGGGATTTGGTTGCCTTACCCCACAAGGCAAAAATGTCATTGGTTGCAAATGGGTTTACAAGGTGAAATGCAAGTCAGACGGTTCCATTGAGCGACATAAAGCGCGATTGGTGGCTAAGGGTTATGCACAAACCCAAGGCTTGGACTATTATGAAACATTTAGTCCAATTGCAAAGATGGGAACAATGAGAGCAGTCATTGCTATGGCTGTAGCAAATGGTTGGAAAATGCATCAAATGGATGTGAAAAATGCATGTCTAAATGGTGATCTACAAGAGGAAGTTTATATGGCATAGCCAGAAGGATATGTACACTCGAGGTATCCCACTCATGTATGCACATTAAAGAAAGCATTATATGGTTTGAAGCAAGCACCTCATGCTCGGAGTGATAAGATAAGCCGATATCTTATCTCCCTTGGATTTCAGGTTTCTTCAGCAGATTCTTTCTATGTGAAGAAAACATATCATGGGATTGTCTTACTTGTCATCTATGTGGATGACTTGATTGTCACAGGAGATCATGCTACAAATGTTATGCATGTCAAGAAGGCATTGAGTGGGTAGTTTGACATGAAAGACATGGGTGAATTGAGATATTTTCTTGGGATTGAAGTGATCAAAGACCATACAGGTACATGGTTAGTGCAACGCCAATATGCATTGGATATGTTGGCAAAATATGGGATGACATGGTATAAGCCAATGAGTACACCTTTGGAGCAGAATATAAAGTTACGGACGGGCAGATTTTGGTGAAGAGTTGGATGATCCATCTATGTATAGAAAAATGGTTTGGTAGTCTTATTTACATGACTATCACACGCCCAGATCTTAGTTATGCTGTGGGGCTAGTAAGCCAATTTATGTAGAGCCCCACAAAACCTCATTTGGATGCAGTGAGACGCATTATGCGATATGTAAAGACCACTGCACATTATGGTCTGCTTTATGAGCATGGTAAAGGCTTGGATGTATATGATGGCTACATAGACGTAGATTGGGTAGGTAGCTCATATGACAGGAGGTCTACTAGTGGTTATGCCTTTACATTTGGAAGTGCAGTGGTGAGTTGGAGTAGCAAAAAGCAACCTACTGTTGCTTTATCTA
This sequence comes from Cibotium barometz, assembly GCF_041138505.1. Lineage (NCBI taxonomy): Eukaryota > Viridiplantae > Streptophyta > Polypodiopsida > Cyatheales > Cibotiaceae > Cibotium > Cibotium barometz. The sequence goes on from NC_141098.1 coordinate 38,436,126, forward strand.
GTACAGAGGCTGAATACAGGGGTGCAGCCATTGCTACATGTGAAGGAGTATGGTTAAAGAGTCTCTTGGCTAATTTGGGTGAGCATATTGATGGCAAGGTTGTCATTCATTGTGACAACATGAGCAGCATACAGTTGGCCAAGAATCCAATTTTTCATTGTGACAACATGAGCAGCATACAGTTGGCCAAGAATCCAATTTTTCATGTGCAGACCAAACACATAGAGGTCCACTATCATTTTGTCAGAGAGAAAGTGTTCGATGGTACAGTGGATTTGTAGTATGTGAAGACTAAAGAGCATGTGGCTGACATATTTACAAAGCCACTTATAGTAGGGAGAAGTTTGAGTACTTCCGTACTATGTTGGGAGTATGTGGGATGAGCTTGAGGGAGAGTGTTGAGAGCTTTGATAGCCCAAGCTCATCTACATCTTCATCTATGGCAGTACATCATGAGCTTGAGAGGGGCTGTTGAGATTCAAGCTCGATGTCAGCTTGTGCCCAAAACAAAGTGAGCAAAAAGCCCAAAAAAATGCTCACAAAAATATAAAAATGTAATCACTCCCAAAAAACCCCACCCCGTTAGGAATTCCCAACATGGAGTGATCTTAGGACACATTATCTCTAGGCAAGGAATGTCCACAAAGCAAAGTGCGGCTCATCCTAGAGTTGCTCCACCCACTAACTTTAAGGGAGTCCAATGCTTCATGGGACATGTCGACTACTATCATGGACGATTCATTTTTATGTACACTAATATAGCTCAACCTCTTTATGGACTATTGATCGTTTTTGAGAGTGGACAAAGGAATGCTAACAAGCATATACAACACTCAAGAAATCCTTGGCAAGTGCTCCAATTCTCAGGTCCCCCAAGTGGGACATTATCTTTCATATCCACATTGATGCCTCCGCTTTTGCTGTTTGGATGCGTGTTGGCCCAACCAAGTGAACACAAGATAGACTTCCCCATCAGCTTTGCCAGCCTCCAACTCAATGAAGCCAAGAGAAATCACACCACAACCGAAAGAGAAGGGTTAGCCATGGTCTCTACACTATTAAGAAGTTTCACCATTATCTTGGCGACAACTAAATTCATTTTCTTCATGGACCATCAAGCTCTTCTGTACCTAGTAAACAAGCCCCGTATGACAGGTAGAATCACTAGGTGGCTGATTATTGACTTCACCGTTCATAGTGAGAAAAGGCTCACAATATGTTCTCGCAGACCACATGTCAAGGATCCCTAACGGCAAGCCGCCCATGGGAGTAGAAGATGATTTACCAGATGCCATCCTATTCCAACTATGCTTATTTCCTAGATGGGGCGAGGAGGTAGCACACTTTTTAGCCAATAGTTTACAAGTGGAGCCCCTCCTAAACAAGGACTGTGCTCGTCGCCTAAGTAAATAGGGAATCCCCTACCAACTCATTATAGGACAACTCTATCGATAATGGAAAGACAAGATTCTTAGACATTGTGTCCGTGAAGACGAATATGTCTTCCTTCTCAAATAGGCTCACTTTGCCTGTGCTGGTGGATACTTTGTAGTAGATATCACTACTCGCAAGATCCTCACAACCGAGTTATGGTGGCCCACCTTAATGGCGGGATGTAAAAGAATATGTCAAGCGGTGTGACGAGTTCCAACATGCGGCAATTTCCCACTTTAAGGATAGCATGCCCCTGAAACCTATAGTGTCCTGTTGCAAAACCATTTGAAAAATGGGGCATCAATTTCATTGGACCCATCAGTCCAGTAGCAAGATACACACAAGCTAGATATATAATTACTGCCATGAACTATTGCACTAAGTGGGTTGAAGCTTAGGCTTCTCGTAAAGTTGAGTTAGTCATTACCCTTCGGTTACCCCTTTGAGCTTGTAAGGCTCTACTCCATGGTCAGTATTTGTGGTAGAGAATATGATTGTGAATTATGATAGAATTGAACCTTTTTAAGGTTAATACACTCTAAGTTTCCACTTTTTTGGAAATGATCAATATTGATGATAACCACTCAATGTGCTCAATCTCACATCCCACATCGATGATCTTGTCTAGATCTTATTTGACCATTTGTCCATACTTGGTATTCATTGTGATAGGCTCTCTAGTTTTGATGGTTTACATCTTTATGAGAGGGATGGTGTGTTTCATCGCTTCCGAGACTACTAATTCTACATCTTGCTTCCCAGACTACCAATTCTACTTCTTACCAAGGGGTGAGGTCCTTAGCAATAATATTGGCTTGGGTTCTTTAAACTTGGTGGGGCTATCATAAGAGGTATGAGGCTGTGCACTCGGGCTTCTTTGAGCCTTCTTGCCATATACCACTATGTTCCTAATGTTGTAGGACTTAAAACATTCAAGCACTTGCCTCAGATCTTCCACTTGAGGCTCGGCAAGCTCTTTGAGCTTGGTTTCCTTCTCTGCTTAAACCTTGACTTTGTTGAGCTTGCTTCTAATAACTTGGCTTGCTCGAAGTTTATGGACTCCTTGTCACCTTTATAGGCCACTGTCTTTGCCTAAAGGGCAATCTTATTTAGGTCGTCTCCCCACTATCTCATATGGGAATCCATAGTCTCATCATAGCAAGGCTAACTCCATGGGGAGAACATAGCGTAACAAAGCTAACTCCATGGAAAGAAGATACTTCTAAGGCTTTCCATGTAGTTTTCACTATTTTGGCTAGGTGATTGTGGGTAATGTAAAAGGTGCTTGGCTGAAGTAGTTCAGGTAGTTGTGGTGTCAGACTCGTCAGCAAGAATCAAGGATTGGTTTTTGCCTTTGCATATGTAAATGTGATTGGTTTCCCAATCGTGAAGAAACATCCTTGCTATGGAAGAGAGTAATAATCTTGGTTCTTATCTTCACTATCCAAGGACTTGTTTGCAACATTTACAAATGTTGATTGAAGTTGTCCAGATAGTTGTGTCAGACTCATCACCAAGAATAAAGAATAAGTTACCTTTGCATATGTAACTGTGATTGGTTTCCCAATCATCAAGAAATATCCTTGTGTCTTGCCTTTCAAGGATTATAGTGTATAACACTCTTCTCTAGAAATCCATCACCATGAATAAGTGGTGGAAGCTTAATCCAAAGGTCTTACTCTTTGCATCTTGACGGATTACCCTAAATGGATTAGATGTGTTCTTGTCGACAAGCTTGATCACAAGGCTTTTGCCAACAAAGGTAGTGGGCTTCCTAAGGCCTCCCAAAAATCCTTGGTGATTATGCTAACACCGACACCACCATCCAAGATCATGGAGATTATTATTATAAATGGCATGTAACATGGCATTCATTTTAGTACTTTTGAAGTAGTGTCTCATCTTGTTCATGGGAACTTTTGGCTATCCTTTGGAATTGGGAACATGGAAGGAAAGCGCTCAATGTGGCATGGCTCATCCTTCTCCTCTTTAAGCTTAGTTATGTGAGCTCTTAGATTCCCATTCATCCAATTAGATAAGTCTCCAAGGTTGAGAATTTCCTTATAAGAAATAACTTATAAAGACTCAGACTTATAAGGACAAGAAGGCTATAGATATGCTATGTCTTCCCATGTGGGCTATACTTATACTCACACGAAGGTGGGCATGGATGACCAGCCGCAACATATAAGGGATTTGTAATGAATCTTTCCTAGGAGGCGGTGCCTTTTAAAGGGGATTATGGCGGCTCCTCTCATTTTTTAGGGTTTCATTGTTGCTCCATGTTAACCCATTTCTAGGCTTAACAAGAGCTAATGCCATCAAGGAGTCAAGGTAGACACACCAAAAGGTCATACATTTAAGATATGAAGCAATAGTGTCCAAATCTATAACTTGGACTGGCACCCATAATGGTTCGACGAAATACTTATGGCGATTCTTACACCTTTACACCTCAAAAGCTGGAGGGAGGAATCTTACATGCTTCATTAATGCACTGGCCAACTACTCAACTTGCTATCTAGATGTGGACTCTTTCCTCTTTCCATTAGACTTTGTGCTAGTGGTCTTGACTGAGGCTTTTGAGATGTACCTTCATGAAGTTCTCAAGAACATGTTCCCTTGAAGTTGTCCTCTGAAGTTGTCCTCAAAGTCCATAGTACTCCTACAACACTGCTCGAAGGAGGTATGGCCCAAGGCATACAATGAATTGTGTAAGGGTACATCATCTCAATCTTCCAAAAATCTCCCTATGAATCGTTCACATAAGAAAACTTGTTTGTGGAACTACAGTGGGAGTGGAGCTATTTGACTTTATTGATATAGTGTCGAGATGGTTTCACCCTCCCTTTGTGCAACTGTTCTTCCACTGGACGCCATCTGGTACCTTGGTGAGAATATCCTACCTTGAAGGTCTCTTTCAAGGCTTTAAAGGTGGCCTTATTCTTATCTTTCAAGGACCCAAACCATTGGCTAGCTTTTCCATCAAGGGTGAGACCAAAGGCACTCACCTTAACTTGATCTTCTATGTGGCCAAAGGCTTCACAGATTTGGTTGAACATCTCCAAATGTGGGATGGTATCTCCAGTCCCATCAAATTTCATTGATTAACTTTGAGATGTTTGTGGGTTTATTCCACTCTAATCTCAATCCTAGTGTTGGTTGGGGTTGGGGCTGTGATGCCCGCTACTACCCATGGTTACCAACCCATGCGCTTACAGGTGGACTCTGTTGCAATATTTACACCAGCTCCACCATCGATCAACACTTGATCAATTGTGAGGCCTCGAAAGCCTACACAAATTTTTGATATCAGCCACCAACGGGAACTGTTGCCACGGGCTCTAGGTGTGCTGCTTGGATGACATGGGAGTCGGTGTGATCGTCTTACCCATCTCCTCTGACGGAAGTAGTGCTTTATGAAAAATCGAAACCAATTTAAGAAGGTGACCCAATTCGATTTGTAGAGGGGCGTCGAGAAATCATCCCATCCTTCACTCTCGACTAAACTCGGCTCTTGGGAGACGGTTGTTCCGAAAGATCCTTCTATGCCGATGGCAGAGGATGCCCCGATTGAGGTATGTTGTTGATGAGAGTCACAGCATCCTGAAACTATAATTTACTTGGTCCGAGCACAGGAACACATTCCAGAGCTTGCTTGTCCACCCAGGAAAGTAACTTGCTAGCGAACAACTTCCTGTGTGGGCCAATCCAAAAGTGGTTGCACTGTGTGCCTACTACTCGGGGGCTTCAATTTGTGACTAGAGCGTGTGACCATGCACACCTCTAGATCCACAGTTGCATCCATCGACTCAATCTGAACCATGGCCACCGTCGGTTGTTTTCCTGCAGCTTTTGCTTGTTACTCAGCTTTCTTCCGATCATACTCCTGTGCTTCTGGGAAATCTTGGCGCGAATGTCCTTCCTCAGTACAGAAAAGACAAATTTTTGGACGATCTATGGTCCGGCCTCCGTGACCACGACCACAATCACCACCCCTACCGCCACTGTTGTTGCGATAGGGTTGCTCAGAATTGCTCCCAACTTGTACCCATGCGGCTAAGAGTTCTGGCGGTTTCGTGTCTTTCCCAATGTTAATGACATGGCTGTTGAGGCGAGCCTTGTGCCCCCTCCCATTATAGTAACACTCCGACATGTTATTGGAGTTGCTGATACAGATAGCACACCACTTGTTGTTCATCGCACATTCGGTTGTTTGCTGGATGGCCAGGATTACGATAATGAGAACACCAGACTTCCTTCGTGGACTTAGCAAGTTGAAGACTCCCCTACGGGCCCCGTATTGACCTTCCCACTTTTGTGAGATTTCCTGGTCTCCCGCACTGGTGCCTCATCAGAATCCATACTGCTACTGTCCTCCGATTAACTGTCCAAGCTCCGTGTGTCCGAATCCTCCTCTGAGCTGTGTCAACGGTGTCCCCGTGATGTGCTGCTGTTAGATTTCTTCTTGGATCGCTTTCATGGTGGTGGAATTGTTATCCTCCTCCAATGACTCCCCGGCAAGAATAGATTGAGCAATGACCTCCGCCCGTGGCATGTTCACTTTGTCCCACAATGGCCAGGGCCATGCGTAAGTCCTTTACTAAGCCTTTCAAGAAATAGTCATACAAGACTTCTCTGCGCCGCCTGAGGAACTCGCTGCAACATCACTCGAAATTTTGGAGCATAATCCTTTGCTGTGCGCGTGCCTTGCTTGAGGACCTGTATAGCCGCTCTAGAGTTTGGGCTACTCTCTTCTCCACACGAAATCGGTGGAGGAACAACAAATGCACCGCATCATAATCCTGAAAATGCCCGACAGGGTATTCTGCCAACCATTTGGATGCTTTGTCGCACTGAGGGTAGACTCAAAAATAGATTTCTTATGTAGAGGATCAAGGGGTGGAGGCACATTCAGGCCAAAAGAGTTGTCAAACTGCCACACATGTGCATCCCGATCTTCTCCTTGTTTCCCCTGAAACTTAGAATACTTGATGTTGTGGGCTAGCGTGGCCATCACGAACAGGTGGCTGGTGTGTAACCACCACTGGTGGTGAAGGAAACAACCGTCGCGCCGCCGCCTAAGCAAAGGTTTGTGGTGTCAAAGGATGCCCACCTTCCTTTGGAGTGCAGATAGGAGGACAAGAACGGCTCCGTTTGCTGTCACCCGACCTTCGGCCTTGCTAGGGGGAAAGAGGTGGGCTACTCATCAAACCATGACAAGCTTTGTCAAAGAGACAGTGGCTCCGCCACCCAATTGCTGACTGGGACCACCAACTCAAGAAGCCCCTAAGAACGCGTGGGCATTCGCGAACATCGTGGTTGCCAAGTGTAATCGCATTTACTTTGTGCAGCATAGATAGTAAAGCGATTTATGGGACTGGTTACCTTTTTGCATAGCATACTTATCTTACAGATGGATAAAATATTAAGTTAACAACATCATAGATTGAAGACAAGTATGGAAAAATTACACAAAACATTGCAACAAATTTCATTGATTGAAGAATTCCATTGATTTATACATACAGTTACATCCATATATAGGAATAGTATTTGTGATCCGAATAGATACATCTAATAATGACATCCTTTGGAATCCCTACTAATGACTATTGCGCATAACAGTTTATCCAGTGCGGTTACAAGAATGTGGTTGCAGTGTGCGGTAAATGCCGCAACAAACTTCATCTCTATCATGGACCTTCATGCCATGAGGACCATGCTCTCATTCACGAACTGATCCTTATGCCGATGCAAAAAATTTAGGCTTCGCTAGATTACCTTAAATAGTTGAATATTGCTACCTCCAATGACTACTACTAGCCATCTCACATTGAAGTCAACAACACTTCCCCTCTTCTTGCTGCTGTAAGTTCTATCTTCTACTGTGCTCACAACACTTATGTTGTTCCATGTCATCTCTTTGTGCCTCTAAGGCACCAGCTTATACTTCCTCTTGCTTCAACTTGCACCTGAGATTGCCTCAACTCTTGTGACGCCTCTTTCTTCATAGCATTGCAAATTGCCTCCTAGTTATAAGCCTATTTGCCTCCTCCTATACCATGCTTTTAAGGTTCCAATAGCCCATCATTATGGCTACAATGAGCTCTTTAATGAGCTTTAAACATGCATGCTTATTCTAGGGGACTCTCATAGGTTTCTATTTTGAAACCACAGGTGGAACTAATCATGAAAGCTATCATTGGCTTCCACACATATTTGCTCATATTCCTTAAGAAAACTTAACTAGCACAACCAACACTATATTCGTGAGTTTGGGAATTTCCCAAGTCCCATTTTTTGAATACTAAAAAGGTGGGACCTGGATAACATGTCTATAAGTTTCTCAAAACATTATCATGTGACCTATTGTTGGAAAGCGCTTGGAAAATGGAATCTAGTGAGCTATAGAGCGCTCAATTTGGAGTAACAGTGTTCAAGTTATGATTAATCCAAAGATTTGACCACGTGTCCCAAACTACTGGGAAATTCCCATATTCCCCAATATGGTGATAGTTACCCTTTTTTTGGTGTGCACAAACATGGGCTCCATTCTCAGCCCACCACTTATCCCTTATTTGCATAAGCCACACTTTCATCATAGTCTTTTCCCATTTGCAAAGAATCCGTGGGATCTTCTCATCCCATAGATATGGAATCCCTTGCATCTATTGGTGTGTCAGTAGATGATGATGACAAGGTGGAAGTCTGTTTACGTGGTCTCGGGCCACAATACAAGGCGTTCAAGATGTCTATTCAGACTCGGGAAAACATTCCCAACTTTACAGATTTGGTGTCTATGCTGATTATCGAAGAGAAGAACTTGGGTGAAGACCAACAGTCTTCACAAAGCAAAAACAGTTCAGAGCAACAGGCCTTCTACACGAGTTCCGGAAGAGGACGAGGTAGAGGAGGCCGTGGACGCGGTCAAGGAGGTGGCCGAACAGGTAATCAGAATTATGGCCAGCAGCAAGCAGCAACAACAACAGTCCCAGAATCAACAACAACAACAACACGTAGGTGGAAGAGGCAAATTCAGAGGCAGGGTAGTCTTTTCCCATTTGCAAAGAATCTGTGGGATCTTCTCATCCCATAAATCAGAAACCCTTCTTTTTATTGAGCATTCTCTCATGCTCAAACTAAAAATTAATGAGGCAAATAATCACAAAATACCTTCTTTGGTAATCTTCTTGGTAGCTTCCTTGTTGACACCAAAGACTCCATAGCCTTCATACATGCCGAAAATCCTTATTTTAGCTTCTTTGATGATGAGCACCCTCTTCATGTTTCAGCTTCTTTGAGCTCTTTAGGGGCTCTTAAGCTCAATTGGAGGAGAGAATAATCCTCCAATGGCATACCTTGAACCAAGAACCCCTCTCAGAGATCCCATCAAGTGGTAGCACCAACATCTGTAGATATACCCCACTAGGGAAAGGTCTTGCGGAGTATCTCAAAAACCTATGAGATGATCGCTAAAAAAGAACAGACATAGAAGTCTAGGTTCCAATACCCTACACTTGTAAGAGCCTAAAAATGGACAAGGGTGATCTAGCTCTGGAAAACTGCATCAATTCTTAGAGACATTACACATCTTTCCTCCTTCCTCTCTTCTCAAATATGAATTCCCTTTTGGCACCTTCCTCTAAGGTAGCCCAAGATCATGAAAAGATTTGGAAGATTAGATGGAAGGATGACTAGGAGCAAGAATGCAAGAGACCATAGAGCTAGACAGTTGTAAACAAGACAGATGAGGATGACTAGGAGCAAGAATGCAAGAGACCATAGAGCTAGACAGTTGTAAACAAGACAGATGAGGATGAATTCATAGAGCCCTATATGGAATCCCTAGCATCCCCACTATTCAAGTTAAAAATTAGGGAAATACTTATAAAGAGATGACCTTAATATAGCACTACCCATAACCTGTAAAATGGTCTTCAGGTCATCGCCATTCTAGATGGAGGGCCAGGAGTGAGCATTGTCACTAAACAATGTTGGGAAAAATGGGGAGCACCTACCATGGATGACATGGCTTTACTTGTGAAACTTGTTGATGGATCCAGTGTAAGGCCCATAGGTCTCTTGAGGGATTTGAAGATCAATATCCTTGAGAGCAACTTTTGACACACTTTCATGGTGGTGATGAAATTTGGCCAGTAGCCTATTTCACATGATTGCATCCTTCCTTTATGAGGGAAACAAGAATGATCCATGATTGGGACATGGATCATATCTATATACGAAAAAAAGACCAAATGGTCAAGATCAACTTGCGTACTTGGAAGGTCCATCTCATGAGTGGCCAACCCTTTTTAGAGGATTCAGTAACAACAACCCTATCCATTACAATTCACTTATGCTAAACATTCCATAAGATGATTAATGAGGAAAAGGATAGCATGGAATTTTCACCCCTCCAAAACTGGAAGACTTTGATAATTGGATGCATATCCTTTCTACCTTGGAAATACATCCAAGACACATAGGAACCCAATTTGCTATAACTGATGGGCAAGAAATAACATCAAATGTAGGGAGGAGATAAATAGAAAAATAAAAAAAATCTCCAAAAAATGAGTAAATGTTCACATAAGATGAAGAGCTGACTAAGGACAAGGTTATTAGTTAAAAAAGAAGAGATATTTAGAAAAAATGATGCATTTTTGACACCTCAGTGTGGGGAATTCCGCTCATGAAGGAGGCACCTATTTCACATGTGTGGTTGAGTTTTAAACTCATAAATAATGAGATATTTTCATCTCTCCTCTCTTCTGCTTCTCCAACTAGATCCAAAAAGTAAGCTAAACTAACCTAAAAATGGTCAAAAATTGACCAGACTGATCTGGAAAATTCTAGAATCAGTTTGCTTGGTTAGAGGCTCACTTTTTCCTATAAATGAACCCTCCCCCTTTGTAAATGGTTAATAGTGTTTTATGCACTGTTACTCTACTCCTCCCCTAGAGCCAAAAACAGTGAATTCATTGATAATTCATTTGTTTTTGACCATTTCCTCTTCAAAAGAATTGGTAGCCACTCTTGTTGCAAACAAGAGTAGATCCCTCAAACCATCAAGCCAAAGGAAAGCTCACAAAACTCCTAGTAAGTTAGAAATTGTACTTTTTCTTATTCTATTTTATGGTTTTCTGATTTTTGCTTTCTTTAAAATCACTACAAGACAATGCTGCCATACACGCGTTTCATACACGCGATAAATTACGAACGCGTGTATGGTCGCGCTTGTATTTGAATAGAATCGGGCGCGTGTATTTTAGCATTTAAGTTCGCGTGTATATTTGCATTTATAAACGCGTGTATAAACGCGTTTATATACACGCAGTAATACACGATAATATTCACAGGGTAATACTCGCTATTATACACGGATAAATACACGCCACTATACACGGATTAATACACGCATGGCAGAGAAAAACTAAAAAAAACTGAATTCCTTAACAAAATTAAAAACTATTTTCCTTAAACCATCTCATAGTACATTACAGTATACATCATTACACAATCCCACTACATGCATTTACAACAATGAAATATATTCAAAAATAAATCATGCATATGAGATGATAGAAATGTCATCAATTTAGAACATACAGTGAGACGGATTGGTTAGGGTTCGATCTCATCTTCAATAAGATCCATCCTTGCCAAACGATCAACATCAATATCCATTTGATCAATTGGTAAGGCTACGATTAAATTTATTCCACTATCGATATTCTGTACTCCATTGATAATGGTATCGATGTCCTGATCATCCTCATCAACATCACCATCATCCTCAATGGTAGGGTCATTCTCATGATCATGAGAAATGGCATGCTCATCCTCATTATCACGATCATCTCTTATTTCTTGATCATCGATCACAACATCTTCAATGGCATGTTCGACGTCATCTTCATTGCGGCTTGTTACATCCTCCATATGCTCCATATCAGTGAATGTATTATACATCACTTTGGAACGTGGTGCAATAGGGATGACGTACCACCATTTGATGTCATGCACCATTGGTAGATAGATAACCTACTCAAATACACACAGTACAGTAATTAATTAGCATATCAAAAGTCAAGGGGTACGCGAGCTTAGATATATATGTACATGAAACACATTAGTAAAAAAATGCATACCTGCTCACATTGTTGTGGCAATACGAGCCTATCTTTCTTTGTTTGCCAGAACTTTGTAGAGTCAATAGTTACATATCCACTTGCATGGCGTTTTATCGTTGCATCAGGCCCTTTTTCTACCACGTTCATTTGCCATTTGACATCCAAAACATACACAAAGAAGCGACGAAAGTCAAGCCTAAATATGTCTTGGATTATGCCACAATAATCATCCATTTTTCCATTAGCTCCCTCAAAGCTACTAATGACACCGCAATCTTGTGTATTTCTCTTTTCATCAATTCTTTGTGTTCGAAAATGCTTGCCTTCACACCATATAGCATTGAACATAGTGCACTGGACCAAAAAAGAAGCAATATTTGTGTAAGCAATGTGAATAAATATTAAAAGCAAATCACTTACAACTAATGCAAAACATTAGTTCTATGTACCTTTGACATGCATCCTCGTGCATACTCCCATTCTTCCGCCGTGATATGCAGCCCCTCGTCGCTCTCTGCTCTCTCCATTTCCTCATGCAACCAATCAACATGGATATCATTCGGAAGTGTTGCTAGATGCTTAGGGTACGCCTTTCGAGAGCCATGTTGCCTCCGAAAGAGAGCTCTTTCTGCTTGCCTTTTTGTCTTTGCATCCTCATATCTTGTAACCCATCTGCTCATCACATCACTATTAAGGATACAAGTCAATGTTCTGTCAATTACTTTACTCTGTCCTTTTCCTTGAGGCACAATAGAGGTCATCCTCAAGTCCTCTTCATTGCTCCATAGTCGTGGCAAAGAGCTGTCCACCTGACCAAGAAATTCTGAAATATATACAAGAGAATCTTGTATCAACCAACCCTCGGCCATGCTTCCTTCAGGCCTTGCACTTTGCCTCACAAAGTCTTTTAAGGTCTTCATGAAGCGCTCTAGGAAGAACATCCAACGTGCATGCACAGTACCACATAAAGCAATTTTGTCCACTAAATGCACAATGAGATGTAGTTGACTTGTGAGAATGGTTCGCGGAAAAGTCTCCTCTACCAAACAAACCACCTCCACTGCCATAACACGTGCATCATCCAACGTGGCTGGATCAATTGCTTTGGAACTAACATATCTGAAAAATAAATAAATAGTACGTTATACCTCATGCACGTTCATTTTGCAAGGTATAATGAAGGGTGATCTGAGCATGGGTTTTACATACCTCACAAGCTCGCCCATCTTATAAATACATTTTTTCAAACTCTTATTCGCACAATGGTCGATGCTAGTAGGTAGTATGAACTGCGCACATAAGAGCACATTTATGGTTTATGGCATTACAAAATTTAATTTCAACGTACGTACAAGACTTGGAAAACACTTACTTGAAGCATCTTGTGCCAATCGTGGGACTTCAACCCATATAGTTGCTCAACGCCTCTTTTCTTAGTGGTTGTAAAGGCTCCTTTCAATGATCTCATGCATCCAGTGGGAGTACGCAAAGTGGTGATGGCCTGCTTTACCTGCTTCTCCTCTTTCTTTGATATAATCCATGGTGCAGGCGGAAGACAAACGTGCCCACCCACCTCTCGTGGCCAAGCTTGACGCATACGTCCTGCGACCCGCAAGTCCTCACGTACGCTAACATTGTCTCGTTTACCAGTAATATGTTCCCAAATACCAGATCCCACATTCTTGAAGATGTGCATGGGATCAAGAAGATGGTTGATCTTAAGATGGGTCCAATATGGCAGCCGAAAAAAAATGGAGTACCTGCACAAGGGATTGCTCTATGTGACCTTTTATCCAATTAGAGACTACACAAAACAAGATTGAAAAAACATCACTATACCTGTTCATGCCATCTGGAGGAAGAATAGTTGTAGACTCCCAAATACGCTTCCAATCTTTTTCACGAAGTGTTTGTGGAGGAATGTTACTCTTACTAGCAACATATTTAGGATGATCTGAGGGGAGAAATCGATGATGATTATCGAATATAGTCTTACACAAACCATCAGCATACTCATGTACTAACGAAGGGCCACAAACAGGACATGCATGTTTACCCGATGTTTTCAAACCTGTTAAAATATAAATAAAAGTTAGAATAATAAAGTCAAACCGTCTAATTAATATATATAGCCAATAGTAATAGAGTAGGGAGGTAATTAGAATTCTTACCAGAACAATCGCTGTATCCTGGAAAGTCATGCATTGTCCACATCAACACTGCTTTTAAGTCGAAGTGTCGAGAGGAGGGAGGCCTACTAATGTCCACCACCGCAACACCTCTCCATAGTTCCTCTAACTCATCAATCAGTGGTTCAAGATAAACATCCATATGCTTGACTTTATGTTTCCCTGGAATTAGAAGGGATAACATAAGATGTCCCTTCTTGATCGCCATTGATGGTGGAAGGTTGTAATTCACCAACACAACTGGCCACACGCTGTATGCGGTGCTTTTGAAACCAAATGGATTCACTCCATCCATACCCAGGCCAAGTCTCAAGTTTCTGGGCTCTGTTTTAAAGCTGGGCCACTCATCTTCAATATGCTTCCAAGCAGGAGTGTCTGCGGGAATTCTCCACATGCCATCATCCGATCGATGTGAGGAATGCCATGACATGAGCTCTGCTATGGATTTGCACTTGAACATGTGTTTGATGCGAGGAATTATAGGAAAGTGTCGCAAGACTTTACGAGGTACATCAAAACTCTTCATATCTGTTTTGTACCTTGCTTCACCACAAGTGGGACAATGTAGAGCCTCCTTATGCGTCCCACGAAAGAGAATGCAATCATTGACGCATGTATGTATTTTATCATAATCCAGTCCTCCAAGAGATGTCACATAGCGCCTCGCTATGTCTCTTGAGGTGGGTAGTCTATTTTCCTTTGGAAGCATGTTTGATAATAGCCTGCATTCAATATCATCAATTATAATTAGTCTTAAATCTTAAACCTTAAACCACTAATTCAAATTTGTAAGTAACAATGCTTACTTCAACAATGCGTCAAGACTTGCATTGCTCCATCCATAAACTGTTTGTATATTAAGTAGTTCAAGTGAAGCACGTAAAACTGAGAATGTGCACCCTTCAAACACCGGTGTCGATGAAGCCTTATAAAGATGCTCTTGTTCCATATCATCGTCGTCCATACCTTTGGGATCATCCTTAAAAAGATTCCACACCATATCATCAAGCACCTCCTCTTCCACAACTTCGTGGGGTGCAGGGCTATTGTCGTCCCTTTCCCACTCATCTCTGACAATAGATCCCGAAGCTCCAGCATCATCTCGTCGACGCTTTACGTGCTCTCGTCGCGTGTAGGGTACCATGTTAGGGTGTGGTACTGCATCCTGCTTCAATTTATCAAATTATATGTTACAACTCTATTAATTTAATTTGGATACCATGAGTCATTTGAATACCATCAACTTACATCTACTCACCTCTAAACCTGTTTGATTCCATTCTCCATACATGGAGATGTGATTCAAGGTAATTCGACGTGCTCGTACAATGCATCCTTGACATCGATTACACATACATTTGATCCGTTGTCCCAACCACACATCGCGATTACGATGACGCATTGTCTCATCTTCCCCAGAACTGCTTGAAGAGGTTGATGACATCCTGTGTACAAATCAGAAAACACAAAATCATTATATGTTTTTAATGAAAGCACAAAATCGCGTGTATTCACGCGGCTATCTCCTAAAAATTGCGTGTATTCACGCGGCTACTTCCTAAAAAGCGCGTGTATTCACGCGACTACTTTCTGCAAAACGCGTGTATAAACGCAGCTAAAATCATATACACACGAATATACCCGGGTTTATAAACGCGAATATAAACGCGGCGGTATGTTTAAACTAAAAATAGCCCGCCTTCCCCAAATATAGATTTTGAACTAAGAAATCAACAGTGCATGCGTTTTCGCCTGTTTTCGCCTCTTCCAACAGCAAGGAGGGAGCAGAGAAAGGAGCACACACACGAGAGAAGGAGGGAGCAGAGAAGGAGCAGAGAAGACTCACTTTTTCAGAGGTGAGTCACTTTGTCCTGTGCCTTGTCTCTTTTGTCAGATTTGTTTACTTTGCTCTTTGCTCTTTGGGTTTGTCTTTTTGCACACGATTGGGTTACTGCATCCTGACAGGGGCGACAATGGCTGGACCTTTTATAAGGACATTCTGTCTTTGTCGGGGGGTCGGTCTTTTCGAGAAAATTTTTTCGCAGGTCGCGTGTACGAACGCGTGTAGGAGCGCGTGTAACCTGTCTGCAGAGTATGTTCACGCGCATATACACGCGTTTTTGGACGGGTGTATACACGCGTTTTTTGACGGGTGTATACACGCGTTTCTGCAGACAGAAAACTGCGGCGTTTCAGATTTCATGATTTGCAAACAACTGACTTGAATGATTTAATTTGTGTGAGTCAAGAGACAGCCCATGATGTACATGAAGATGTTTGTTGTTTGCAGGTTCTTTATGGATATTCCAGGTTCTTCATCCGATCCATTTGCGTACAGCAATTGGTTGATGGAGATGATGAATCACTTTGGGCGCCAACCTGGTCCGGTTGAGCTTACAGAGTATATGTATGCCCATCCCCCTCCTTCCTTGCCTGGTGTCTATACCCCTACCGCGAGTATCCAGGGCACTCCAGTGCCGTCTATTCCTCCGAGTCCGACGAGACGGCATGCAGCTTCTCCTCTTCCACGTCCACCGAGGAGACATACCTCGTCCCAGACACACTCACGTACACCCTCACAGCCACCATCACGTGCTCCCTCAGAGCCACCGTCACGTCAGGGCTCACAGCCACCGTCACGTAGACAATCCCCCAGTCGTGACTCCACCCGCAGCAGTAGGAAGAGTGGGAGTGGAGGATGCGGCGGGTGCTTTGGTGGGGGAGGTGGGGGAGGTGGGGGAGGTAGTAGTGCACGCGGTGAGAGAGGAGATAGAGGGAGAAGAGTTAGAGGAGACAGTTTGGAAGAGGAGGAGATGAGAGAGATGGAGAGAGTGGTTTGCTATGATGTGACGGATAGGGGCGGGATAGTGATGGATGCGAGGGGGAGGGAGGTAATGGAGTACATGCGTGGGGTAGTATCAAACTCATATAGAAATTGTTTTATTAAATTTAAAGATCAAAATAGCCGATTAGTTGGGGAGGTGATAGAGGCTGTACATAGTCGGTACCCCAATCCCCCACATGCTACATTCTCGGATGTATGGGGAAGGACGCGAATAAGGGAGATCTTAAGTAATAAAAGATCTCACCTTAAAAAACTCGCGTACGATGACCGGCTAAATGTAGCTGCGGGTGGCTATCCTGCCGAGAAACCTGCCACTGCGCACAAACGCGAGTGGAAGGAGGCAAAGAAACGAGCAGAGGGTGGCATGAAGAGCAGGCAGCATGTGGAGGCACGACGGATCCAGATGGAGACCGTTGGATCTTCGCATTTCGGATCTGGCGGCGTCGAGTCATGGGAGGCAGAGTTCGTAAGTATCCTGCCACTTTATTTGATTGTTTACTTAATTCATTGATTCTATGAATTGTTTTAATCTTACAAATTGTGTTTATTATGATACAGCGACGGGTTACGGGGAGGAAGCCCACAACCCACGATACTGCGCATGCTCGCCGGCATAGCAGACGTGACACGTGGGCCATCTTCAGAGCCAAGGGACGTATTACGGACGCGCAGTTTGAGTTGGCCATGAGACCATACGGTCGACAGGTACTTGAAAATTCGTAACGAATGGTTTTGGTTTATTGAATTGCATATATATATACTTATATACTATATATTACTTGAACAGGCACAAGCTGCTGATGATCCACCGGCCGCCGCTGCAGAGGGTGGACGTGAGCACTACTCCTCGGACATTCCGACCGATGCGAGCTCATCTGAGCATGGGGGGAGCACCGAGTCATCATCTGGGTCTGAGTTGTACTCAGACTTGTAGTATCACATTCCATATTTAGGATGTGATTGTATATATTTTTTTGTAAACTCAAGCCATGGGCTACTTCGAGATATGGACTCCCTTGTATACATGTATGAAATTTGATAGTAATATTGAATTGATTGATCGATAGTATTACATTCATGGCTGTCTTGAATCGTGTAATGACAATGTATGCATTCATGTCGTTCTTGTCTTAATCTCCCTCGTGCATATGTTCTTCGTGGATGGTCTAATGGGATGGTCTAATGCACCAAAAACCCTAAACCAGAGAGTGCTATTGGGTGCTGGAATGCTGGAACAGTATTCAGGCACCAAATAGCACTCTCTGGATTTTTTTTTTACTCTCTGTTCGCGTGTATAAACGCGTCAAAACTGCTAAAACTTGCGTGTATCTGCGCGGATACTCTGGAAATTACGCGTGTATTAATGCGTATAAACTGGCAAAAACGCGTGTATAAGCGCATCTAAATTAAAGAAACGCGTGTATAGACGCAAGTAAAAACGCGTCTGGGACATTGGAACTGAACAGGATGCGGCTATACACCCGTGTATAACCGCGTCTAATATAATAAGAAGCGTGTATACTAGCGTGTATTAACGCGTCTTTGAAAAAAAACGCGGCTACACACCCGTGTATACGCGCGTCTGAGAGGTACTGTACACGCGGTTTTACACGCATATCTCTGGCCGCGATTATACACGCGCTGATACACGGGCCCGCTACTTTTTTTCACAAGTCATTTTTAGCGGCTAAGAGCGCGGGTATGAGCCCAATCCCTTGTAGTGAATGAAAATTTATGTTGTGCCTTGCTGGAAAGGC
The DNA here is from genome assembly GCF_041138505.1 of Cibotium barometz. Taxonomy (NCBI): domain Eukaryota; kingdom Viridiplantae; phylum Streptophyta; class Polypodiopsida; order Cyatheales; family Cibotiaceae; genus Cibotium; species Cibotium barometz. Next base: position 38,454,487 of record NC_141098.1, read on the forward strand.
TTTCTCTCTTCTCTTCATTATTGAATTCAGCCTTTCTTTATCCTAGATGTGCAATCAAATTGATGGAATTAAACTTTTCATATTGTTTACTCTTAATAAAGTGGAAATTGATTAGATTAGAATGGTTTAAATCATCTTGGATAATTTCTAGTAAATTTTAGAGTGAAAATTTTAAAAAATGGTCAGCCATACAAAGGAGGTTATGGAAAATATTTCTTAAATTTGATGAAATAAGTTTTATCTTTTTATTATTAAACAAGAGTAATCCCCACCGCTTGTGTATTCTAAATGTGTTATTTTTATTCTATGCATAGAAAAGTGCATATTAGAAATTTTTTATTATAAAAGTGTTATTTTCATTAGAATTAATTTCAAGATGCATATTGGGAATATTTTGATTATAAAAGTGTTACTTTCATTAAAATTGAATTTATGCATAAATAGATGCATAAAAGATTTTATTTTATCATAAAAGCGTTACTTTCATCAAATTTTGATTTTTTGCATAGAAAGATGCATAAAGAAATTATTTTTATTCCAAAAGTGTTATTCTCATCAAATTTTGATTTTATGCATAGAAAGATGCATAAAGAAATTTATTTTTATTTCAAAAGAGTTATTCTCATCAATTTTGATTTTATGCATAGAAGGATGCATAAAGAAATTTGTTTTTATTTCAAAAGAGTTATTCTCATCAATTTTGATTTTATGCATAGAAGGATGCATAAAGAAATTTGTTTTTATTTCAAAAGAATTATTCTCATCAATTTTGGTTTTATGCATAGAAGGATGCATAAAGAAATTTGTTTTTATTTCAAAAGAGTTATTCTCATCAATTTTGGTTTTATGCATGGAAGGAAGCATAAAGAAATTTGTTTTTATTTCAAAAGAGTTATTCTCATCAATTTTGATTTTATGCATAGAAAGAAGCATAAAGAAATTTGTTTTAATTTCAAAAGAGTTATTCTCATCAATTTTGATTTTATGCATAGAAAGATGCATAAAGAATTTTTTTATTTTAAAAGAGTTATTCTCATCAAAATTGAATTTATGCATAGAAAGATGCATAAAAGATTTATTTTTATTTCGAAAGTGTTATTCTTATAAAAATTGATTTTTATGCATAAATAGATGCATAAAGAAATTCTTTTTATTTTAAAAGTGTCATTCCTATTAAATTTGATTTTATACATAAAAAGATGCATAAAAGGATTTTTTATATAAAAAAGTTCCCACTGAAGTTGATTTTTATGCATAAAGAATTTTTATATCAAAATTAGAATTATCTTAAATTCTATGTTTAAATTCTATGAGTATTTGATAAATGAATAATTAAATACTGTAAGAGAGAAATTTCTATCGTTTTATATTCACACGGATTGTAAAAAGTGAATTCAAGAAATCTATTGAGATTGAAATATTTAGATAAATGATTAATCTATTCCTCATTGGAATTCATAACTAATTTAGAAATCAATTAAGTAAATATTCAAAGAAAGAAATTTAGTAAAATAGTAACTGAATTATCGAACCTTTTCAAGAAAGATAGAGCAGGAAAAATCTTATCCGAACTCGAACCTTGAATCAGACTATGACCAAGACCATACTCTTTTGTTAGTTTTGAGAAAAGAAGGTGTGAGTAGTTTAGAAAAATACACTCAAAACTCCCGCCAAATCTAAAACTAAGTTTGAGACCCTTCGAATTAATCTGTGGATGAAAGTTATAGAATTCGAGGAATTCTAGTATGAAATTTAGAATTTCAATCAAGAAGTTTTGGGGATACTAATTCAAGAAATACTCCTTGTATTTTAATGAAAATCAAAGTGAAAACTTGCATAGAAATGAGATGTGATGTGAATAGATGTGATGAGATGCGATGTGAATCAGATAGATGTGAATGAATGGATGGATGTAATGTGATGTGAGTTATTCTCCTTAAAATTGAATTTATGCATAAATAGATGCATAAACGGATTTTTATAAAAGTGTTATTTCACACTGAAGTTGTTCTTATGCATAAATAGATGCGTAAAGAATCTTTACATAAAAAATAAGAATTCTCTTACATTCTATAAATAAATGTGATGATATGTAATGCGAATCAGATAGATGGGAATGAATGGATGGATGGATGTGATGAGAAGGAGAGGTAAATAGATGTGATGATATGTGATGCGAATCAAATAGATAGGAATGAATGGATGGATGGATGCGATGAGAATAGGAGTGAACGAGAATGTGAGGTGAATAGATGTGATGAGATGTAATGCGAATCAGATAGATGGGAATGGATGGATGGATGGATGTGATGAGAATAGATGTGATGAGAATGAGAGGTAAATAAATGTGATGAGATGGGATGCAAATCAGATAGATGGGAAAGAATGGATGGATGGATGTGATGAGAATGAGAGGTAAATAGATGTGATGTGAATGAATAGATGAGATATGATGTCATGTGAATAGATGAGAGGTAAATAGATGTGATGAGAATGAGAGGTAAATAGATGTGATTTGAATGAATAGATGAGATATGATGTCATGTGAATCAGGATGTAACTGAATGATATAGGATGTGAATGAATGTGTTATCATGTGAATCGGGATGTGAATGAATGATATAGGATGTGAATGAATGTGTTAGCATGTGAATCGGGATGTGAATGAATGATAAGGGATGTGAATGGATGTGATGTGATGTGAATCGGGATGTGAATGAATGACATGTGATGTGAAATGGTGATGTGAAATGGATGTGATAAGATGCGATGTAAACTAGATAGATGTTAATGTATGTGAAGTGATGAGATGTATGGGTAGATGCAAGTGAATGAGATCTGATGAGGATAAATGAGAAAATAAGTGATGAGATAGAAAAAGATGTGATTAGATGAGAATGGGAATACTTATGAAATGAATGTGGATTGATGTGGATGGATGAGTGGATAATGTGGATTGATGTGGATTGATGTGAATGGATGTATGGATGATGTGGATTGATGTGTGGATAATGTGGATTGATGTGGATGGATGAGTGGATGATGTGGATAATGTGGATGGATGAGCGAATAATGTGGATTGACGAGAATGGATGTATGGATGATATGGATTGATGTGTGGATAATGTGGATTGATGTGGATGGATGAGTGGATGATGAGGATAATGTGGATGGATGAGTGGATAATGTGGATGATGTGGATGGATATATGGATGATGTGGATTGATGGTGGGTAATATGGATTGACGTGAATGGATGTATGGATGATGTGGATTGACGTGAATGGATGTATGGATGATGTGGGTTGATGTGTGGATAATGTGGATTGACGTGAATGGATGTATGGATGATGTGGGTTGATGTGTGGATAATGTGGATTGACTTGAATGGATGTATGGATGATGTGGATTGATGTGGATGGATGTATGGAAGATGTGGATGGATGTGTGGATAATGTGGATTGATGTGGATGGATGTATGGATGATGTGGATTGATGTGGATGATGTGGATGGATGGATGATGTGGATTGATGTGTGGATGATGCGATTGGATGTGATTTGATGTGGAAATGATGTGATATAATAGGGATCGATGAAGAAAAAAAATTTGTGGGAAGATGAGAAAAGATGGGGTCTAATGTGAAAGGATGTGGAGTGATGAGAAAAGATGGAAATATTGTTGGAACTGTATTTGTATGTGAAATCTATTTTTAAATGACTGTTTTATGTCAAGAATGCTAGGGAAGCATTTTGACCATCTTGTGAATGAGGTCGTGGAGACCTATCTGTTAAAGTTGCAAACTACTGATGGAGAGTCAATAGAGGACGTCTCGCATAGCAAGGTTGGCCGAGGTCTTGACTAGCCTCGGTTTGATTTCAATGGTGAGGTTCTGGTACAGTGGATGAGGGACCGAGGAAGCGGCCTATAAGTGAAGCACTAGGTGACCTGTGAAGGATCCTAAAGGGTGCTGACCATACGGTGCTCTGGCTCTGGGTCACCGAAGATACCCACACGTATGTCGAGGAAGATATTTGGAATAAGGAGTAAGAGTTGTTTTCTGAATTCGGGCATGGATCTAGTTGATTGACCTTGCTGGTCCTCAATGGATGATCCATGGCTCTTTTATATGGATCTGTTGGTTGATCTTGCTGATCTTCAATGGAGACTCCATTTTTGTTAAAGTGAATACTTGCCGGTTACTATGAGCTAGGAACTATCGAAAAGGCCCCTGAGTGGACAGGGGGTGAGCGTTCTGGTTGCCAATGATGCCATAGGTACACCGATGGAAATAAAGATTCAACTAGATAATTAGAGGATTATGATCAATGACACTATGGTTTCATTAAATGATTGTTTTAAAGACTGTTGAATTTGTGAAAAAGGCAATTTCATATTGGCTGTGTAAGTGGTGTGACTAGTTTTAAGTTTGCATGAATATCTAGCTAGAGAGCCTGGGAACTCTTTTCCCTGGTACCGGGGACAACCTAACCAAATTCTTAATTGGATCCCATCACTACAGTGGTTGGGCGGTTGGTTAACCCATGGGACTGGATGGGGTTAGGCTGGACTGATGGATCCCTAAATTGAGACTCAATTCTATTATGGTTCGATAGATGAAGTAAATCTCGCACAAAAACTGTTCTATGGAAAAGAATCAACGGCTGTGCCTCTCAATGAGAAAAAAAAGTGTTGGTCTCTATGATCCAAGTACATCTTTTCCCTTATCTCACTATAGGACTTACGAGTTTGGTCAGATCAGTTCAGTTAGTTAAGGCTTTTGACTACTACGTTAGAGAAAAGTTATCCTGGAGGAAATGCTCGTGCTTTCCGGGAAAGGAAAGTTTTTTCGAGTTCGTTTTGGAAGAACCGATGGATTAGTCTCTTGTCCGGATATTCGTGGGATCCTACCCTATGCAAGAAGTGCTACTTCCACTAATAGCACCCCTAAATTCATTACGCGATGAGGATAGGGACCTCAGAGCTGATATCAGAGCCAATTGGCTAATGAGGATCAACCAAGAAGCCAAAAATGTCAAAAATTCATGAAGAAGCAGTAAAAGGTTGTAATTGTGTGATAAAATTCATACAAATTGATATTCAAACTGAAATTCGTAAATTGGTATTTGGGTCTTCAGATGGAAGTCCTGCGATTGTATGGAATCGTTGACTTGCTTGAGGCCTAGACATGATGGTATTTACCTGATAGTTCCAAGGACCGTGACTACCCGTATATACCAAGGGTATAACTGTAGCTCTTTACTGGTAGTATATATACGAGTAAATCTAAGACTTGAAATTATAAGCATTAATACTATCCAGATGATGAATTCGAATGTGGTTGATATGATTTTAAATTCTGGTTGAGAACTGAGGAGTTCATTTGGATTCTGATTGAAAAACCACAATGAGGATGAATGAGATGAGTGCCTGTGATAATGTTCATAGTAGCTGGAATGACGGTAATGACTTTAGCAAATGAGATTAGTGGATTGTGCTGTGGGGTAGATTACTCCTGTTAACACTTGACCCAGTGGATCAAGTTAAGGGATGTCAAATTAAAAATCTGTATAATTGAAAATTTCCATGAAGGACTGTTCAGATAGAAATTTTGGTCTAATGGACCATTATTGTGATAAGGATTTGAATGTTATAATCTGAGTGAATTATTATCTGATGATGAGTTTTCTATACGGGATCTTTATCCCAGGATTCTGTTGGGTTCACCAGACTATAAGAAACCCTAGAATCGGTTGGATCTTAAGGAAAAGAGTTCTCCTCTAATTTTGCGAGATGAGGACATCTCGCGTTTTTTAAATGGGAAAGAATGTAAGATTCCTCCCTCCGGCTTTCGAGGTGTGCAAGTGTAAGAACCTCCCCTTCTGATCTTATATATTATTCCCCTCTCATGTTTTACCCTATTTTGGCCTAGAGAGAGAAAATATCTAGAGGGAGGTAATTCAAAATTGAGATATTTTTGGACAGTGTCTAAAATGGTTTCCCTTGAAACAGATATTCAAAAAGAAATTTCCAATGTGCAATTGGAATAAATTGAAATCAGGTAAAAAGGACCTTAGCCTAAGAGTCTAGATTTTTTGAAATTTTTGAATTAAGGACGGATTATATTAATCCAAATGTTCGGAGGAGATAAATGGAAGAATAAAACAAATTCTCCCAAAAATGAGTAAATGCTCACATAAGATGAAGAGTTGACTAAGAACAAGGTTATTAGTTAAAAAAGAAGAGATATTTAGAAGAAATGATGCATTTTTGACATCTCACTGTGGGGAATTCCCCTCATGAAGGAGGCACCTATTTCACATGTGTGGTTGAGTTTTAAACTCGCAAATAATGAGATATTTTCATCTCTCCTCTCTCTTGTTTAACTAGATCCAAAAAAGTAAGCTAAACTGACCTAAAAATGGTCAAAAATTGACCAAAATGATCTGGAAAATTCTAGAATCAGTTTGCTTGGTTAGAGGCTCACTTTTTCCTATAAATGAAGCCTCCCCCTTTATAAATGAAGCCTCCTCCTTTGTAAATGAAGCCTCCCCCTTTGTAAATGGTTAATAGTGTTTTATGCATTGTTACTCTACTCCTCCCTAGAGCAAAAAAAAGTGAATTTATTGATAATTCATTTGTTTTTGACCATTTCCTCTTCAAAAGAATTGGCGGCCACTCTTGTTGCAAACAAGAGTAGATCCCTCAAACCATCAAGCCAAAGGAAAGCTCACAAAACTCCTAGTAAGTTATAAATTCTATTTTTTCTTATTCTATTTTATGGTTTTCTAATTTTTGCTTTCTTTAAAATGAAAATGGATGTTATGCCTTGCTGGAAAGGCTTTCCCCCTTCTCTTCATTATTGAATTCAGCCTTTCTTTATCCTAGATGTAATCAAATTCATGGAATTAAACTTTTCATATTGTTTACTCTTAATGAAGTGAAAATTGATTAAATTATAATGATTTAAATCATCTTGGATAGTTTATAGTAAATTTTAGAGTAAAAAATTTAAAAAATGGTCAGCCATACAAAGGAGGTTATGGCAAAATTATCTTAAATTTGGTGAAATAAGTTTTATCTTTTTATTATTCAAAAAGAGTGTCAGAGGGGCTAAGTGAGGCGGAGGAACGGCATGAGCTCGAGCCGGGTTCTGTGGACGAGGAGTATCAAAAGCTTCATGTGACCATACGATCCAGGAGCCTTCCCCTTCTGCATGGGGAGCTGGCGCCTCTGGTTGAGTTTTACACAATATAGCGTTATGGGAGTAGAAGATAGTGCCACAAGATTTGCTAAAGAACCGCCATGCCTTGACTCCATGTCGATGGCCATATCCCACAAATAGGCATTGTTCAGCCTTGGAGAAAAGTGTTATTTTCATTAGAATTAATTTCTATGCATAAAAATATACATATTGGGAATATATGGTTTATTAAAGTGTTACTTTTATCAAAATTGAATTTATGCATAAATAGATGCATCAAAGATTTTTTTTTAAAATTATAAAAGTGTTACTTTCATCAAATTTTGATTTTATGCATAGAAAGGTGCATAAAGAATTTATTTTTATTCCAAGAGTGTTATTCTCATCAAATTTTGATTTTATGCATAGAAAGATGCATAAAGAATTTATTTTTATTCCAAAAGTGTTATTCTCATCAAATTTTGATTTTAAGCATAGAAAGATGCATAAAGAAATTTATTTTTATTTCAAAAGAGTTATTCTCATCAGTGTTGATTTTATGCATAGAAAGATGCATAAAGAAATTTGTTTTTATTCCAAAAGAGTTATTCTCATCAATTTTGATTTTATGCACGAAAAGATGCATAAAGAAATTTATTTTTATTTCAAAAGAGTTATTCTCGTCAATTTTGATTTTATGCATAGAAAGATGCATAAAGAAATTTATTTTTATTTCAAAAAAGTTATTCTCATCGAGATTGAATTTTTGCATAGAAAGATGCATAAAAATTTTATTTTTATTTCGAAAGTGTTACTCTCCTTAAAATTGAATTTATGCATAAATAGATGCATAAACGAATTTTTATAAAAGTGTTATTTTCCACTGCAGTTATTCTTATGCATAAATGGATGTGTAAAGAATCTTTATATCAAAAATAAGAATTCTCTTACATTCCATAAATAAATGTGATGATACGTAATGTGAATCAGATAGATGGGAATGAATGGATGGATGGATGTGATGAGAATTAGAGGTAAATAGATGTGATGATATGTGATGCGAATCAGATAGATGGGAATGAATGGATGGATGGATGCGATGAGAATAGGAGTGACGAGAATGTGAGGTGAATAGACGTGATGAGATGTAATGTGAATCAGATAGATGGGAATGAATGGATGGATGGATGTGATGAGAATAGATGTGATGAGAATGAGAGGTAAATAGATGTGATGAGATGGGATGCGAATCAGATCGATGGGAAAGAATGGATGGATGGATGCGATGAGAATAGAAGTGAAGAGAATGAGAGGTAAATAGATGTGATGAGATGTGATGTGAATCAGATAAATGTGAATGAATAGATGAGATGTGATGTCATGTGAATCATGATGTAAATGAATGATATAGGATGTGAATGAATGTGTTAGCATGTGAATCGAGATGTGAATGAATGTGTTAGCATCATGTGAATCGAGATGTGAATGAATGATAAGGTGTGATGTGATTTGAATCGGGATGTGAATGAACGATAAGGGACGTGAATAAATGTGTTAGCATGTGAATGAATGAGATGTGATATGAAATGGATATGATAAGATGCGATGTAAACTGGATAGATGTTAATGTATGTGAAGTGATGAGATGTATGGGTAGATATGCAAGTGGATGAGATCTGATGAGGATAAATGAGGAAATAAGTGATGAGATAGAAAAAGAGATGTGATATGAAATGGATGTGATAAGATGTGATGTATAGATGTTAATGTATGTGAAGTGATGAGATGTATGGGTAGATATGCAAGTGGATGAGATCTGATGAGGATAAATGAGGAAATAAGTGATGAGATAGAAAAAGTTGTGATTAGAAGAGAATGGGAATATTTATGAAATGAATGTGGATTCATGTGGATGGATGAGTGGATAATGTGGATTGACGTGAATGGATGTATGGATGATGTGGATTGATGTGTGGATAATGTGGATTGATGTGGATGGATGAGTGGATAATGTGGATTGATGTGGATGGAGGTATGGACGATGTGGATTGATGTGTGGGTAATGTGGATTGATGGAATGGATGTGTGGATAATGTGGATTGACGTGAATGGATGTATGGATGATGTGGGTTGATGTGTGGATAATGTGGATTGACGTGTGTGTGTGTGTGTGTGTGTGTGTGTGTGAGTGAGAGAGAGAGAGAGAGAGAGAGAGAGAGAGATCCCAAAGACTAAAAAATGGAGAGAAATATTTCATCATATTTGTTTGGTCAACATTTCACAACACCTTAGACCTCACGTTAACAAAAAGTGTGTACCAGCTAGGCCTTCAAGTAAAACCCATTACTCAAGAACCTTTCTTTGGGGTTACGTTCTTTTCAAACTCAACTTTTAAAGGTTTGTTTACTTTGAAGGTTAAAATGGGATTTGAAACTTGCTCCAATGCCTTAATATTCAAGATGATTTGTGGCTCAAACCAATCCGTGGGCAAAAAAAATGCTCTCTTAATTCCTTAAGTGTTTATGAGTTAATGATCAAAACTTTTTTTAATGTTTTTTTGATAATTTAGATCAATGGGTTGGTGTTGTCCTAACTTGTCTTTGATTCATATGCTCAAAACATTACTTTTTAGTGTCTTTATATAAAGTACACTAAGGGAAATTGGCTTTTCCATTGTAGCTCTTGTATGTCTTCTATTAACTGAATTTTTAATGAAATATTTGAGTTCCTTATATTAATGAAATATTTGAGTTCCTTATATTAATATTAATGAAATATTTGAGTTCCTTATATTAATGAAATATTTGAGTTCCTTATATTAATGAAATATTTGAGTTCCTTATATTAATGATTGAGTTATTACTTGAATACACATAAGATTCCCACAAAACGGGGAATGGAAATATTTAGCATTGTGGAACCTTGGCATAAAAAGTTAATCAAATTCACAATGGCATTGTTTGGTTTTATTCCAACTATGCAAATTGACTAAATATTCTCAAGCTCACCTCTATGATGTCTCCAATTTCAAAGTAGTTAAGTGGAGAAATTATTATTAATCACTTCCTTACATTGTACTGGGTTATTGAATTTGGGTAGTAAGTTGAACAAACCACACAAAGCTTTGATAAAAAGGAAAGAAGTGAAATTATAGTCCCAATAAGTGAATAGCAATGTTGTAGTACAAATTGACCATGAAACTAGGTTTGAGGTTGGCAAGTACAGTTGCCATGGCTTCAAAACCTACAAAATAACACGATCTTCTCCAATAAAAACACACCCACACATGCTTAACAATATGAGAAATTAAAAAAATTATCATCATCATCCTCACTCTCAAGGAAATACACAAGAGAGACTTTGCAAGAACCAAGAGAGAGTAGAAGAAGAGAGAAGAGAATATGAGGAATTCAAGAATTTGTCAACATCATCCTCATCATAAGAGAGAGCTTGCAAAAACCAAGAGAGAGAAAACAAGAGCAAAGAGGCACCTAAATTAGCCCGTGACCTATTATAAAATTTGGAATACATCTTTTATCTAAGGTTTAAAGAGTTCTAAAAAGTATCTTGAAACCTTTCAAAACTATGAAACACACACACATAAAAGTGGCCATGGCAATCAAAGATTACCAACCCGCTAATATGCCATGCCATTTTACAATTGAATTTTACAGTAAAGCATATAAAAATGATTATTTTACAATTGAATTTTATCAATTTAGCACTAAAATTGTGCCCAAAATAGGAGGTTATCATTCCTCCTCTGCTTAGACTATGAGCATCCTCATGAACACTTTGAAAAGAAAGATTTGCATTGGAATCAGCACCTCGAACATGTTGACAAAGAAACCACAAACACTCTATCACTTCTCTTTTCTCCAAGTTGAACCACCTTAATCGGCACCACCCATCTAAATCTCCAACACGTCTTTACACACTTCACACTCACACCATCTCCAACTTCAACTTCCTCTTTAACACCAAAACTTCCAAAGAATTTCCCTTTTATTTTAAAAACAACAAGGCAAGACATCCCTCTAAATGAACCCAAACATGCCCCACCCTTAAACTTATCCAAAGAGCATCATCCCCTTTTCTTGTCATCGGGGCACCTTCATTTGGAGCAGTTAGACATCACTACTATGTAGGTCATCACACTCTTGCCGCCGCCATCTCTATTCACCATGGAGAAGATCATCTCTAAAGTAGCCAACCCTCACTTTGATTTCCACTGCATCTATGCCCGTCATGGGCTGGCAACCATGAGAGCTAATGTAGGCCGCCCCCTCACCATCCAAAACAACACACTTCATCACTAAGTCTTTTTCTCACTATTTTGAAGGGTCTTTTGGGCTTGATTTTCTTGATGGGATTAGCCCACCTATTGTGATGGACTACATGTTGCTTTTATGGCATCTCCACCTATAACTACCAATCTTGTGCAAAACTATTAAGCCCCTGCATAATGAAGAGCCCCTATGTTGCTGCTTCTCCCTCATCTTTTGCTTTACCTCAGACTCTCCCATCTTCTTAATCTACTTGTAGATCTTCAAACGGACCTCGCTACTTGTAGATCTTCAAACGGACCTCGTTCTCACCTAGTGCAGTAATGAATAGCAACACTGCCATACAAATCGATCCCAAAATCAAGTTTGAGGTTGGTAAGTAAGCTTGCAATGGCTTCAAAATCTACAAAATAGCATGCTCTTTACCAAGAAAAACACACCCACACACACTTAATAAGATGAGAGATTCAAGAAATTTTCATCATCATCCTCATTGTCTTTCTCCATTGATGCAAGAATAAGAAAATGCACAAGAGAGAGCTTACAAGAACCAAGAGAGAGAAAGAGAAGATAAACATAAACGTATTCTTCTTCAAATTAAATTAAAAAATTTCCAAAATCACTTGTGCCTTTTTAATGTCCAACCGTCCCAAGCCACCTTTTTTTTTGCTTTCTTGATATTATAAAATTTGAAATAAATCTTTTTTCTAAGGTCTAAAGACTTTTTATTTTGTAACTAAAGAGTTCTAAGAAGTTTGAAACACACCCACATTAAAGTAGCCATGTCATTAAAAGATTACAAACCCACTAATGTTCCATGCTATTTTATAATTAAATTCTAAAATAAATAATATATACAATGAGTATATTTGTAACCATTATGCTAAAATTTTGTTAATGTAACACTAAGAATGTGCCCAAAAATAGGAGGTTATCAATAAGCATAGAATATGTTGTTCCAAAATTTTGTAAAGAGAAGAATAAAGCTATTAAAAAATGAATAACCAAGGGCAAAGTGTTCAGGCTTATCTATAATTTTGTTAGAGAAGGCCAATATTGTAGCATGAATAAAGAGAGGGACAAACACACATGGAATTAAAATATGGGACACTCAATGTGGTCAATGGAGTAGGTTTGTCTAGTTTTTATAACCAGAGTGCACTAATCTAGTCCTCTTGTAGCTAAATCATGAGAAAAATTCGTAAGTCTTAAGAGGTTTCTCTCTTCAATCATTAAGTTGTTCTCCACTCCGAATCCTTTCTATGCTCTAGCTCTACTACACTAAGGTTTGTTAAATGTGCACACCTAGTATGGTTAGTTTAGCCTAAACTATTCTAGAAAAGGGTGTATTTGTTCCAACAAAAGCCAAGTTTTATAGGCATTCAACCTCATGAATAGCATATGTTTTGTAAAGTATATGAGCTTTTACAAATGTTTATTGCATTAACCAAAATATTCTTATGAATGAGGGGGTGAAAACCCAATACGATGATGAACATCAAGACTAAGGATTTAAAAAAATGTGAAACATGCAAGCGGACCCTTAGCTGAATGTGGAACAAGTCGTCCAATGTTTAAATGTAGTTTTCCAAGGAAAATGCACAGTTAACTCGATTGTTAACAAGAAGTCTGAGGTCCAAACGGTGGTTTTACAAGAACCCTTAACTTGATGTGACACATTGAGTACACGATTTAGAGGTGGGGATGAGTTTCAAATCCGATTGGTATAACTCAAGTAAAAAATTTGACCGTATTGAGAATTTTCAGCAAAGGCACACAGGCTGGCTCTAGAGCTCTGCAATACCAAAGGGCTACGCTCATGGTTCATGGTGTAGATGAGTGGCTAGATAATGATGGTGGCCTTCTAGTACAAGGTGAAGAAGTCAAGGGCTACAGGCACCTGACTCCATCTTGCTCTTGGTGTAGTAAGTGTAGTTGCACTCAATCTCTAGGGTGTCTGCCCACGCAACCCCCTCTCGACAGCTCGGATCCCCTTACACTACAAAAGATCGACAGCTCGGATCCCCTTTAAAAAGAGATGCCTTACTTTTAAAGGTTTGAAATCGTTAGAGATTAAAGACCATATCATATTTATATGTAGAACTAAGGTTTAAAAACCCTCAAAAATTCATCCCACACATTTTAAGGAGAACCAAAGGTAGTAAGAATATCACTAGATCTTTAATTTGAGATTTGTGAAAGTGTATTGGCCCAAGCACGGCGCTTCTTCTTGTCAATGAGCATAATTAAACAAGTGAAACTGGCCCTTCGTCTTGTCAATGAGCATAATCTAACACGTGAAACTAACAAGCTAACCACCCACTCATCCAAAAAGAAACAGATAATGCAACGATAGAAAAAGAAACAGATAATGCAAAGATAGATAGAGAGTCATGGATGGCGTGACGCCTCTCCATTATTATTTATACATGCATGCATGCATGTTCCGTACTACTTACTCTACGTCAGAGGGCTCATTCCCGGGCCACTGGATGCTGGGGATGGATGATCTTGCCCTTCCAGATGCCCGGGCCACTGCATGCTGGGACGGAGGGGATGATCTTGCCCATCCAGATGCACAGCGTCTTGCCGTCTTTCTTATCCTTGAAGATAATAGTGTCCAAGATTCTGCTGCTGGCGCTGGTGCCGGCGGGCGAGAGCTCATACCATGACACATCACATGTTGGACTCATGATCAGCAAGCCATCACCAGAGCCGTTACCCTGAGCATTTAGGCCCGTGAAGATCGGGCCTCCCGTCGTCACCCATCTCCTCCGTATCCAGCCACGCGTCACACATCTCAGTATCCCGTTCGATATCGAGACATCCTCCCATCCAAACGAGACATCCTGCCATCCAAACGAGACATCCTCCCATCCAGCCTTCTGCAGCTCCTCTACCGCCAGCTCATGAACGCTTTTCTCATCCATCTTCTTGGCCTCAAAGGCCGAACGGAACTTCTCCAGAAGCACTTCATGAGAACCAACGCTGCCCGCCTCCACCTCCATATTGCTTCAACCCCACGCACTGCAAGCACAACACCACAAGAGGACCCATCAACACCAACATAATCTCTCTCTCTCTCTCTCTCTCACACACACGAGTTACACCTACCAACACCAACATATATTGTTAAACATGCTGTTTGAAGCACAACGGGCGCTTACCTCTCTCTCTCTGTCGCTCTCTCTCAAACAACACAAAAGGCCGGTTTGATGCTGAAACAAAGCTCTCGTTTATATATATATATATATATAGAGAGAGAGAGAGAGAGAGAGAGTCAACAGTGACCTGCACATTTGGTCGGTGGACATCGCAGAAGACCATACACCTCACGTCTCTGCACATTTGGTCGGTGCATATCTCAGAAGACCATAGACCTCACGTCTCTTGGTGAAATTAAGCTATGCGCACCAATGAAATTTATTTGGGAGTGTACCAGAGAGTACCTTGACCTTCACTGATGAAAACTCCCTGCGCAACAAAATCTATTTGGCCCAACTTTCAAAGTTGGGAAAGGCTTTTTGAAACCTTCTCCAGTGTCTTCATTTTCCAGATGAAATGTCACTCAAAGCAATCAATCAGTGGCCAAAAGAGCAATCCTCACACATGCCTTTGAGTTAATGCTCAGAACTCGGATAGTTGAACTACCGGAACATGGGTAAGATAACCATAAAAATATATATGCCTATCTAGGCTAATTATTTGCCCGTCCCATCTAGTACCAATACTAGTTCCTGTGTTGTTGCTGCTGCTGCCCCTACCATTAGGGGTCGGAGGAGGTAATCTAAAACATGATATATTGAATTAAGAAAGATATGCACAAATGATTAACATAAGAAGAAGCTTCTTTTCATTATATATTTTGATTAAGTCCGAGG
Organism: Cibotium barometz; assembly: GCF_041138505.1. NCBI lineage: Eukaryota > Viridiplantae > Streptophyta > Polypodiopsida > Cyatheales > Cibotiaceae > Cibotium > Cibotium barometz. Next base: position 38,469,835 of record NC_141098.1, read on the forward strand.
TCATTTGAAACATCATGATATTTAAGAAAAAAATGCACAAATCATTGAGATAAAAGAGCCTTTTCACGATACATTTTACAAAATTTTGCAACGGCTTGTGACCGATGTTCATTGATGCTGATGTTTGATGGGACCACCAGAGCCTTGAATTCATGAAAATGGTTTTTGAAGGCGGCATCATATTCTTGCACATCTATCGTGTCTAGTCCCATGTAATTCATGTCTATAAGAAGAAACTCTAAATAAGAAGGGAAGAAAGTGTAGCAATTTGCAAATGTCTCCCTCCAAGTAGTTTGAGTATGTTGGCATTATAATCAATTTTTCTCAATCTAAGATATGGAAAATATACAAAGGGGCATTGGCTTTCCATTCTAACTCTCGCAACCCCCGCCTCTGTCACTTTTTTTAATGGAAAACTGTGTATCTCTTCTACTAGTTGAATTTTTGAGCTCTTTATATTAATGATGATTGCATTACTAAACCACGTAAGCACATATGATACCCATAAATTGGGGCCTACCTAGTGGAATTTAGTATTGTGGATCCTTGGCAAAAATTAATAAATCAAACTCCCAAATGAAATTATTTTCTTTCATTTCAAATATGCAATTCGACTAAGCATTCTCAAGATCACCTCTATGATGTCTCCAATTCCAACATAGTTAAGTGCAGCAATTATGGATCCACACACTAAAGTACCATAATTTCAAGATCTTTGATTCAATCTGGGTATGGAGTTGAAGAAACCACACAAATATTTGATAAAAAGGAAACAGGCAAAATAACAGTCCTAACAAGCATACAAAATGTTGTTCCAAAATTATAGTCCCAACAAGTACAAAATATGTTGTTTCAAAATTTCATTTAGAGAAGAATAAAGCAAATAAAAGATCAATAACCAAGTGCAAAAACAAGAACAAAACTCCCCCCCATTGCGGATGCCAGTTCTCGTCGCTCTACGAGTGTCATAATACATGGTGCTACTACTGAACATCGTGTGTGCAACACTCAAAATGACAAACAACCGTTATATAAGCAATATCTTTGTATCGTTTAAGCCATGTTGCATCATTTAAGCAACATTGTTTGCATGGCATAAACGACGCATGCCATCGCATAAAGAAGGTTCATTTTAAAAATAAATAATATGATGTGTTAAACGGGCAACGCTTAAGCAATGCCCAATGTCTCTTTTACCTGATTAAAAACTGGCGTAATAGTGCAAGAGTTCTCTCTATCTCTCTCACATATACACACTAAAGTACTCCTCTCTCTATCTCTCTCACATATACACACTAAAGTACTCCTCTCTCTCTCGCTCTCTCTAGAGAATAGGATGAGTTGCAATCAACATTAATAGCAAATGTGTCCAATACATTGGTTGTTATTAAGAAACCACCAAGCAAAGAAGAGTTCTTTCTTAAAAAAAGTACATTGACTACTACTCTCATGAATTATACTCAGAAAGTGCCCATTACTAAGATCACCAAAGTTATGCAAGTTTCCAGGCATTCCTTGACATCCCAAAAAATAGTGTGCAGTCTCGGATAAATGATGGTGACCACTCATTCTCATTGGAATCATGCTCAAGGCTTCCTTGTTACAATGCCATAACGGATGAAATCAAATAACTTGTTTAATCCTTTTGGAAATCTGAAACATGTGTCTCCCTTATTAACAAGAAAGATGTCTGCAGAAAAAGAATCGAACAAAACTATTACATCAAGCATCCGGTCCATCTTCTCGATTAGCCTCAAGTACATGAACCTTGTTTACTATAGTTACATGTGCTAACTATCATAGTACATTTACTGTTGATAAATGGCATACTTGCATACTAGTTATTAATGCTAACTATGACACATGCCTACTAGTTAGGAAACTTGCCAGTTATACTAACTAACATGCATGCATGCTAGCTAGAATAATAAATAATGATAAGTAACATACCTGCATGCTTGTTATTAATGCTAACTATGACACATGCCTACTAGTTAGGTAACTCGCCAATTATACTAATTAACATGCATGCATGCTAGCTAGAATAATAAATAATGATAAGTAACATATCTGCATGCTTGTTATAGTATAGTTAGATGGTACGAATGAAAGAACTTAATCTTTCTCTGCTTGACTCATTAATGCTAGCTAGCATACATGTAAGCTCATTAGCACACTCATCAATGCTGATAAGCATACTTGACTACTTGTTAGAACACTGAATCATGTTAACTAGCATACCTTTATGCTAACTACCATACTTGCATGCTAACTAGTATAACTGCATGTTAATTAGCATGCTTGTTAGCATACCTGCATACTTTTGTTAAAACACTAAATCATGCTAACTATCATACTTGCATGTAAGTTGGCATATCTACATGCTAGTTAGCATAATTTCATGCTTGTTAGAACACTAAATCATGCTAACTACCATATATGCATGCTAATTAGCAAATTCATATTCTAACTATGGCATAATTGCATGTTAGTTGGCAATATACCTACATGCTAGGTAGCATATTCCATACTTGTTAGAACACTAAATCATGCTAGTTACCAAACCTGAATGCTAATTAGCACATTCAACATTACATTGCAAAGCGTTTGGTCTTGGATTGTGTGGTTAGAAAGCATGTCAAAGAAGGTAGTAACATCAATCACATGGAGTAGTTCGAACTTCTTTAGCAAATGTATTTAATCCCAAAGGTGTCATCTCAACTATATATTTTTAAATTGACATTAAAAATAATATCTACTTATATGGTTCAAAAGGTTTGTGTTTTGTGTAGATTCAATGAATGGTTAGAGAATCTCAGAATGAAGGACAAGTGCACAAGGAATCAAATCAAGCATCCTAGATTTAAAAAGATAATGTGCCTTTAATTTTTTTTAATGGAAGTTGATTTAAGATAGAAAGATAATGTCCTTATGATTTTTTTTCATGGAAGCCGATTTGAGACACAAAGATGCTATGCATTCAAAATGTCTACAAAAGATCTTATATCTAGGGTTAACCATATGTAGTGCATTGGAGATGGTGATCTGAAGAGATCTTGGGTTTGTTTTGACTATGTTCATTGAGTACAAGGATGGACAACTGTTAAGGATTATTCGAAGTTGACAGTGCATTTTACCAACCTTCTTAAGGGTAAAAATAAGAAGTCTAATTCTCCAATTGAGTGGAATGAGAAGCTATAGGAAAATTTTGATACTTTGAAATATAAAGTTCCATATGCTCCTATGTTAGCCTTAGCAGATCGTAGTAGGGCTTACATTGTAGAGAGTGATGCTAGTGATTTTGCGATAGGCACAACTTTGTTCGAGGATGGGAAGCTTGTGGCCTTCGAGAGTAAGAAACTCAACGATGCACAGACTAGACACCTAGTTCAGGAGAAAGATTTGTATGCAATTATTTATGCTTTAAAGGCATGAATACAGTATCTCTACGTGTCTCAATTTATAGTCTTGATAGATCATCAGTGTTTGCAGATTATTTATGATCAACCAAACTTGAAAGGTAGAAAGGCAAGATGGGCTGAATTGATGCAGGACTTTGATTTCATAATTAAATATAGAAAAGGTAGCTTGAATAGAATTGCTCATGCATTGAGTCGAATTGTTGAAGTTAATGACCTTAGCTTCACAGAAATTACTTCTAACTTGTATGATTCACTCAAGGGAAAATACAATACATATTTTTTTTAATAGAAAATATTAGAATTTGGCAAAATTAAGTTTTAACCCTGAGGTAGATCAAAACCTTGGGAATCAAGGAAAAGCCAACCAATTTTTTATTCAAAATGGTCTTTTATTCTGAAATGATAAGGTTTGCATACCGGATGTGCCAAAAATTAAATTGAGGATCCTATTTGAGTGTCATGATGCACCATCGAGAGGGGGATATAGCGTACCTTGGCTTTGGTTAGAAGGACTTTTTATTGGCCCAAAAATTCTTCTTTGAGTAGACTGCTTATTCCTAACTATGTCACACCACAGAAAGTACAAACCAGTGCGATGCAACCCATGGTTACAGCATCTCCTACACAAACCTCACATCTATCGTACATTCACTCTTGTTGAGTGTCTTTGAAGAAAGACATTTGAGCATGATATCATAGCAGCATGTATATCTATCCTTCACTTGACAAACAAGCAAGGGCTTCAAATACTCACATGAGCATAATTAAATATTGTAAAATCAGGATGAGCAGCTTTGAATTTTTGAAACAACTCAATCTACAAAATAAGAACAAAGCATCCATAAGCATGAATGAATAAGTCCACATTCATGGGTATACTAGTTGGTATGATTTACTATTCTAATTAGCATGCATGTATGCTAGTTAGCATACATGAGTGTGCTAACAATCATGCAAGTATGTTAAATAGAATGATTTACTATTCTAACTTGAATGTAGGTATGCGAGTTACCATGCAGTCATGCTAGTTAGCATTATGAATGCAAGTTACCATGCAGTCATGCTAGTTAGCATTATGAATGCGCTAATTAGAATGCAGGTATGGTAGTTAGCATAATTAAGTGTTCTAACAAGCATGCAACATGCTAACTAGTAAGCAAGTATTCTAACTAATAACATGTAGTTATGCTAGTTAGACTTATGATCTCTTGATTGAGACCTACAGCTACAGAAGCTGGAGATTCCTAAACAACAAGATCAATGAATGAAGAGGTTCTTTTTTTTTTTTTGCTTTGTAGAGACACCTCCAACCTTTATCACAAGGTTTTCAAAAGAAATCTCTTTATCCAAAATAATATATGGTTCTTATCCAACAATACTTGTTGACTCAATAGGCAAGAGCTTGCCCATCTCGCTAGATGCCAACTTTAATGTAAACACAACCATCCCAACTTTTTGAAGTAAACACAACCATGCCATGCTTGAATATCAACGAAATCTTTTCCATTGATAACCAAAAAATACCCATCTACTTGTTTTTTAATCAGTTCATTCTCGAACCTCCCAACCAAAATGTACAATAAAACAGATGCCATAATGTGAAAGTACCATAGAATAACAAATAAAAGCTTGATAAAACACTAAACACAACAAAAAAGAACATAATCAACCAATGAAACCCCCCAAAAAGGTAAAAATTATAAACAAACATGTGAAAGAGAGAATATTGTAAGAAAACAAAAAAACAAATCAATACTATGATCTATTGCTTAATGTATCACGATTTTAAAGTGTAAACCAGAAGACAAAATCTCATAAAGTTTTAAATATATAAAAATAATATTTTATATAAGAGAACTATAAATAAAAATAATCTCTATAATTTAATATAAACATAAATCATGAATTAAATTACTGAATATAAAATCTATTTCTAGATTTTATCATAATGAACTAATAATAATTTATATATTATTAACTAATCATTAAATTTAACATTTAATAAATTATCTTTACCTTTTATATAATTTTAATTAATTAATTAAATATACTAATTTATTTATTTATTTATTTTACTATTACTATTTGTTAATTTTTCAACTATTAGTCTTTCCCTACCTCTCTCTCTCTCTCTCTCTCTCTCTCCCCCCCTAATTTTCCTCTCAATCTCTCTTTTTTTCTCTCTCCTTCTTTACCTCTTTCTCTATGTCCCTCACTCTCTCTCTCCAAAACCTATCTCCCCCCCTCCCCATGATAGGGTGCTGACACCCTATCATAGGAGGAGGAAGAGGGTGGGCTCTCCCTAATCCCTCCTTTCCTACCTCTCTCTCACTCACTCTCTCTTCCCTCCCTCTCTCTCTCTCTTTCTTCTAGATCTATCTCCCTGGCACCATATCATGGGAGGAGGGAGATCAGGCTCACCCTAGGTTATCTCCCCCCCTCCCATGATAGGGCACCTGCTCTCTTTCATGGGAGGGGGGAAAGGCGAGCTCTCCCTACTATATATATATATATATATATATATATATGTCCCCTTCCCCACATCTCCCTCTCCCTCTCCCTCTCCTGAATTTATATCCCCCCTAATGATAGGGTGTTGTCAGCGCCCTATCATGGGAGGAGGAAGAGGGTGGGATCATCCTAATCTCTATCCCTACCTCTATGTCACTTTCTCTCCTTCCCTACCTCTATGTAAATTTCTCTCCTTCCCTACCCTCTCTCTTCTCTTTCTCTCTCTCTCTCTCTCTCTCTCTCTCTCCCTCTTTTGAATCTTTCTTCCCCCTCCATGATAGGGCGTCAACGCCCTATCATGGAGAAAAGCAGGGGGAGACTCGCCTCTCTCTCTCTCTCTCTCTCTCTCTCTCTCTCTCTCGGGGGTGCGAGCAGGAGAGCGTAGTTGAGGAGGGGGAAAGAGAGAGATTACGACGAGTCCCCCACGAACTAATGCATGACATTTGAGGTTAGTTTTCTCGAAATTTTCTATTTATCATGTTAGCTTTCAATAATAATACTCGTTTATGTGTATATTTCAAAATATACAATTAACACATTTATGCTTACGTGTGCCAGAACCAAGAGAGAGTAGAAGAAGAGAGAAGAGAATATGAGAAATTTAATAATTTGTCAACAACTCTCCTGAATCTCTTCCTCCATTGATGAAGAACAAGAAAATGCATAAGAGAGAGCTTGCAAGAACCAACAGAGAGAAAACAAGAGCGAAGAGGCACCTAAATCAACCCGTGAACTCTCCTCCAACTTTACCAACCTACTTTTGTCTTTCTTGATATAAAATTCGGAACACATCTTTTGTCAAAAGTTTAAAGACTTTATTTTTACAGCTAAGGAGTTCTAAAAAGCATCCTGAAACCTTTCAAAACTATGAAACACACACATAAAAGTGGCCATGGCAATCAAAGATTACTGACCCGCTAATATGCCATGCTAGTTTACAATAAAGCATATAAAAATGAGTATATTTGTAGGAAAAATGCTAAACATTTATCAATTTAGCACCAAAATTATGCCCAAAATAGGAGGTTATCATTCCTCCTTTTCTTAGACTTTGAGCATCCTCATGAACACTTTGCAAAGAAAGCTTTGCATTGGAATCAGCATCTCAAACATGTTGACAAAGAAACCACAAACACTCTATCACTTCTCTTTTCTCCAAGTTGGACCACCTCAATCGGCACCACCCATCCAAAACTCCAACACTTCTTTACACACCACACTCACACCATCTCCAACTCTTCAACTTCCTCTTTAACACCAAAACTTCTAAGGAAGTACCCTTTTATTTTGAAATGAATAAGGCAATACATCCCTCTAAACAAACCCAAATACGCCCCACCCTTACACTTATCAAAAGAGCATCATCCCCTTTGTTTGTCATCAGGGCACCTTCATCTGGAGCAGTTAGACATCACTACTATGTGGGTCATCACCCTGTTAATAATGCCTTGGCATCCATCTCTATTCACCATGGAGAGCGTTCAGGCTTATCTATAATTCTGTTAGAGAAGGCTAATATTGTAGCATGAAACAAGTGAAACTGGCCCTTCTTCTTGTCAATGAGCATAATCAAACAGGTGAAACTAACAAGCTAACCACCCACTCACCCAAAAAGAAACAGATAATGCAACGATAGAAAAAGAAACAGATAATGCAAAGATAGATAGAGAGTCATGGATGGCGTGACGCCTCTCCATTATTATTTATGCATGCATGTTCCGTACTACTTACTCTACGTCAGAGGGCTCATTCCCGGGCCACTGGATGCTGGGGATGGATGATCTTGCCCTTCCAGATGCCCGGGCCACTGCATGCTGGGACGGAGGGGATGATCTTGCCCATCCAGATGCACAGCGTCTTGCCGTCTTTCTTATCCTTGAAGATAATAGTGTCCAAGATTCTGCTGCTGGCGCTGGTGCCGGCGGGCGAGAGCTCATACCATGACACATCACATGTTGGACTCATGATCAGCAAGCCATCACCAGAGCCGTTACCCTGAGCATTTAGGCCCGTGAAGATCGGGCCTCCCGTCGTCACCCATCTCCTCCGTATCCAGCCACGCGTCACACATCTCAGTATCCCGTTCGATATCGAGACATCCTCCCATCCAAACGAGACATCCTGCCATCCAAACGAGACATCCTCCCATCCAGCCTTCTGCAGCTCCTCTACCGCCAGCTCATGAAGGCTTTTCTCATCCATCTTCTTGGCCTCAAAGGCCGAACGGAACTTCTCCAGAAGCACTTCATGAGAACCAACGCTGCCCGCCTCCACCTCCATATTGCTTCAACCCCACGCACTGCAAGCACAACACCACAAGAGGACCCATCAACACCAACATAATCTCTCTCTCTCTCTCTCACACACACACGAGTTACACCTACCAACACCAACATATATTGTTAAACATGCTGTTTGAAGCACAACGGGCGCTTACCTCTCTCTCTCTGTCGCTCTCTCTCAAACAACACAAAAGGCCGGTTTGATGCTGAAACAAAGCTCTCGTTTATATATATATATATATACAGAGAGAGAGAGAGAGAGAGAGAGAGAGAGAGTCAACAGTGACCTGCACATTTGGTCGGTGGACATCGCAGAAGACCATACACCTCACGTCTCTGCACATTTGGTCGGTGCATATCTTAGAAGACCATAGACCTCACGTCTCTTGGTGAAATTAAGCTATGCGCACCAATGAAATTTATTTGGGAGTGTACCAGAAAGTACCTTGGCCTTCACTGATGAAAACTCCTTGCGCAACAAAATCTATTTGGCCCAACTTTCAAAGTTGGGAAAGGCTTTTTGAAACCTTCTCCAGTGTCTTCATTTTCCAGATGAAATGTCACTCAAAGCAATCAATCAGTGGCCAAAAGAGCAATCCTCACACATGCCTTTGAGTTAATGCTCAGAACTCGGATAGTTGAACTACCGGAACATGGGTAAGATAACCATAAAAATATATATGCCTATCTAGGCTAATTATTTGCCCGTCCCGGATGGGTTAAGGATCTAGTACCTATACTAGTTGTGTAGCCAGGATGACATGATGTGAACATAAACCTCATATGCTGATAAGACGAGAAATCAAACCTCTAACGGGAAGAGAAATCAAACCTCTGACATGTAGTCAGGATGACATGACGAGAATGTAAACCAACCTCGTAAGATGACGGGACAAGAAATCAAACCTCTGACATGTAGTCAGGATGACATGACGTAAACATGAACCTCATAAGCTGACGGGACGAGAAATCAAACCTCTCGAGAAATATGCTCAACGGAATTTTTTGTTCGTTGCCATAGATTGAATTCCAAGACTTGACCACCATTATAGCCATTTAGACATGCATGGTTGCATTGTCGACCACAAAAGACATTGATAGACTTAAATAAACCTAGTCAATCTGATGAGCCAAAGCCAAGGCACAGTGCATCCAATGACCATGGCATCATGGATACAATCCATGGAAACGTAGTCAACCATCATTGATGAAACATGTAACCATCATCAAGGAACAACACCATGGCATCATGGATAAAATCCTTAGAAACACAATCAACCAATATAGATTAGCCAAGTGAACCAACATCAACGAAACATGTAGCTTGGAATGACCAACATCAACGAAACATGTAACCATCACCATGGAACAACGATCCATGGAAACGTAGTCAACCATCATCGATGAAACATGTAACCATCATCATGGAACATGTAACCATCATCATGGAACAACACCATGGCATCATGGATACAATCCATGGAAATGTAGTCAACCATCATCGATGAAACATGTAACCGTCATCATGGAACATTACCATGGCATCATGAACATTTTGACGAAAAAGCATCCATATGTATGCTTGAAAAATCATCATAAAACAGCACCATGGCATCATGGATCTTTTCCATGGGAACATAACCAATATCGATGAAATGTGTAACCATCACCATGGCATCATGGACATTTTGAGAAAACATGTAACCATCATCAGGGAAGGAAACCATAGTATCATGAGACAACACCAAAGCATTAATACAAAGGTAAACCAAGTCAATGGATGCACATTCCATCAATATGAAAGAAACAAGATGCATTTAAAAGCATCACAATCAATATGGGAGAAACAATTGACATACCTTTTCTTGAGGATTTAATATGAGAATCATACCTATAGGCTCCTCATCTGAAAAGTGAGATTTGAGTATCCTCCACGCACTTGATGGATACCTACCCATATAGCAGTTTTCATGATGGAGAACCAATGCTACCATTGTATGATGGAGATAAGGATTATGTCTCCACAAGATCTTCCTTAGGGTCACAAACTACTCCTGAATAGCTTCCATTAAAAGATGTCAAAATTAGCAGGTTTTGATAGCCATACAAACTCGACACCAAATGCAGGGTGAGAAAGGTAAAATTAGCGTGAACTTGTGTAAAATAGTAGTTATGCTCTCTCTAAGAGACGCTTGATAGTGGATTCATGTATGAATTTCAATACAATTTCTCATAGTTAATGCAAAACAAACTATAAAATAGAGAACTTATCTCGTCATAATTCAAACTCTCCTACTGTTGTCGGCACCTAGTGCCTTCGCAAAATATCAAGGCCATGGTTAGCATAGATTTTCAGATTGATTTAGTTGAAAAAATATGTCAAGCTGCAATGTATATATGATCAAGAAACCATCAGAAGTGAAATCATAGATTATCATATTGATTGAGTTGAAAAAATGATGAATATGTCAAGCTACAATGTATACATGATCAAGAAACCATAAGAAGTGAAGATAGCAGCATTGCGTGTAAGAGTTAGTTTTCACAACATAAACCATCAAAAGTGATCACAAAAGAGGACTTAGCTATTTGTTGATGAAGAGATTTGTTTGACGATTAAGAGATTTGCATGACGATGAAGGCTCCATAGTTTAAGATCTTGCTTTAGTAGGTTGAAGAATGGAAGTATGCTCCCACTTGAACGGCTCCGTAACACTGGGTACCCAAAGATCATCAACTCAAAAAGCTGTCACCTTATTTTTCAATGGAACAAGACCCTTCTACCTTTGGCGCTCCTAGCAAACCTTCACGTTATTTATGTGTCTCTACTCATACGGCTGAATATGTATGCTCATCTCTCAGCGTTAGTTATGCTTCCCTGCTCAACGCATCTCTACTCATACGGCTAAATATGTATGCTCATCTCTAAGCGTTAGGTGTGCTTCTCTGCTCATACGGCTGAATATTGATACTGCACTGTGCTTACAACTTCATACTTCTCTGCTCATCCATTCTCTATAAGGCTATCCATTGCTAAAGAAATTATAAGATTCATGTGCTGCTGCTGTACATGAACCAAAGATGGGATGCAAACTGTTGGCTATATATAGAGACATATATAGAATGTCTCTATACATAGCCAACACAAACTTCTCAATCCGAAATAAGCACTAAGAAGCAAGAAAGCAACAATACATGTCATGCTTGTCCGAAATAAGCACTAAGAAGATAAAGCTAAATCAGACGGTGCAGTTTGGCTAACTCTGCAAGGATCATGCTCACTCTATCTCGGCTGCAAAGTAGTGCTCTTTCGCACTCTATTTCTGTTGCACCTTTGTTCCTTGCTCTATCACTGCTGCACCTTGCCTCTGCATGCAACCATGCACTCACGATTGGGCCTCATGCAGCCATGCACTCACGAGTGGGCCTCTCTATGCAAGCTGCACACGCATGTAGCCTTCTCTGCAACGCATGCAGCCTTCTCTGCATACTCTATAGAAACAAGTCACATAGAGGGCCGCTAGATGGCGATTAGGAACATGCTCTGAGCAACGTAATCCGAGGCTACGACTAATTACATGCATAGAGCTAATTACATGCATGCACCAAATAAAGCCGTACTTACATGCATAATCCACTCAAAACAGGTGATAACAGCGTTTATTTTTTACGACGAATAATAAGCAATAGGCTAATACACAATTAAGCAACAACAACAGAACAATATATCAAGGAGGAATACTACTTAGCTTCTTTGCTCGAGACGTCCGTGGAGCGTAGCCATAGCTCTGATACCATGTTGGAGATGGAGGCGATAGCATGAGAGAGATGAGAGAGAAGCACACGAGACACAAGATTGAATCCCCAGTGTGTGGAATACACACAATAGATGAGTATAAATAGAGGAGATCCTAGGGCTATATATAGAGACATTCTATATATAGCTAACATCTTGCACATCTATCGTGTCTAGTCCCATGTAATTCATGTCTATAAGAAGAAACTCTAAATAAGAAGGGAAGAAAGTCACCTCTACGATGTCTCCAATTCCAACATAGTTAAGTGCAGTAATTATGGATCCACACACTAAAGTACCATATTTTCAAGATCTTTGATTCAATCTGGGCATTGAGTTGAAGAAACCACACAAATATTTGATAAAAAGGAAACAGTCAAAATAACAGTCCTAACAAGCATACAAAATGTTGTTCCAAAATTATAGTCCCCAACAAGTACAAAATATATTGTTTCAAAATTTCATTTAGAGAAGAATAAAGCAAATAAAAGATCAGTAACCAAGTGCAAAAACAGCAACACAACCCCCCCCCCTTGCGGATGTCCATTTTCGTCGCTCTACGAGTGACATAATACAAGGTGCTACTACTGAGCATCGTGTGTGCAACACTCAAAATGACGAACAACCGTTATATAGGCAATATCTTTGTATCGTTTAAGCAATGTTGCATCATTTAAGCAACAATGTCTGCATGGCATAAACGACGCATGCCATCGCATAAAGAAGGTTCATTTTAAAAATAAATACTATGATGTGATGAACGGGCAACGCTTAAGCAATGCCCAATGTCTCTTTTACCTGATTACAAACTAGCGTAATAGTGCAACAGTTCTCTCTGTCTCTCTCACATATACACACTAAAGTACTCCTCTCTCTCTCTCTCTCTCTCTAGAGAACAGGATGAATTGCAATCAACATTAATAGCAAATGTGCCCAATACATTGGTTGTTGTTAAGAAACCACCAAGCACAGAAGAGTTCTTTCTTAAAAAAAGTACATTGACTACTACTCTCATGAATTATACTCAGAAACTACCCACTAAGGTCACCAAAGTTATGCAAGTTTCCAGGCATTCCTTGACATCCCAAAAAATAGTGTGCAGTCTCGGATAAATGATGGTGACCACTCATTCTCATTGGAATCATGCTCAAGGCTTCCTTGTTACAATGCCACAACGGATGAAATCAAAGAACTTGTTTAATCCTTTTGGGAATCTGAAACATGTGTCTCCCTTATTAACAAGAAAGATGTCTGCAGAAAAAGAATCGAACAAAACTATTACATCAAGCATCCGGTCCATCTTCTCGATTAGCCTCAAGTACATGAACCTTGTTTACTATAGTTACATGTGCTAACTATCATAGTACATTCACTGTTGATAAATGGCATACTTGCATACTAGTTATTAATGCTAACTATGAGACATGCCTACTAGTTAGGAAACTCGCCAGTTATACTAATTAACATGCATGCATGCTGGCTAGAATAATAAATAATGATAAGTAACATACCTGCATGCTTGTTATTAATGCTAACTATGACACATGCCTACTAGTTAGTAAACTCGCCAATTATACTAATTAACATGCATGCATGCTAGCTAGAATAATAAATAATGATAAGTAACATACCTGCATGCTTGTTAGTACAGTTAGATGGTACAAATGAAAGAAGTTAATCTTTCTCTGCTTGACTCATTAATGCTAGCTAGCATACATGTATGCTCATTAGCACACTCATCAATGCTGATCAGCATACTTGACTACTTGTTGGAACACTGAATCATGTTAACTAGCATACCTTTATGCTAACTACCATACTTGCATGCTAACTAGTATAACTGCATGTTAATTAGCATGCTTGTTAGCATACCTGCATACTTTTTTTAGAACACTAAATCATGCTAACTACCATACTTGCATGTAAGTTAGCATATACGCATGCTAGTTAGCATAATTTCATGCTAACTACCATACTTGCATGTAAGTTAGCATATCTGCATGCTAGTTAGCATAATTTCATGCTTGTTAGAACACTAAATCATGCTAACTACCATACATGCATGCTAATTAGCAAATTCATATTCTAACTATAGCATAATTGCATGTTAGTTGGCATACCTACATGCTAGGTAGCATATTGCATACTTGTTAGAACACTAAATCATGCTAGTTACCATACCTGAATGCTAATTAGCACATTCAACATTCTTACTAGCATAACTACATGTTATTAGATAGAATACTTGCTTACTAGTTAGCATGTTGCATGCTTGTTAGAACACTTAATTATGCTAACTACCATACCTGCATCCTAATTAGCACATTCATAATGCTAACTAGCATGACTGCATGGTAACTTGCATACCTACATTCAAGTTAGAATAGTAAATCATTCTATTTAACATACTTGGATGATTGTTAGCACACTCATGTATGCTAACTATCATACATGCATGCTAATTAGAATAGTAAATCATACCAACTAGTATACCCACGAATGTGGACTTATTCATTCATGCTTATGGATGATTTGTTCTTATTTTGTAGGTTGAGTTGTTTCAAAAATTCAAAACTGCTCATCCTGATTTTACAATCTTTAATTGCACTCATTTGAGTATTTGAAGCCCTTGCCTGTTTGTCGAGTGAAGGATAGATATACATGCTGCTATGATATCATGCCCAAATGTCTTTCTTCAAAGACACTCAACAAGAGTGAATGAACGATAGATGTGAGGTTTGTGTAGGAGATGTTGTAACCATGGGTTGCATCGCACTGGTTTGTACTTTCTGTGGTGTGACACAGTTATAGGAATAAGCAGTCTACTCAAAGGAGAATTTTTTGGCCAATAAAAAGTCCTTCTAACCAAAGCCAAGGTACACTATATCCCCGGATGTCCTGTCGTCGATGGTGCATCATGACACTCAAATAGGATCCTCAATTTAATTTTTGGCACATCCGGTATGCAAACCTTATCATTTCGGAATAAAAGACCATTTTGAATAAAAATTGGTTGGCTTTTCCTTGATTCCGAAGGTTTTGATCTACCTCAGGGTTAAAACTTAATTTTGCCAAATTCTAATATTTTCTATTAAAAAAAATATGTATTGTATTTTCCCTTGAGTGAATCATACAAGTTAGAAGTAATTTCTGTGAAGCTAAGGTCATTAATTTCAACAATTCGACTCAATGCATGAGCAATTCTATTCAAGCTACCTTTTCTATATTTAATCATGAAATCAAAGTCTTGCATCAATTCAGCCCATCTTGCCTTTCTACCTTTCAAGTTTGGTTGATCACAAATAATCTGCAAACACTGATGATCTGCCACCATAAATTGAGACACGTAGAGATACTGTATTCATGCCCTTAAAGCATAAATAATTGCATACAAATCTTTCAATTGAACTAAGTATCTAGTCTGTGCATCGTTGAGTTTCTTACTCTCGAAGGCCACAAGCTTCCCATCCTAGAACAAAGTTAGGTTATAACATTTGAAATTGCATCTTTAACAAGCTCTAAGGTACCTCTACAAAGCCATATTTGAAGATCCTCTTTGAATATCATGCATGTGCATACCTTGGTGTATCATTAGTCTTGACATCTATTTGTTGTGTGGTGTACAATAATATGCCTTGACATCTCTCTGTCATATGGCTTACAGAAATATGCTTGTGCAATACAAATAGCTTTGCATATTGGTCTACTTTTGCAATAAAAGCATGTAAATAATCCATAACCTTTCATCGAGATGCTAATACGACACACTTTATGAGTCAATTTTCTTGATTCACCATTGTTTGCAAGTAATGAGCATTTTTCATATAAATAATTAATCAAATGATAGAAATAATTACTAGCCCAAGATGTTCGATTCGGAGAGCCCATGATTGTGAGACTTCCACAAAGAGGATTAGCACATGCATACACACCACCGCTATAACTACTCTTTTTGACTATTCCAAGGAACTTCACATGCCTCTCCAATCGGTTTGGTCTAACAATGACCATCAAAGCTTTGCTCCATTCTTTTTATGGGAAAATCATGTGGACCAGTTACACTAAAGAGCTAAAATGCAATATTGTAGTTGTAAATACCAGGAATCTCAACTTCTTCTAAAGAATTACATTCCAATAGTATTCTTCGTAAAATATGTGCATTACATTCTCTAGATAGAATAAATTGCACAATAATGTTCTTTATGATCTCTTGATTGACACCTACAGCTACAGAAGCAGGAGATTCCTAAACAACAAGATCAATGAATGAAGAGGTTTGCTCTTTTTTTTTTCTTTGTAGAGACACCTCCAACCTTTATCACAAGGTTTTCAAAAGAAATCTCTTTATCCAAAATAATATATGGTTCTTATCAAACAATACTTGTTGACTTAATAGGCAAGAGCTGGCCCATCTCACTAGATGCCAACTTTAATGTAAACACAACCATGCCAACTTTTTGAAGTAAACATAACCATGCCATGCTTGAATATCAACGAAATCTTTTCCATTGACAACCAGACAATACCCATCTACTTGTTTTTTAATCGGTTCATTCTCGAACCTCCCAACCAAAATGTACAATAAAACAGATGCCATAATGTGAAAGTACCATAGAATACCAAATAAAAAGCTTGATAAAACACTAAACACAACAAAAAAGAACATAATCAACCAATGAAACCCACCAAAAAGGTAAAAATTATAAACAAACATGTGAAAGAGAGAATATTGTAAGAAAACAAAAAAACAAATCAATACTATGATTTATTGCTTAATGTATCATGATTTTAAAGTGTAAACCAGAAGACAAAATCTCATAAAGTTTTATATAAGAAAACTTTAAATAAAAATAATCTCTATAATTTAATATAAACACAAATCATGAATTAAATTACTAAATATAAAATCTATTTCTAGATTTTATCGTAATAAACTAATAATAATTTATATATTATTAACTAATCATTAAATTTAACATTCAATGATAATTAAATTATCTTTACCTTTTATATAATTTAAATTAATTAATTAAATATACTAATTTATTTATTTATTTATTTTACTATTACTATTTGTTAATTTTTCAACTATTAGTCTTTCCCTACCTCTCTCTCTCTCTCTCTCTCTCTCTCTCTCTCCCCCCCTTAATCTTTCTCTCAACCTCTCTTTTTTTCTCTCTCCTTCTCTACCTCTTTCTCTATGTCCCTCACTCTCCCTCTTCAAAACCTATCTCCCCCCCTCCCATGTTACATTAAGGTGACCCCCCCCCATGATAAAGTGCTGACACCCTATCATGGGAGGAGGAAGAGGGTGGGCTCTCCCTAATCCCTCCTTCCCTACCTCTCTCTCACTCACTCTCTCTTCCCCCCCCCTCTCTCTCTTTCCTCTAGATCTATCTCCCTGGCACCATATCATGGGAGGAGGGAGATTAGGCTCACCCTAGGTTATCTCCCCCCCTCCCATGATAGGGCACCTGCTCCCTTTCATGGGAGGGGGGAAAGGCGAGCTCTCCCTACTATATATATATATATATATATATATATATCTCGACTTTCCACATCTCCCTTTCCCTCTCCCTTTCCCTCTCCCTCTCCTGAATTTATATCCCCCCTAATGATAGGGTGTTGTCAGCACCCTATCAATGGAGGAGGAAGAGGGTGGGATCATCCTAATCTCTATCCCTACCTTTATGTCACTTTCTCTCCTTCCCTACCTCTATGTCACTTTCTCTCCTTCCCTACCCTCTCTCTCTCTCTCTCTCTCTCTCTCTCTCTCTCTCTCTCTCTCTCTCTCTCTCTCTCTACATCTCCCTTTCCCTCTCCCTGTCCCGAATTTATCTCCTCCCCCCCGATAAGGTGCCAATGCCCTATCATAGGGGGGGTGAAAGGCGAGCTTGCCCTAATTTATCTCGCCCCCTCCCATGATAGGGCATCGGTGCCCTATCATGGGAGGGGGATGAGGGTAGGCTCGTCCTAGTCTCTCTCTCCTTACCTCTCTCCCCACTCTCTCTGCTTACCTAATCTCTCTCCTTACCTCTCTCTCTCTCTCTCTCTCTCTCTCCTTACCTCTCACTCACTCTCTATCCTTCTCTCTCTCTCTCTCTCTCTCTCTCTCTCTCTCTCTCTCTCTCTTTCGAATCTATGCCCTCGTTGACTACTCTCTTCCCTCCCTCTCCCAAATTATGCCCACATCTCGTTCCTCTCCCACCCTCCTGCCTAATATCTATCCCTACATCTCCCTCACTCTCTCTCCTTTTGTATCTCCCTCTCTCACTCTCTCTCACTCTCCTTTGTACCTCCATCTCTCTCTCTCTCTCTCTCTCTCTCTCTCTCTCTCTCTCTCTCTCTCTCTCTCTCTCTCTCTCTCTCCATCCTCTTGAATCTATCTCCCTCCCCTCTCCCATGATAGGGCACTGACCTGTCTCATCAGAGGGCACTGATGTGTCATCAGAGGGGTGGGAGAGCGGGCTCGCCTTAATCAATCTCCCCCCTTTGCCCTATCGTGGGAGGGGGGGAGGGCAAGCTTTTTGTCTCTCTCTCTCTCTTTCTCTCTCTCTCTCTCTCTGGACTGCACTATCCCCCTTGCACCCCCCTTCCCCTCTCAATTGTATTCTCCCCCCTCCACAACCTATGCCTCCATGGCTCTTCCCTCCCACCCTCGTGCCTAATCTCTCACCCTACAATTCCCTTACTCTCTCTCCTTCCTTGCCTCACTCTCTATCTCTCTCTCTCCCTCCCTCTCTCTCTCTCCCTCACTCCCTCTGCTTCCCTACCTCCTCTCTCTCTCTCTCTCTCTCCCCCCTATCTCTCCCTCCCTCACTCTCTCTCCCCCCTCTCTCGCTCCCTCACTCTCTCTCCTTCGCTACCTCTCTCTCTCTCTCTCTCTCTCTCCCTCCCTCCCTCTTTTGGATCTTTCTTCCCCCTCCATGATAGGGCGTCCACGCCCTATCATGGAGAAAAGCAGGGGGAGATTCGCCTCTCTCTCTCTCTCTCTCTCTCTCTCTCTCTCTCTCTCTCTCTCTCTCTCTCTCTCTCTCTCTCTCTCTCGGGGGTGCGAGCAGGAGAGCGTAGTTAAGGAGGGAGGAAAGAGAGAGATTACGTCGACGAGTCCCCCACGAACTACTGCATGACATTTGAGGTTAGTTTTCTTGAAATTTTCTATTTATCATGTTAGTTTTCAATAATAATACTCGTTTATGTATATATTTCAAAATATGCAATTAACACATTTATGCTTACGTGTGCCAGAAAACGTCGTACAGACTTCAAAGAGAGATACATATTATTATCCATCATGGTATGGAAGTTGGTCGTGGATCAATCATGCAAATACAAACCAATAAAATTGTGTATGGTGTTTCTTTACCATAGCTCCATGGTAGTATGGAAGTTAGATGTGGATCAATCATGCAAACACAAACCAACTAAATTGTGCATGGTGTTTCTTTACCAATTCATCAGCAGGTAGAACTCCATGTTGTATGTTGTGAAGAGATGAATGTACCACTCTTATATCCCGTGTATAATTGAGAGATATATCACCTTGATGAAGCGATTGGCTTTATCGTCCTTTGGCCAACCAAATTCTTGGCAGTAATAAGTTTTCTAAGTGTTTTGCATTCTAACAATTATGTTCAATCAATAATTTATGTGGTAAATTTAGTTCGATGATTAAGAAATGTATTTTGGGAATAAAATAGAGAGAGTTACATTGTCTATGGAAGATGATAGAGTTAGAGTGCATGATCTTGAGAAACAGACGGATTTGAAGTCACTGCTATTATGGCAAAGAACTAAGCATACATATGAGCAAGAAGAATCAAGATCTAAGACCAAAAGCCAGGTAGTAACATTCAAGAAAACACAACGTACTAAAAAGAAGGATGAGGATTAAGCTCCATCTAGAGAGAAAGGCAACCAAGAAGTCTTGACAAAAAGGTTCTAGTGCACAAAAACAACATGTGTGGGTACAAACAATGTTGTAGTAGAGAGTACAAGAAGAGACGCTACAAAAGTGTTAATCCAACTCTAGGATTAACAAGAGCCACCGCCATTATCTTACATCAAGGAGTCACGGTAGATACACCGAATAGTCATACATTCAAGATATCAAGCAATAGTGTCCAAAGCTACAACTTGGACAAGCGCCCGTAATGGTGTGATGGAGTATTTATGGTGATTTTCGCTTCAAGAGTGTGTGGTAGCAAGTTAGGATGAAGTCCTAAGTGATGTACTTCATGGGTATATTATGAGAGTAGTCATTGTAATAGCATTAGGCCTCTTATGAGCCTAAAGTACCTAGCCAGCCATAGTTTAAGTGAGTGTGAACACTCATGGCCATATATATAAGTAAATTTCTCTCATAATACAACATACTCTCCCATTGTGCAATTGAGTCTTACTCTTGCTAATCCTCTTGCTAATCTCTCTCCCTTATGCTAACAATCATGCAGGTATGTTGTTAAATAGAATGATTTACTATTCTAACTTGAATGTAGGTATCTCAGTTACCATGCAGTTATGCTAGTTAGCATTATGAATGCGCTAATTAGAATGCATGTATGGTAGTTAGCATAATTAAGTGTTCTAACAAGCATGCAACATGCTATTTAGTAAGCAAGTATTCTAACTAATAACATGTAGTTATGCTAGTTAGAATGTTGAATGTGCCAATTAGCATTCAAGTATGGTAGGCTAGCATAATTTAGTGTTCTAACAAGTATGCAATATATAGTTAGCAAGCAAGTATGGTAGTTAGCATAAAGGTATACTAGTTAACATGATTTAGTGTTCTAACAAGCAGTCACGTATGGTGATCAGCATTGATGAGTGTGCTAATGAGCATACATGTATGCTAGCTAGCATTAATGAGTCAAGCAGAGAAAGATTAACTCTTTCATTCGTACAATCTAACTGTACTAACAAGCATGCAGGTATGTTACTTATCATTATTTATTATTCTAGCTAGCATGCATGCATGTTAATTAGTATAATTGGCGAGTTTCCTAACTAGTAGGCATGTGTCATAGTTAGCATTAATAACAAGCATGCAGGTATGTTACTTATCATTATTTATTATTCTAGCCAGCATGCATGCATGTTAATTAGTATAACTGGTGAGTTTCCTAACTAGTAGGCATGTCTCATAGTTAGCATTAATAACTAGTATGCAAGTATGCCATTTATCAACAGTGAATGTACTATGATAGTTAGCACATGTAACTATAGTAAACAAGGTTCATGTACTTGAGCTATTCGAGAAGATGGATTGGATGCTTGATGTAATAGTTTTGTTCGATTCTTTTTCTGCAGACATCTTTCTTGTTAATAAGGGAGACACATGTTTCAGATTTGCAAAAGGATTAAACAAGTTCTTTGATTTCATCCGTTGTGGCATTGTAACAAGGAAGCCTTGAGCATGATTCCAATGAGAATAAGTGGTCACCA